>NC_067490.1:30706826-31015014 GCF_947179515.1 Apodemus sylvaticus
AGTAATAAAATAATCTTATGGGAATTAAAAGTTCTAGTTTTCTAGTTGTTTTAATTGCTTTTGCTGGGTTGGGATAGAAAATTTAACATGAATAAAGCAAGACTATCAGTCTTTTGCTTTGGAATTTGAGCTTTTAAAGGCTTTCTTAAGAAACACTTTTTTTCCTAAATAATTTCCAAATTTTTCAATGCTATTAGATTTTCTTGAAATTATATAATTGTTTAGATTCTAAGCAGATATTCTTTTATTGAAATTTTATTTTTTTCTTTTTTTTATTAGGTATTTTATTTACTTACTTTCAAATGTTATCTCCTAGCCAGGTGGTGGTGGCACATGCCTTTAATCCCAGCACTTGGGAAGCAGAGGCAGGCAGATTTCTGAGTTCGAGGCCAGCCTGGTCTATAGAGTGAGTTCCAGGACAGCCAGGTCTATACAGAGAAACCCTGTCTTGAAAAACCAAAAAACAAGCAAGCAAGCAAACAAACAAACAAACAAAAACAAAAAGCAAAAAACAAAACCCTATCTAATGTTATCTCCTTTTCTAGTTTCGACTGCAAAAACCGCCCTATCCTCCCCCTCTTCCCCCTACTCACCAACCCACTCCCTCTCTCCACCCTGTCCTGGCATTCCCCTATACTGGGACATCCAGCCTTATCAGGACCAAGGGCCTCCCCTCCCTTTGATGACCAACAAGGCCATCTTTTGCTTGAAGTTCATTTGGTCTGTGAATTGTTTCTTAGGTATCCCAAACTTCTGGGCTAATATCCACTTATGACTGAGTGCATACCATGTGCTTTCTTTTGTGACTGGGTTATTTCACTCAGGATGATATTTTCCAGTTTCATCCATTTGCCTAAGAATTTCATGAATTCATTGCTTTTAATAGCCAAGTAGTATTCCATTGTGCAAATACACACATTTTCTGTATCCATTCTTCTGTTGAGGGGCATCTGGGTTCTTTCCAACTTCTGGCTATTATAATTAAGGCTTCTATGAACATGTGTCATTATTACATGCAGGAGAATCCTCTGGGTATATGCCCAGGAGTAGTATAGCTGGGTCCTCAGGTAGTGCTATGTCCAGTTTTCTGAGGAACCACCAAACTGATTTCCAGAGTGATTATACCAGCTTGCAATCCCACCAGCAATGGAGGAGTGTTCCTCTTTCTCAATATCCTCACCAGCATCTGCTGTCTCCTGAGTTTCTGATCTTAGCCTTTCTGACTGGTATGAGGGTTGTTTTGATTTGCATTTCCCTGATGACTCAGGATGTTGAACATTTCTTTAGATGCTTCTCAACCATTCAATATTCCTCAGTTGAGAATTCTTTGTCTATCTCTGTAAACCATTTTTAATAGGGTTATTTGGTTCTCTGGAGTCTAACTTCTTGAGTTCTTCGTATATATTGGATATTAGTTCTCTGTCAGATGTAGGGTTGGTGAAGATCTTTTCCCAGTTTGTTGGTTGCCATTTTGTCTTGTTGATAGTATCCTTTGCCTTACAGAAGCTTTGTAATGTTATGAGGTACCATTTGTCAATTCTTGATCTTAGAGCATAAGCTATTGGTGTTTGGTTTAGGAATTTTCCCCCTGTGCCCATGTACTCAAGGCTCTTCCCCCACTTTCTTTTCTATTAGTTTCATTGTGTCTGGTTTTATGTGGAGGTCCTTGATCCACTTGGACTTGAGCTTTGTTCAAGAAGATAAGAATGGATGATTTACATTCTTCTGCATGCTAACTACCAGTTGAAACAACACCACTTGTTGAAAAGGCTATTTTTTTTCCACTTGATGGTTTTAGTTCCTTTGTCAAAGATCAAGTGACCATAGGTGTGTAGGTTCATTTCTGGGTCTTCAGTTCTATTCCACTGATTTACCTGCCTGTCACTGTACCAATACCATGCAGGGTTTTTTTTTTTTTTTTTTTTTTTTTTTTCACTATTTACTCTGTAGTACTGCTTAAGGTTGTGGATACTGATCCTGCCTTTTTTGTTATTCCAGATGAATTTGAGAATTGCTCTTTCTAACTCTATGAAGAGTTTCTTGCTTTCTCTAGGGTGTAGTTTCCCTCCTTTTGTGGCATTTACCATTCATTATCCTTTGTAGGGCTGGATTTGTGGAAAGATATTGTATAAATTTATTTTTGTCATGAAGTATCTTGCTTTCTCCATCTATGGTAATTGAGAGTTTTGCTGGGTATAGTATCCTAGACTGGCATTTATGTTCTCCTATGGTATATATAAACATCTTCCCAGGATCTTCTAGCTTTCACAGTCTCTGGTGAACCGTCTGGTGTAATTCTCTGACTTCATATGTTACTTGACCTTTTTCCCTTACTGCTTTTAATATTCTTTCTTTGTTCAGTGAATTTGTTGTTTTGATTATTATGTGAAGAGAGGAATTTCTTTTCTGGTCCAATCTATTTGGAGTTCTGTAGACTTCTTATATGTTCATAGGCATCTCTTTCTTTAGGTTAAGGAAGTTTTCTTCTATAATTTTGTTGAAGATATTTACTGTCCCTTTAAGCTCGAAATCTTCACTTTCTTCTACACCTATAATCCTTACGGTTGGTCTTCTCATCGTGTCCTGGATTTCCTGGATGATTTGGGTTAGTGAGGAGCTTTTTTCATTTTGCATTTTCTTTGACTGTAGAGTCATTGTTTTCTATGGTATCTTCTGCACCCGAGATGCTCTCTTCTATCTCTTGGATTCTGTTTTTGATGGTTACATCTATGTCTCCTGACTTCTTGCCTAGGTTTTCTATCTCCAGAGTTATTTCCCTTTGTGATTTATTTATTGTTTCTACTTACATTTTTAGATCCTGGATGGTTTTGTTCAATTCCTTCACCTGTAATTCATTAAGGGAGTTATTTATGTCCTTCTTGATGTCCTCTATCAGCATCATGAGCTGTGATTTTAAATCCAAGTATTGCTTTTCTGGTGTGTTGGGGTATCCAGGACTTGCTGTTGTAGGAGAACCAGGTTCGGATGCTGCCATGTTACACTGATTTCTATTGGTAATATTCATACATTTGCCTTTTGCCATCTGGTTATCTCTGATCTTAGCTGGTCTTGCTGTCTTTAACTGTGGCTTGTTCGTCCTGCAAGCCTGTGCATCAGTGCTCCTGGGAGACCAGTTCTCTCTGTGTGCACAGCTGTGTAGGCACTCCTGGGGGACCAGTTCTCTTGTGGTGATATTTGTGTATGTAGCTCTGTGGCCCAGGTTCAGCTCTGGGTGCAAATGGAAATGAGAAGACTCCTGTCCCCAGCTGCCCCTGGGTTGTTGTGCTCTGAGGATTTTGGGCCTGTTCCTTTGAATAGTGGGGGCAGGGTGATCACTCTCAGGTCTGATCACACTCCTGGAAGGCTACCTGTCTCCCTGAGCCACCTAGGTATGCAACTCTGTGGCCAGGGATGGTCTCCAGCAGCAGACAGAAACTGGAAGGTTCCCCATAATTTTTATTTTTGCTTTCATTATTATTCTGTTTTTGTTTTGTTTTGTGGTTGTTCTTGGTTTCTCATGAGTTTTTATTTGTTTGTTTGTTTGTTTGTTTGGTTGGTTGATTAGATTTTTGGCTTTGGTTTTTTTTTTTTTTTTTTTTTTTTTTTTTTTTTTTTTTTTTGTAATTCTGCCTAAATGCTTGTAAAGTTAAGCTGTTATCTTGATTCTTTTTGAAGAACAGACTATTTGAATCCATTAGACATGTTTACTTCATTTGGGGAGAAAGGGAAAGACTCAGCTAAACTCCAATAAGCTTTCTTGTTGGTGACTACAGAGGCTGGGGAGATGGCTCAGTCATGGAGAACACTTACTGTTCTCCGGGAGAATCCACCTGAGTTTGATCCCTAGCTCCCACAGCTTCCTGTAACTCTAGCTCCAGGGGATCCAGTGCTCTCCGATGTTGTCTATGGGCATTGTATGAGATATACTTTTACTCTAATATACATAAATATCTTTAAAAGACAAAAAAAGCCTCTGACAGTAAGGTCATAAATATTATTTAATTACTAGATAGTGTTAACACAAGTGAGGAATATATCTATGGAAGGTGGATACACACACATACACATACATATACATATGTATGTGTGTGCAATGTATGTAAATTAGAATAGCATTTTAATTAAGATCACAAAGTATCTGACATTGCTCTTTAACGATGGCTCAAATTCAGATATCAAGATATATTATTGTAGCATGTAATTTTAAAAGGCATACTTGGTCAGGCTAGACTCTGGGACTAGAAGCTGCGTGCCTGTTTCTCCTAATCAATACCTCTCTCACAAATGCCTGCTTTGCTTCTCCAGAGCTCCAAGGTCTCTCTCTCTCTCCAGCCAACCACCCCGTGTCCATCTCAGCCAGTTATTGGCTTCTGCCATCTTTATTAGCCAGTCAACAATTAGGGAAATAATTAGGAGAAGCAGGGAAACTCCCCCTACATATTATTCTACTCAAAGTTGTTTGGACAGATGCCTCTTGGAACAGCCATGCCAATAACAAAAGCAAGAGTAAACTCGATTCATTGTTTTTAATTGATTGATGGAAAGCATCCCAACTGCTATGTACAAGTATTTTGGGGAGTTGGTAAAAGAAGAGAGAATATTTTGGGTAGAGCATAAAGGAAATTTCTTCTCCTTTTCTCTTCCATCTATTCCACCACCTGGTGGTGTCTTCAGATCGCCAACTCAAGATCAATGCCCAACTCTCTGTCACAAGAGTTGCATCCCCAGGGCTTGGAGTTATTCCTGAGGAAGTGAGTGTAGCTTTGCCAAGAGGATTGCTTTCTTATTTGTGGTCAGACTGAAAATACCTAAAACTAATTGTTGTTTGATGCTATCTTTGTGTTTTGATACAGTGCTTGCCCAATGCCTTCATTAAAAACAAACAAACAAAATAGCTCGTTCCTGGTTTTCCTGCTGTGATTGCTTAAGGGTCCCTCTGCTGGGATTTAATCTTAGCTACTTTATGATTTCTGTGTAAAAGTCTGGTTTAATTAAATGCTTAGATGTCAGGCCTGTGGTGTATATGCAGCAACAGCCATTCCTTCTGGGCTTTCATTCCTCTCATTTTGCAGGGTCATGGGATTCCATGAAGCAATGACTATTTTCTTTATTTACAAATTACAAGTGGGAAGAGGGGAACTTGGCACATAGAAAGATAACAGACAGAAAAAACAATTTGCAAAAATGTGGGTAAAAACAAGAACATATTGTTACTGTAGAAGACATGTAATAAAGTAATGCAAATTGTTGTGATTTGACCTCAGTAGAAGTTTGGCTAACAGTGCTTGACCTTTGTTTGTATGTGTTCTAATGTCTCCATTTGTAGAACTTTGTAAGTGAATTTTGTTTTGGCTCCACACCACTGCTCACTTTCTTCAAAATGCGGCCATATTACAGTATGTTCCCCATGCCTGCAGTGTCTCCATGCTTCATCTGATCATGGGAGTACAGATTGTTTTCAGTGAACACTATTGCTACCTGTATTTTCCGAAGGTTATGGATTCATGCGGGATGCAGGATGAATAGGTAAAATAATTAACTTAGGAGACAAAGAAAGGTCTTATACTAAATGAAAAAAATGCAGGGTAGGACTGGGGACATGGTTCAGTGGTAAAAAATGGATGTCATGCTGATGTGAGGACATGAGTGTGAATACTCAGCACCCATATAAATGATGGCTGGGTATGTGCCTGCTGCCATAATTCCAGTCTTTGAATGAAGAGATAGAGGATCCCCAGATAAAGGTGGCATCCATATCAGTGAGCTAAGGGTTTAACTGAGAGACCCTGCCTCGCTGAATAAAAGGAATGATACATGTGCACACTCATGCATTTAAAAAAAATGGGGGAAAAAACACATCCTCTCAATTCAGGGCTTCATTTTATTATTTATAACAAATTATTTATAACTTCAAGATACAACAGGATGGAGATGTTGGGTATTAGATATAAATATATGTTTTTCAGATGATTCAATTCTGTGAAGATATTGACTATTAGCATACCAAATTGTCTTTCACCAACTTTCCTTACTATTATAATGATTGGAAATCATGAGGAGGAGAGAAAAATCAACCAACTTCCTGTTTTTTTCAGAGAAAATGTCACACACAGCCAAGTATTCGTCAATGCCTGGATCACTCTATCTCTCAAGGGTCTTCCCTCATGACATCAATGACTCAATGATAATTTGGCTTTAAAGTTGCTGGACCAATCTCAGTGCAGCCAAAGTCACAGTGAGAGATTTCTTCCTTCCACCCTTTCTCAAGAATTTGACACATTACAACACGTAAAGAGATCTCTTAGTGGATCACTAAACTTACAGCTTTCTGAGGCTTCATCCAATTGTTTGAGTGTAGCTTCTTTTTGATGCTACATGAATTTTATGAAGATTATGGATTCTTCATAGCTACTCACTTCTCCAATTTTATTCCTAGGACAATCTAAATAATAGAAGAGCTAAGTGAATTTTTTCTGGTTTGGGATCAACTGATCCTCAATTTTATCTCAGTGTGTAGTGTCTGAGGGAGAGAGTGAACATGCTTAGTGTGAAATTTAAAGTCTTCTAGTTCTCTAGCAACAAAGACAGAAATGCATATTTCTCCATTACTATTGGTTGGGGTTTCTTCCCAGTGTAGGGGATCAAACTATAGGAATGGGAAGCAAAGAATTATATATGTTAAAATGAACCTTCATCTTGTTGCTAGCTCCCATGACCAATCCCCTCAAAGTAGTCATTGTCACTTGAAGGGTTCCTCTTTAAAAAAAAAATCCAAAACCAGCAATAAAATCAACAAGAATGGCAATACTGATAGGGCTTTATAGTTTTAACCTTCTTAAATACTGGTATTTAAAAATGTTGTGTTCTCCCCCAAACTTACAGTGGATTTTGAGCATCACTGTGGTAGTGTTGTGAAGTGGATTCCCTTAAAAATGACAAGGTTAGAGCTGGAGAAATGCCTCAGCAGTTAAAGGCACTTGCTGTTCTTGCAGAGGACCTGGCTTAGATTCACAGACTCCAGATCATGGCTCAAAGCCTTTTATAACCCCAGTTGTAGGTAACCCAACACCCTATCCTGACCTCCTCTGGCACCAGGCATGCATATGGTACACATTCAGACAGACAGAAACAAACATTCATATGCTCAAAAAATCTAAATTATTTGTTTAAAAAGGTTGTTCTGGTTGTTAAGAGGTGCTAGTGCCTTTCTTAAGGAACTGATTTGGGCCTCCCATAGCAGGTTGTTAGGAATGAGCCTTTCTCTTGTGAATCGACTCCTCTACATTTGTGTTTGCCATTTGTCCTTCCTTCTTTCTACCAGGTATCAATGGAAGATGAAGTCCTTGTCAGATGTAAGAGTCTATCCCTGGCCCTCCATTCTCTACATCGTTGTACTAAACAAACTTTATAAATAACCCAGTCCAAGTATTCCACTTTCATAACAAAAATGAAACTCTGGTTCTAAGCTGAGGCTGCCCAGAATTTGGTTTATTACCTGAGTGGTTTTGGTACATTAATCTTCTCCAAGACTGAGATTTCTCTCTGGAAAACTTAAGGATAAAACAAACTCATTTCTAAAAACACTTCTATTGTGAAATTGTATTAGAATTTAATGGGGTAATATAGGTAAAATATTTAGCACCATCCACATCTAGTAATTTAGCGATGCACGCCTTCTCCAGCAATAGTCAAAGAGGTCACACAGAGCCTCAGCATCCCCTCAAGCTGTGCTGTCTTGGTGAGATTGCACCACAGTTCAAGTTCTTTCTTTCCTGGCAGTCCTCTCTTCCTTATTTCAAAAGCGGTGATCATTAACAGATGGTGTAGTGGTTTGAAGAGGTTTGGTGCCCATAGATTCATGTGCTTAAATGGTTGGCCCATGGGGAATGGCATGATTAGGAAGTATAGCCTTGTTGGAGTAGGTGTGGCTTTGTT
Organism: Apodemus sylvaticus; assembly: GCF_947179515.1. Taxonomy (NCBI): domain Eukaryota; kingdom Metazoa; phylum Chordata; class Mammalia; order Rodentia; family Muridae; genus Apodemus; species Apodemus sylvaticus. The sequence continues at coordinate 30,714,762 of NC_067490.1, forward strand.
CGAGGAAGTGTGTTACTGTGAACATGTACTTTGAAGTTCCTTATGCTTAGGCTCTGCCCAGTGATGATGACAGTCTCCTCCTGCTGCCTCCAGATTAAGATGTAGAACCCTCAGCTCCTTCTCCAGCATCATGCCAACCTGCATGCTGCCTGCCATGCCTCCTGCCATGATGATAATGGACTGGACCTCTGAAACTGTAAGCCAGCCCAGATCAAGTGTTTTCTCCTATAAGAGTTTCCTTAGTCACGATGTCTCTTCATAGCAATACAATCCTAATTCAGACCAAACCAAAAGGCTGCATCTAGCTGGTGTTTCCAGAGAACCCAAAATGCAGCATCTACTTAACAAAAAAAACCTCTTGAAATTTTCTGTAAGGTCTCCTTCATATTTGTCATTGAATTGTTTCATGAGTGAAATGAAAATTTGATTTTTATACTCTTTCAGCATAATTTTATGTATATTTACAGTTATACTGCTTTTATAGCATCATACTATCTTCTATTTCAAGCTTCATTTATATTATTCCTGAATTAAGAAACAATGTCAAATTTCCCATTTATAAGCTAGGAAGCAACATAGATAGGTTTGAACATTTAAAATGAAAGAGATAAAAGTTGAATTAGCAAGGCCACCACCATCTTCTCTCCAGTGACTGGCAAGGCAGGTACAGCCAGGAGCCAGGGAACCCAGGAGTGGTAGAGCATCTGGGACAGAGTCAGTCCAGGATCTACCTGCACTCAGGAGCTGGATAGCACCACAGCACTATGTGCCAGGGGAGAGCCGGTCACCCAGGAGTACTGAGACAGGCTTCCAGGCCCACAGGAGAGACAAGCACCCGCCAGAGGCAGCAGGACCAACTAACACCAGAGATAACCAGATGGCAAAAGGCAATCGTAGGAACATTACCAACAGAAATTAATGCAACATGGCACCATCTGAACCCAATTCTCCTACAACAGGAAGTCCTGGATACCCCAATACAGCAGGAAAGAAAGATTTGGATTTAAAATCACAGCTCATGATTCTGATAGAGGGCTTCAAGAAGGACATAAATAACTCCCTTAAAGAAATACAGGAGAACACAAGGAAACGGAGAAGCCCGTAAAGAACTACAGAAAAGCACAACAAAACAGGTGAAAGAATTGAACAAAACCATCCAGGATCTAAAAATGGAGGTAGAAACAATAAATAAATCACAAAGTGAAACAACTCTGGATATAGACAACCTAGAAGAGAAGTCAAGAGTCATGGATACAAGTGTCAACAACAGAATACAAAAAAATAGAAGAGACAATTTCAGATGCAGAAGATACCACAGAAAGCACTGAAACAACAGTCAAAGAAAATGCAAAATTTAAAAAACTCCTAACCCAGAACATCCAGTAAATCCAGGACAAAATGAGAAGACCAAACCTAAGGATTATAAGTATAGAAGAAAGTGAAGATTTCCAAATTAAAGGGTCAGTAAATGTCTTCAACAAAATTATAGAAGAAAACTTTCCTAACCTAAAGAAAGAGATACCCATGAACATAGAAAAAGTCTATAGAACTCTAAATAGTTTGGACAAGAATAGAAATTCCTCCTGTCACATAATAATTAAAACACCAATTGTACTAAATGAGGAAAGAATATTAAAAGCAGTAAGGGAAAAAATGTCAAGTAAGATATAAAGGAAGACCTATAAGAATTACACCAGATTTCTTGCCAGAGGATATGAAAGCCAGAAGATCCTGGGCAGATGTCATACAGACACTAAAGGAACACAATGCCAATCCAGGGTGCTATATCCAGCAAATTTCTCAATTACCATAAATGGAGAAACCAAAGTATTCTACAACAAAAACAAAATTACACAGTATCTTTCCACAAATCCAGCCCTCCAAAGAATAATGAATAGAAAACACTATCAAAAGGAGGGAAACTACACACTAGGAAAAGTAAGAAATTAATCATCTTTTAATAAAACAAAAAGAGAGTCACACGAACATAACTCCACTTCTAACAACAAAAGTTAACAGGAGGCAACAATCCTTCTTAATATCTCTTAATATCAATGGACTCAATTCTCCAATAAAAAGACAGACTAACAGACTGGATACATAAGCAGGAACCAACATTTTGCTGCATACAGGAAACTCACCTCAGGCACAAAGACAGATACTACCTTATGTGGAGAGAAGGAGGAGAGGAAAGCCCAAGAGGTATCAAGAGAGAAGCTGAGAGTGAGAGAATAAGAGAGGCAAGAGAGGTAAGAGAGAGGAGAGGCTGGAGCAGCCCTTTTTATAGTAGGCCAGGTCTCCCTGGTTGTTGCCAGGTAGGCAACTGTGGAGAGGGGTATACCTGGCTGATGCCAGGTAACTGTGGGGTGGAGCTTAGACAGAATCTTAGCAAACCCCATTAAAAATGGGGTACAGTGCTAAACAAAGAATTCTCAACTGAGGAGTACTGGATGGCTCAGAAACACCTAAAGAAATGTTCAACATCCTTAGATATCAGAGAAATGCAAATCAAAACAATCCTGAGATTCCACCTCACACCAGTCAGAATGGCCAAGATCAAAAACTCAGGGGGCAGCAAATGCTGGAGAGGATGTGGAGAAAGAGGAACACTCCTTCATTGCTGGTGGAATTGCAAACTGGTAAAACAACTCTGGAAATCAGTTTAGCAGTTCCTCAGAAAACTGGACATAGTACTACCTGAGGACCCAGCTATACTACTCCTGGGCATATACCCAGAAGATGCTCCAACATGTAATAAGGACAAATGCTCCACTATGTTCATAGTAGTCTTATTTATAATAGCCAGAAGCTAGAAAGAACACAGATGTCCCTCAACAGAGGAATGGATACAGAAAATGTGGTACATTTACACAATGGAGTACTACTCAACTGTCAAAAACAATGAATTTATTAAATTCTTAGGCAAATGGATGGAGGTAGAAACAGTTCCTGAATGAGGTAACTCAATCACAAAAGAACACACAAGGTATTCAATCTAATATCTCATAAGTGGATATTAGCCCAAAACCTTGGAATACCCAAGGTACATCTCACAGACCACATGAAGCTTAAGATGAAGAAAGACAAAAAGTGGATACTTTGATCCTTATTAGAAAGTGGATCAAAACACCCATGTCTTACAGCCATCCGATAGAATGAGAACAGAGTCCCCACGGGAGCAGCTAGAGAGAGGACCTACGGAGCTGAAGAGGTTTGTAGCTTGGCAGGAGGAACAATAATATGGACCAACCAGTACCCCCAGAGCTCCCAGGGACTAAACCACCAACCGAAGAGTACACATGGAGGGTCCCATAGCTCCAGCTACATATGTAGCAGAAGATGACCATTTCAGACATCAATGAGAGGAGAGGCCATTGGTCTCGTGAAAGTTCGATTCCCTAGAATAGGGGAATGCAAGTCAGGAAGTTGGGGTGGGAGGTGAGCAGGGGGAGGGGGGATGGGATGGTGGGTTTCAGTGGGGTAACATGGAAAGGGGTTAACATTCAGAATGTAAATAAAGCAAATATTTAATAATAAAAAACAGAAAAAAGTTGAATTACCTAATATTATTCCCACAAACTTAGAGACAAACTATTGGATGTTTTTTTTAGTACATTTTGTTAAAGGATTGATGATTTACTTTTAAAGTTTTTGGAGTATCATATATGAATACTTTATTTTCATCATGTTCATTCTTTCTTTCAACTTTTTTTCCTTTTCAACCTTTCCTATATGCTCTCTTCTCAAAATTCATAACCTTTTGTCTAATTATATAAATATACATATATGTGCATAGGTATATAATATACCTATATACATATAAGCATACATGTCTATTGAGTCCATGTGGTGTTGCTCCTAAATGTATGTGCTCAGGGTAACTCCTTGGGATTGGGTAATCTACAAGGGAGTAATGATTCTCTCTCCCTCACTAACCATTAATTACTGCCTGAGGTTCTTTATTTATGGACAGAGTCTTGTGATTCTCTTGTCCACCACAGCATCTCAAGTATCATTGTCATTATGCAGATCTTGTTTGGATAACCTTAGTTTTGAGATTCTATGGGTACAGTTTCCTTGGCATATACTGAAGTCACTTTCTTATAGCTGAAGTCCTGGTTCTGTAGCTTTTAGCAATCTTTCCTCCTATTTTACAATGTTCCCTGAGACACAGATATGAGGATTGTGTTATAGATTTATCATTGATATTGGGGATTCTATGGTCAGTTGGTCTATGTATTCTGATGAGTTATGTCTTACTGTGATGGTCTTACATGATGCAGAAAAGAAGCTTCTATGATAAGGGCATTAGAGATATATCTATCTATGGCTATAAGGGTAAGTATTTACAATTCAGTCAGTTATTATATAGTGTGAAGTATTATTTTTTTTGTTGTTGTCTTGGGGTGACTAAGGGTTTCTTGTTGTTCAGTTGGCTTGGTTTGGATTGGTTTGGTTCTTTGAGGAAGAGTTTCTCTGTGTAGCTCTGTATTTCCTAGAATCCATTCTATAGACCAGGATACCCTCAATCTCAGAGAGTTGTTTGCCTCTGAACTCTGTGCTGAGATTGAAGGTATGTGACACCACCACTACACATTTATATACTATGTGTATATTATGTGTATACTATGTGTATACACATTTATATACTATGCATCAGTCAATTCCACGACCTTGCTTAAGGTCCACGACCTTATCAGCAGTGGGAAAGCTGGCTAGGTTTTCAATAGCAGACTTGAATTCCTTTAAACAGGTCTTTAGTCCTTTTAGACAGCTGTTCTTTCTCCAGCCTATAAATGCCATTATTGCATAAGAGAGGTACAATTTAAACCAATACTGATGGATCATTTAATGCTTTGGTTTTTATATTTATGAAAAATGTCCATTTTAATAGGTCTTATTTACAATATACTCCCTTATGTAACATAATAGGAGCATTGTTCTCTGCCATATATACATTACATATATATGATAATATGATAATACATATATGATATGTATAATATATAATATATATTGATGTATTCATAAACTATATATATGTGTGTGTTACCACTGGTAGCATAATATACAGATTTACATGAGCTTTTTATGTTTCTCTTATTTTGCCTATCTATGAAACTTTTTAATTAATAGCTATTAGAGGTGAATAGGATATTCCAAGACCTTAAGCCATGTGCCTATAGTGATATAGCTAGAATCAAAACCCAGCCATAGGATTTAAATTACTTATTAAAACTAAAAATCTGTTGCTGTTTTTTTCTTTTTTCCTTAAAATACCTGTTATTTAACTTCATTAATGAGAATAATTAAAATCCTTAATTAAGTTAGCTTCATCTTTCCATCATATTTATTCCTCTGCTCCTGGGCACAGAAGATTAAAGCATAGGAAAGATGAAAAGAATTTAGCTTAATACAACAGTGTGTAATAAATGAAATCAGTGGGTAGAGTACATTGCAAGAAGGGAGATTAAGTAAAAGGGGGAAAGCTCCAAGTGGAACTTCAGGAAAGAGGACTAAGTCTTGAGAATCAGCAAGAGATGAAAGGAACTTTGCAGACACTTTGGACCAGTGTGACAATCAAAGATGTGGGAATATGCAGGACCTGCCTTAAGGATGAAGAGTCTACTCAGATATTCTACATTTGTTTTACTTTAATAAATGAAATTGCTCATCAACAATCACAAGAAATTTGGGTTCTTGTAAGACCAAATCTCATTTAAAGAATGGGGCTCTCACTCTTCTGTGTCTCTGTCTCCTCCCTGTCCCTGTCCCTCTCGCTGCCCCTCCCCCTCCCCCTCCCCCTTCTCTTTTCCCATGGTGACTCGACTCCCAGGACTCTGTGGACTCTGAGTCCTTGGGCCTATGAACTCACCTGAGAGTGGGCTTCTCAATACAACTGTGTTTAACATAATCACGAAAAAGAAGAAGAAGAAGAAGAAGAAGAAGAAGAAGAAGAAGAAGAAGAAGAAGAAGAACTCAATAAAGTCATTGAATCTAAATAAACCCACAATCCATTTGCTAAGTATGAAGGCACACCATTTGAGAATCAACTTTTAATCCTTGCCTCTCTTGTGTCTAAAATTTAAACCCGTGGAAGTTATCTTTTTTTTTACTTTGTTCATGTCTCTTTGTAATTTATGTTTCTGCTTCTACTTCACTTTATTTATTTAATTTTGAGTTCTATTTCTCTTTTTGCCTTTTTTTGTCACAGTTGGTTGTGTTCCTCGTGTTTCTTTTTCTGACTCTGTAAATACTGCATACCAACAAGGCAGATGATGAAGGAAATATTCCCAAAATGATTTCAAAATCAAATTGTTTTTCCGTAATTTGATTTATAGGTAATGCTGAGGAAAGGATCAGGGAACATTTTAAAATAGCTCCTAATTACTAACAGATGAAAATGTATTAGCTAACGTTAGGAATGGAATCCAGGCAGCTGATTTTGTTGGAAATGGAACTGCATGCTTGTTCCTTCTAGACTGGCCCACCCAGTGCTGTCACCATCCTCACTTGCCATATGTCTATGGCATTTACTTAAAATATTACAGGGAAAATTATGTGGATACATATATCTAAGAGTTTCTAGAAGGTATTGGTCATTACCTTTGATGTACATCATCTGAAACTGTGTGTAAATAGAAATACACACATACATCATGGAAGATCACAAAGATTCTCTTATGTCATTGATCCTAGACTGTAAAACATTTTGGTCTCTTGTTCAAAATGCTACACCTTTGTCTAAGCAGTTGTTGGAACAGATTGGGTTTTGTATTATCTGATGGTACAGATTTCTCATAACCCAATAGTTAAGGTGTCAGGGAGACTGACAAAAAAGCAGTGCTGAGAGGCAGTGTCAACAGTGAAAAGGGGGGCATCTTTATAGTTCATTCAAAAGTCCAGGATTAGAACCTTTAGAGGACCTTTATATATTTACACAAAAATTAAAAATAATTATTCTAATTTTCAGGATCTTTTGGGTTCTTAAAATATTTGTGCGAATTGAGCATGTTGAATCAATGGCTTCATGAAAAATCCATTTCTGATCTCTAATGAGATAAGTTATATTATAAAAATGAAAATCCCATTATTCCCCTCATTTACTGCATAGGATAAATTGCTTTCAGTCAAGTTGACATTTTTTGAAAGAAACTGGAAACCACAGGAGAGATGAGATTCACAAGAGTGCCAGCCTCTTAGCTGGCAGATATGCAGCGGTATGCATAAATAAGCTCATAGGCTCACAGGAACCTGTTGTTCAACTTTTAGGAATTTTGTGATTGAGCTGACATCATGGTTGTAGCTTTAAATCTGCCATGATCAGAGCATTCACCACATGGAAACTGTCCCCAAACACATGATTCAGGGCTTCTTGCTCCAAGGAGACACTGTTGTTCTAAGCTCACCATTGAGTTTATAACAACCCAAACTCCATGAACTTATTCTGAGAAAATAATGGCAGAATTTAGAGATAATTCTATTGTGTGTCTGTGAGACTAGTCAAAATCTCAACCCAAGAAAAGGCTTTGCAGAAACTTAAAAACAGACAGGCAAACGTGGAAGCACACAAAATGGATATTCTTCTCCCTTCTAAGACTCATTATTAAGCTGAATGACTGACTGTTTAATTACTCAGTCTTGAAGTTTCCATATCCTTCAGTTTCCTTTCACCAATCACTTGCTATTCTTTTCCATAACCGGGAACATCACAGTAGGTTTTCCATCTCTGAACTCCATATTCAAACATCTAAGGTTCTCAATAGAACGACTGTCAAATATTCGTTTCACGTGGATTGTAACCTAAACAGTGATAGATACTAAGGGTAATGTGGTAAACAAAAATAGGTTACTCTGTAAAGCAATGTAAAAACTAGCAATATAATTTCCAATGTGTTAAATGAGAAATATAAGAGGGTTACTTGATTGATGTCAGTTTCAAGAGCAACCCCCCTCTCTGAGAGCGCTTATTACCTGGGACAAAGGTATAGACAGGACTATACAACGAGAAAAGGAAAGGGTTGTGTGTGTAGGACAGAGAGCAGATGCAGTGACACAGAACTGAAAAAAAATCTTGATTATGCCAAGAACAAAACCTGTATAATGCATAAATAAAGAAGTGAATAAGACAAGATCAGGGACATGATAGTTGTTAATTTTTAAATTTTATTGTAAGTGCAATGAAATGCTTTTGTAAAACGTGAAGCTGAAAAACAGTATCGTCTGCTTTTGAAATTAGTCTGACCTGTAAAAATTGCACCATTAAGGAATAAGAGTGCCATCAAAACCCATGACTTTCTACAGAGAGAAATAAAGATGTCAGAAACTGTGGCCCAGGTAGTAAGGTTGCAATGAGGCAGGTTGGGTAGAATTGAATTGTATTTTATGAGTATAACTAAGAAAAATTGCTATGAGATGATATATCGACTATAAACGACAATGTTAAAAAAAAACATGGTTCTTAATTTTTTCCTAAAAAGTTGTGTGGTTGCAGATACTAATACATCTAATGTACGTTTTTTGTTTTGTAGCATTAGGGATCAAGTGCAGGATCTCATGCATGCTAGGCAACCGCTCAAACTGAGCTGCACTTCTAGTGTAACACACTTGCTTTTCAGATGCAAAAAATTAGAAGCGCAGAATGGAAGTAAAAGCACCATTTTAGGTTGACTAAATTTATGTTACTTCCAATGGAGATAAATATCAAGTAGTCATTGACCTGTCTGTATCTATATGACAGTCAATAGTCTGAAGCTACTGTATGTTGAATAGTAAGGAAAGTCTGAGAAAAGCCAGATTTGAAATCCCTTTGCAAACAAATCTCTGCTAGATATTCTGAGTACTTTGTTGAGTAAGAAAATGAAAGGAAGACACCAATTTCACTATTCTGCAAATGTGTGCTGGGTTTTCATGTTAGTCAAATGATGCTTACATTACCTTTGTAAGGGTAGTATGATTGATTGTCTCCTATAATGGTGAAGAGATCAAAAAACAAAAAGGAAAAATACAGGAAGTGCTAGAATCCTCTAAGTCGCTGTGTCTTAGGCCTTATACAAGTCACTGTGTTGATCCTAGAATCAGATATATCATAAATTCAGCAAAATCTCATTGAAGACATCATGATACCACATCCAAAAGTGAGTCTAATTTTACATGTTGTCTGCTGCCCAGACAGCAGGCAGGACCAGTAGTCTGCACTAGAAGGCACACTTCCTGTTTGTGACCAGGAGCAGAGCAGAACATTGTGACCAGGAGCAGAGCAGAACACGTCATGCAAGGAAGGCCCCGTCTTCTTAGTAACTGTAGCAATTCACATTTACTGGGAAGGAAAAAAAAAGCCAAAAGGGTGATGTGATATTCTTTGATGTTTTGATTCCTTTATTTTTCTTAATCAGACTACACTAGATATCTGTTTTTACTAAAATAGTGATGCGTCTTGTCAGCTTCAAAGGAAACTCCAATGTCCCAAACTCCAACAGTCAGCCCAAACATCCAGAAATGAGCTCAACTTGAACTATAGGAGGATTTCTGACAAGGAGATAAAAGCCAGCCCCCCCTCTAAGAAGTTTTGAATCTGTTTCTGTCTACCAAGAGGAGTAATTTCCTTTACCTCCAGCAAAAGGGGCGTATGGCTCTCCAATTAACACAGACCCATGGCATCTATCAGCATATTAAGGTCCACACTAGCCTCCAGGACCCTCAGTCCCTTGTCACAGTATTTGAAATCAATTTCAAAGTTCCCATGCCAGTCTCCTGGCCAATCCGTCCTCTCAGCTACTCATCTTTCTTACAGTCCCGCTCTTCTCACTGTGTATTCTCTGGTCTCTGCCCTCTTGCAAGTCCACCGATCTTACACACTGGCCATGCCCAGACTGTTGGCCATCTCCGGTCTTTTTCTTCCCCCTTCTGCTCTGGACTCTTCCAGATGCCACTGGATATTTTCTCCCTCTCTTATTTAAATGAAAGCCTTCCCCTTTATCATACCATAGAGCAGTCATGACAGAAGCTTCCTTATTGTACCCCTTGCATACATCTGTTCCCTTTATTATTTTGTCTTTCAAAACTGACTTAGGTTGTTTTGGTTTGAATTGGTTTTTGCTTAAAATGTCTGTTATCGGGTGGTGGTGGCACACGCCTCTAATCCCAGCACTTGGGAGACAGAGTCAGGTGGATTTCTGAGTTTGAGGCCAGCCTGGTCTACAGAGTGAGTTCCAGGACAGCCAGGGCTATACAGAGAAACCCTGTCTCAAAAACAAAAACAAAAACAAAACAAATAAAATGTCTGTCATGCCCCAGCTTTATTAACTGCCACAAAACTCTCAATATTTATTATCTGAAGTCTAGTTAATGTTTTGTTACCTAATAATTCTAGAATTCAGGCAAACCTGGGCTACATGGTCAAACCCCATCTCAAATGAAAGAAAATAAACAAAGAGAAGGAAAGAGAAGGAACAGCTTAAAGGAAGCATTGCTTCCTCCTGCTTTTCCACCAAACAATAAGAACTGCACCTCCTCCAATTGCCTAGTCCATATTTGCTGTCCACATCAGAGGGAAGGCTGGCAGCTAACTGGATTTGGTTGGCTTCATCTTACACTCCTCTAGACAAACAATATTGTCAGTGCATATCTGCTCAACATTTTTATGGGGTCAAGTTTAATATTACTTCCTAGCTATATGCCAACTGGTTATTAAGCATGGATACCAACACACATCCTGATTTTCATCCTAATCCTGGAAGGTTTTGGCCCTGGGGAAATGGCTGATAATGCTTATTAAGGTGGCTTTCCTTTGTAGCAAGTAGGAGGAAAGGCTGCATCCTAAGCATTTCTGAGAATTAGCTCAGGGCCCTTTGTCCCAGAATAGGGCTTGCTTGTGACTCTACCATTACTTTGCCTTCTATGTCTTTGTCCTTCATGCAGAGCTGCCTTCAGAGCAGAACTGTGCTCTCTCAAAGTTCAACATCCATTAGTATTCTCTTCTGTTCGTCTGATTCTAATTAGAGCACTACAGTAATTATTGTTCCTAGTTAAAAGAGAAACCTTTTAAATTAAAAGGAAAGAAAGAAAAAAAATCAACCATAGGGCTTAGCATTTCACATCATCTTCTTACCTTGAGGGTATATTTTTTTTGTTTGTTTGTTTGCTTGTTTGTTTAAAGATTTATTTAATTTTATGTTCATGAGTATTTTCCAGCAGGCATATATATGTGTACCACATAAATGCCTGGTGCCACGGATCTCACAAAACTGGAGTTGTAGACATTTATGAGCTGTCATGTGGGGGCTGGAAATTGAACCCAGGTCTTGTAGAGACGCAGCCATTGATCCTAACCACTGAGCAATTTCTCCAGACCCAAGGGTATACTTCTTTAACACTTCAATAAAATTTTATTTGGTTGCTTAAACAACAATAACAGCAAACCTATAAAGGATTAGCAAATGGCTCTGCTTTCTGGTAGAAGACTATTTGAGAAAGCAAAAGGTTCCCTGGTGATTAGGTTCCTAGACTGAGCTGAGCAGCACACTGGGGAGTCTTGGTTTCTGTTTCCTTCCTCAGACCAAGCCATTCTTAGCTACTCTCTCTGGGCTTCTGTATCTTCATTGATAAGACGGTTTCATCTCAAGGCTCTGTAGTAGGATTATAGCGTTCCCTGACCTCCATGCAATGTTTGGTTGTGGACTTTTGCCTCTGTTTCCATCAGTTGGTAGGTAAAGGCCCTCAGATGACAGTTACACTAGTGCCAGGCTATCAGAATACCAATTTTTATACATCAATGGACCCAATATTGTGTAAATGTTTCCTAGTCAAAAAGTGGTGAGAAATAGAAAAAGTGTAAGAACTCTTGCTTCACGGTCTGCAGATGTGACTGGCTTGTCTCTGATTATGGTAAAAAATTATTACCATATTTATTTCTAATTTATTTCATGATTCTAATAAATACACAAAATATTGTCGTGTATCACACCATTAGAATTTAATCCTTCCCCCTTTGCTGCGAGTCACCCTTACTGGGCTGCTAATTTTTGGGGCTAGAAAGGGACAGAAGTGAAGCTGTGTAAACTTGTTCCTAAGAATAGGTTGAGAAGCATCACTCACCTTAGTTCCATTTTTCTTTGAGTCTCTTATGCTTGAGGGCCAGCCATGAGTTACTGAGAAAGCCAAGCAGCGCATGATTGGCTAGGTAAAACTATGGCCCAGCCCCATATATGGCTAAAGGTGACCATCGTCCAATGGCAACTCTAGATGATCCCTCTCCCTGGCTTCTGAGTCCTGAGAGTTGGTTCCAAATGAAGCAGAAATTAATCCTCAGGAACTTTCACCGGAGGAACTGATCATCGCACAAAATAATTGTTGTTTCTGTTTAAATACACTAAGTTTATACATGGATCAGTAACTACAGTACTATGTTAATCCTTCCTTAGTATTAGAAAGTTCCCACTTCAGTTTTACTTTCATTGGGGAAAAAAATGTTATTATTTTCCTCAGAAAATCTACTCACCTCCTGTCTCTCATCTGTTTTATCTTAGTCAAAGTCAATACTCATCAGGGACCATCCATTAGTGGGATGTTTCATCCCAGTGCTTGGCCAGTAGTCTGTCAGCAATCATGCAGCCTACCAGAGCAGTTTTTATCTTGGCTGTTCTGGTTAATGGTAAATGGTAAAACTATAAATGTGGAATTTGTTACAGGCTACAGTCCAACTAATCCAACAATGGCCAGCTATGAATGGAAAACCCAACAATGTAATAGTTACTCAGTCTCAAAAGGATGAGTATCTCAGCTGATCTTCGGTATAAGCTGGGTCCCTGAATAAGTAGGCTACAATGCATGTGCTGGCAAAGTGAGGGCAAGCAGGCAAAGATTGAACAACCATTTCATTCTTCCATTGTCCTTATATATGGCCCTTCTGCCAAAGAAGAGACAAGGTCTCATTATGTAGCTGTAGATGTGGATATCCTAGAGCTCACTGTGTGACCAGGCTGGCCTCTAATTCACAAAATTCTCCTTCCTCTGCCTTTCGAATGCTGGGATTTTACACATGCACCACCATGCCTACCTTTTAATGAGGTTTTTGAAAAGTCAGTCCTAAAAAAAAAGGCAAATATTTTTCTCTTTTTGACAATATGCAGAAATACAGGAGACTGGGCAGAGAATCATCTTCCACAATGCACCAAAAATGTCTTTGTAAAGGTCTGTGTTGATGCCCTCATTCTCAACACAATGGTATTTGTAGATGACACGTTGGTGAATACTTTAAGGCTGAAGCAGGCCATGATAATGAAGCAACCTGGATGAGATGGGACCCTTGTGAAAGCCTAATCAGAGACGCTGCTCTAGTCCCATGTAGACAGAAAGAAGTTTGTGTGAATATACAATAAGAGGTCCAAAATCCCTCAGAATTGAAATGGATTGGTGGGACCCTAATTTTGGACTCTCTAGGTTCTAGGTGTGTGAGAAGCATGTTACTGTTGCTTAAACTCTGTGGTAATTTGATACAAGGTAGCAAAACATAACAGATGCTTTCCTATAATATCATCTTTACCTTCTGTTCCTCCTCCTCTTCCTTTTGCTTCTCTTAAAAAAAAAAGATTCTTTTTTTTTTTTTTTAAAAACAGAAGTAGCTATTGGAAGAAAGTTTGCAAAGTATGTTTAGGAAAAAACACACACTATTACTCCAGAAGCATTAAGCACGATCCCAGTTTTATTCACCAGTAGCTACTTAGCACTTCATTTATTGATTTTCAACAAAGCTTCACCATCTAGCAAGGGTGCTGAAAATTCTCTCTCTAGGAGAGTGAGTCATGGACACTCCAGGTAACCAGACCTTCTGTTATTCTTGCCATCTAGTGTGTCTGTACAACTTGGGTCATAAAAGTGGTCCAGGCCAGCAGTGTGATGGATCAGTGATTAAAATTTTGGTGCCACCATTTAATGTCTAGTGTGGTGACATTACAACCTCAGAAAGGAGTTTTTTCAGGGGGTGTATTTAAGGTGTTTCTCCTTAACAGCTATTTTGATCACATACTCAACTAAATTTCATTAAGAAAAAGTTGCAGAATTAGTACAACCATCCTGGAAATCAGTCTGGTGGTTCCTCAGAAAACTGGGCATGTCACTTCTGAAAGATCCTGCTATACCACTCCTGGGCATATACCCAGAGGATTCCCCAGCATGTAATAAAGACACATGCTCCACTATGTTCATAGCAGCCCTATTTATAATAGCCAGAAGCTGGAAAGAACCCAGGTGTCCCTCAACAGAAGAATGGAGGCAAAAAATGTGGTATATTTACACAATGGAGTACTATTCAGCCATTAGAAACAATGAATTCATGAAATTCTTAGGCAAATGGATGGAGCTGGAGAACATCATACTAAGTGAGGCAACCCAGTCTCAAAAGATCAATCATGGTATGCACTCACTAATAAGTGGACATTAGCCTGTAAAACTGGAATACCCAAAACATAATCCACACTTCAAATGAGGTACAAGAAGAACGGAGGAATGGCCCCTGGTTCTGGAAAGACTCAGTGTAGCAGTATAAGACAAAACCAGAGCAGGGAAGTGGGAAGGGATGGGTGGGAGAACAGATGGGTGGGAGGGAAGGGGGCTTATGTGACTTTTGGGGAGTGGGGTACCAGAAAAGGGGAAATCATTTGAAATGTAAATAAAAAATATATCGAATAAAATTTTTAAAAAAAAGTTAGAGACTAGGATTTTTCATCTGTGACTTGCTCATGTCCATCACTGCACTGGGGATTCTCCAAGTTTGTCACAACCTTTACTATGTGACATGATATTTATTTTGGAGAATGACACCTGCTGAATTTTTTGAAATATTTTGCTGAATATTTTGTGGGAAAATAAAAACTGTCCTCTTCTTTACAAAGTTTCCTGGTGAAGCAATGTAATTTGAAAACTAATGTAACACTCTGACTCAATTACTTAGCTTAACCCAACCCCTGTGAGGGGAAACTCATAAGATTTAATGAAATTCCCATGGTTTTACTAACTTCACAATAGACTTAAGTGTTGTCCAGCATTCTCCATTTGCTTTAAGATACTCAGATCCTCCCTGTGCTGTGAGACAAAGCCTTATATCACCCAGCCTCTTACCAAGACTAATGCTGTAACATGGTTCCCCAGGTTCTAAGGTAAGCACAGGTTCAATGCTCAACTAAAACTGTCAATTGATTTCACTAGCCGATTAATGATGGATAAAGACCTCTGGGTGTGTCTCTGCTGGTATTTCCAGAGATAGTCTTGTGAAAGGAGCTTTGACCTAACCACTAGATTAATCGCTTGATAAGATAATAAAATAATTAATAATAATAATAATGGCATTATTGACACGTGATGAAAGGTAAGACGTGGATCTCAGTAGGAGAAGGAGGGTCACCAACTGTATTCTTGGGACTACATCTCTCCTAATTCCTTCCTGTATACCTCTTCTCTTGCTTCTTATCCTCCATGGAGAAACTCTTCTGTCACTTACTCCCACTGCTGTGACATTTTGCCTAAGTGTGTAAACTTAACACGAACTGGAATTTCAGAATCAATTTTCCTTCCCTGAATTTCTTCCTGTCAGGTTTTCACCACAATGCGAACGTCACCAATTTATTAATGCTAATTTTCTGTCTGAATCTCAAGCTATTATTATTTTATTATTTTTTCCCCTTCCTGCTTTAATAAGCACACTTCGGGGACTAAGTGTGCTGATTAGTTTTTGTCAAGGGCACAAACTAGAATCATCTAGAAAGAAGGACTGCAGTTGAGGAATCACCTCCATCACATTGGCCCGTGGGCAGGTCCGGAGGATGTTTTCTTGATTAATGATTGACGTGGGATGGTCCACCTGGGCAGGTGACGCTGGCTTGTTTAAAACAGGTGGCAGGGCAAGCCATAGGACACCTGTAAGCAGGGTTCCTCCCGCTCCAGGCTGCTTCAGTTCTTGTCTCCAAGTTTTTGCCCTGGGCTCCTCACCAGACTTCCGCCGAAGACAGACTGGAATGCGGAAGTGTAAGCCGATGAACCCATCTTTCCAAAGTTGCTTTTTATCCCTATGGCAGAAACCACGATAGGACATTTAAATACATAGTTAAAAATTACAGTATTATAAGTGATTTTAAAAAGCATAGTGTAAAGTTTAAACATTGGAGATTATGCCAAGTGGACCACTTTTATTCCCATTTAAATTTTCTTTGGCATAAGAAATTGAAAAATCAAGGAGGTTTGGCACGGATTCCCTTTAGATCCTAGACCTATGCTTGGAAATACTTTAGGATTATTTTTGCAGCGCTCCTGCTCTCACCCCAGCTGCCTTGATTTCAGACCAGAATCCTTCGTCGTTGTATTGTCGTAGCCACCCGTGAGCATCTCCCAACTGGTTTGGCACTGATCCACAGTGTTGTCATAAGTCTGTCATCCAGTGATGGATATCCCATGCTGCACACATTCCACATGGCGAGCCAATGTGGAAGGTAAAACGTGCCCTATGACACTGTGACATTGTCTGCAGAGGATGTCAGTTCTCTGTGAACATTCCCACGGAGAACCCGACCTCCGTTCATCACAAACAGGAACTTTTCTTTTTCTTTTTTTTTTTAAACCGGAAGGTAGAGTGAGAGAGGAAATAGTGTTGACTTCTGGGAGAAGTGGCATTGGAAGTACAGTTCGCTCTTGGAACAATTATGGGAAGCTCCACAGAGCATGTCCTTTTTACTCAGTATAATAGAATCCACTTCCACTCCTCTGAGGAAACAGCAGTTCAAAGACAGGACACAGAGTCCTGAAACTCTGGCAACTTTTGAATAGTGTTTTTCTCTCCCTCCCTGGCAAACTGAAAGTCTCTGTGTAGGTAAATTAAGCCGCATGGCTCTCATTTCCACTTGACTAGTCTTATTTACTTTTGCTTAATTGGCTTGGCCTATGTGATCCCATTCATTTATTCAATAAACTTACCCTAAACATCTTCTTAGTATTGTGCCGGTTAGTACAGATCCAGAAACAAGTAAGAACTGTTATGAAGTATATAGTCCACAAACACACGAATTACAAACATAACCATTCTGGAGAGCATCTAGGTCGCATGCAACCAAATGGCTACATGTGAGCAGTCTTTCTCCTGATATCTGTGCCAGAGAAATCCCAACCTAAGCTCTTCTGGGCCTGCCGCAGCCTGGGAGATTCAGCCCTTTTAAGATCATGTAATATATGATTTACAGTACAGTATCCACCCTGCTGGAAACACAATGAGATACTGTGCCACAGTTGGAATCAAAGGACTAGGGATGAATGCATGTTTAAGAAAACAAGACCCAGTGATTTAAAAATGAAAGAATTATAGTACTATGAAATAAAAACCTAAGCACAAATTATAATAAACACATACCTACCCATGATGCTCATCTCCTACACGAAGAAAAGGAAAGTACATTAAAATGACAGTTTCTGTTGTAGAGGGATATGGGAATAGAGACAATGTATAAAGGAATTAGAAAAACAAGGAAATATCTCAGAAGAAACTTTGACTCTGTGACACACACTAGGGAATGTGCCTGACTCAGTCCTCACAGAAAATACTGAACTGGATAAGAATAAAATCTAGCTACAGTGCTTAGCAGCTTGGAATAGCAGTTTGTTGCACAGAGGGTTAATAAACCTTACTGGATCCAGGCAAAGGTCTGGAAGTAACATCTAGAATGACTGTTGGACGCCCAACTCCATGCTGTCTCGTGCCTCTTAACACTCAACAGTTCATTCTTGCCCTTGAATATGAATTGAACTATCTTAGTAAATTAAGCTACTATCATTGGATCCTTTCTTCCCAACAACACTGATAACTTGTCTAATGCACACCAGATTAAATAGGGTATGAGCTATTGCAGATTTAAAAACCTGTCCAAAAGTCACCGTTTTCTCTGGATCTCAGTGTTGAGATGGACTGCAGATGCTGAAGGTCTCTGCCCTTGACTGTCCCGCTCTGCCTCACACGAGTGTTAGTCACCCCACTGTGATTTGTCCCCTTAATTGCACAGAGCCACTTGTCCTGTTCTGTTTTGTTTGCTTAACAAAGCAAACCCCATATTTCCCTCCCTGCAGTTAGGAAAGTCCCACCTCTTTACCCCACTGTCTTTCTGGAAGTGTGTTAGGGAGCTCTGCCCAGTATCTTTACACATCAGAATTTTGCCATGTGCCTAACAGAATCCATCTACCTATTTTGTCTTAGTATTTCTCTATCTCGCTCTTGATTTTCAACCCAATCAACAGATGTTTCATTCTTCTGTAACCTACCTGCCTGCTCTTCAGTATCGTGAAGGTAGAGATCTCCCCAAAGTGTATCTAATGCCAGCTTAAGAAAGAGGCAAAGTGTAAGTAATTATGGCCAGACCCCTGAAGTCAAAGACCCTACGTTCACATATGCTAACTCACTGCAGAGACATAAGCAAGTAAGTATTCAATGATGACTGTGGGACGGAGTAGTAAATGGTGTTTCTTAGGATTGCTGCAAGCATTAAAATAATATGCTTAAAGGTCTTACAGCAATAGCTGGTGTGAAGCACATGCTCTAAAATCTAAATGACTTTTACTACCTCTTGGTTTTATTCTGCCAGAATGGCTCCTCTCCTTTCCAGCTTTAGCTCTGGGTCCAAGAGGAAAAAAAAAAAATACAATGATTCATTCCCTCTCCCCCTCCCTCTCCCTCTCCCTCTTCCCTCTTCCCTTCCCCCTCCCCTCCATCTCCTTCTCCTCTCCCCTCCCTCCCCTCTTGCCCTCTGCCTTTCTTCCCCCTTAATAGTTCTCTCTCCCTCTCTCTTTCCCTCCCTCCTCCCCCCTCTCTCATTGTTTTAGAGAATGAAATATAGTAGAGTGGGAACAGTCCAGAGTCTGATTTCAGATGACCCAGGTCAAAGTCACAGCTGCCCTTTACTCCCTGTGTGATGCTGGGGAAAGTTTATCTCCCCTGCTCCATTTCCCTGTTTATGGAATGAAAATAAAAGTGACCTCTCCCACCTCGGGCAGTTGTCAGGATTCATCACAGTAAATCCTGGGAGAGCCTCGTGTGACGGCATTATCTAGTACTCATCACTGTTGTCATGGCTATGTGATATCTGCTTTCATGCTGCTAGAAAGCATGTCATAGTACTTCCTGAAGAGGCAATGAGTAATGACCCCAGTTCAGTGCTCCAGTAAAAACAAAATAATTTATTACTGTGGGCAAGTCTTATTGTTAATTCGCAGCTCCAATTAATTATGAGTATAAAGAAAATATTCTGCGGGTAAAGCTAATTAATTGCATCATTAATGTTTTATCCTTAAAATTTAAAAGTAGGTACTAGATAATTCCACCACATGCAACATTTAGTTTTACCCTGATATTTATGATAATGTACTCCTCGTTTGTAAAATCAAGAGTGTGTAGCACTAACATTTTACCACTGTAATAAATATCTCTGATGATCAATTTATTAAAGAAATAAGGGTTGCCCATGCTCATAGTTTTTGAGCTTGAGTCTGTGATCATTTGGCCTTATTGCTTTAGAAAGCATTGTAGAGCAAAATTGTTTTCCCCATACCCAGCCAAGAAGCAAAAAGGAGAAAGGGGGTGCTAGAGAGAAGAAGTGGACAGAGAAAGAAGGAAAGAAGAGAGAACAAAAAGGAAGGAGGGAGAAAGGAGAGAGGGGGAGGGGTACAGACATAATGTTATTGTACAGTTTGTAAAGTTTATCTTTGTATTATTCAAATGCGAATTTCTCTACCCTGATATCTGGTTTCAATCTAGACATTGCATGATGTTAAGAATCACATGTCTCAAGTTTATGTAAACTATGCTAACCATTTATTCTCTCTGCCTTGTCAAGAAAAGCTGGAAGAACCAATAACTACAATAGAGAGAGTGAGACAGGACTTCTACCAGCCATGGGAGGAGGAAGAGAAAGAGAGGAACAAAGGATTTACTACAAGGAAAGGGTCCTGAGAGACATCATGGAAGCACACACCTGAATCCCAGAGAGCCAGCCTAATACATTTAAAAAAAAAGGCAAATATATTGGGGGTTTTGGCTGGGAGGTAGCCAGATTAATTTAGAGGATTAGAATAGAAATGTAATCCCTAATTATTGTTCTTCTAAGTTGCAAATAAATCTTGGTCTCTCTGTGTCCTTATTGGGGAACTAGCTAGGATAAGGAAAAATAGCCACAGTATTATTAATTTACTGCATACATATATATTGATATTAATTGTTACAAGGAGCAAGGGGGAGAAAGACAAGAGAGGAGAGAAGAGGAGAGGAGAGGGAAAAGGGGAGGAGAGGAGAGGAGAGCAGAGCAGAGGAGAGGAGAGGAGAGGGAAGAGGAGAGGAGAGGACAGGACAGGACAGGACAGGAGAGCACAGGAGAGGACAGGAGAGGACAGGAGAGTACAGGAGAGGACAGGAGAGGACAGGAGAGGAGAAATCAGGGTTCCACCATTTCTTTTGAAGCCATTTTTTCAATGACCCAAGTAGGCGCAACCTGTTAAAGTTTTCACTAATTTCCAATAGTACCAATCTAGATGCCAGCTTTTAATAAATGAGTCCTTGTGGCATATTCTATATCCAAACAACAGTATGGAACATTCAGAAAAAGTAAGATTTTCTTGGGCTAAGTATTGGTTCTGTAGTTTAGTGATCCCAAATAACCAGGGAAGTATGAGACACGGTGTTATGAATTTTTGTAGATTAGAATAAGAGGGGTTACAAATTTTCACTGATACCATCCAGCTCTCATCGAGAAAAAATTTGATATTTTCACAAAAAAGAAGAGGAATCTAGGCAAGAAATGGTATTTTTAGGGAAAGGAGACAATCAATAAGACAAGAGACCAGACAAATAAACAGCTGAGGGGAATATTATCAGAGTACACTGGTGTGTGTGTGTGTGTGTGTGTGTGTGTGTGTGTGTGTGTGTGTAAAATATAATAATGAAACCCAACATTTTATATAATTAATATGTACTAATAGAATCATTACCCTTAAGTTAATTTATAGTTCTTATGCCAGCTCTGCAAGCCAATGCACACAACACAATAAGTTGATTATTGTTTGCACTCTTTCTGGGGAATAGGGAGGAGGAACACTTCAGATAAATACCAAACACCAAACCATCTTTCTCCACACACACTAGCATGCCTTTCAGTGCAGTCAAATGCTATCTTTATGCTCAGAATCAGTCCCTCTTTATTTCTATATCCTGAGTCATCAGGTGAGCTTTCAAATCTTCATCAGCATAAGAAAAGGAATCAGGAATGTGGATGTTCTTTAATATGAATCATCCATGGGTGGGGGCTCTGGGCTCTGTGCTCATTCCTGAGTCCATCTCCTTAGCCTATTTGATGTAAGTAGCAAGTATTTTCTTGGATCCATGGATTTTCAACTAGGTGCCTGAGTAGGAGGCCTAAATTATAGAAAGCAACATCCACAAGGAAAGGATAGCTAAGAAGAAAGACTCAGATGATCTTTAAGCTCAGGTCTTTCCATTTCCTGAGAAATCTCCCTGAAAAGATCCTGCCTGATCCTCCCACATGCTGTTTCTACCTCAAGTTATTATTACCTAAGATAGAGAAAAGATGAACTGTCAATCACAAAAAGTACCTATAAATAATTTGATAGGATTAGCCTGAATCTAACCTGACTATCAACTTTATGTGCTTATGCACATAATAAACTTTAACTTCCAGCTGCTAATTAATATTCAAGCTTTCTGGCTCTGCTGCCATCCTTTTTCAGAGAACTGACATGGAATTTGTACATGAAGAAGGATAATTAGTCACTTGTCTGAGTCAGCCCAGTACTTAATGATCACCAACTCATAATTAAACTACATATTGGAAGACCTTGTACAATCTGCTAATATAATTAGTATCCATCCAATACATTCTATAACATATAGTTTTGGTTAAGGAAGGCCTAGATAAAATATTAAGTCCTAGGAAGAATGTTAAGACCTAGATAAAATGTTAAGGCCTAGGTAACAGTTACTTGGCTAGCCTGCCATTATAAGAAAACTTTTTCATGTTTCTGCTGTTATTAGAAAACTTTTTAGTGCCAAGAATGATTACATATTTTGTTGTGTTCTGTGCCCTTGGAAACCAATCGTGATGAAAGTCAATAAAACTATTTTATATAGTTACTCACAATAAGCTTGGATCCAAACCAACCACCCAACAGCAGTTCCTGCACCTGTGTATAAGCTTTTATGGTATAAGCTGGCCTGGCATAGGCCCCAACATAAGAGAGACGCCTGCTCCAATATAAGAAACGACTTGGAATAAGACTTCCATTTTGAGTAGTGGTCCAGTAAACTTCATGTTCCCAAGGCCTTCCTGGGAACTGACATCCTACTTGGCAAAAAAAAAGACATGAACATGGATAAATGACATCCTTGTTGGCAAGGTAAGACATGAATGCTAGACAAGCCCAATCCTATTTTGGTAGACAAGTAAGGGCATAAATATTAAACAAAAAAGTCCCCTGCCACAGTTGAATACCCCAACCAATGGGAGCAGGAGAAATGTAAGACAAAGACAGGTTTCTAAGGAAATATCCTTACCTCTAAATCCTGATTGGTAAAATAACTTGGCACAAATCTTTATGGGCTTTGGGCTTTAAAACTCTGTAAGATCTTAATTCAGGGTCATGGTTCAGTTCCCGAATCTGGACCGTGACCCTGGTCCACCAGTCCTAGGGTGTATGCTTTATAAATTATCCCTGTCTGACTGAGATTGGTGTTTGTGTCTTTTGTCAGGCAATTCCTCTACCATAACAGTTTTGAGACAACTGAACTATGAAAGTTTGATTGACTTCTTACCTTAATATTAATATTAATACGCAAATAAATGGCAAATGATAGTTCTTTTTATTCTTTAAGAATAAAAAACGAGATAAAAATAAATTTAATAAGAACTCTAAAGCTTATAACTCAGATTCAAACTTGCGTTTTTTCATCTAATAACTATTGTGATTTTCAGGAAGTTTCATTTAAGTTAACAATAATTATCAATCAACCCATTTTAATCAGTAAAAACTAATAATTTACTTAGTGGATTTTGATGTGAAATAAATCAGTAAATATTTGTAATCCATTAAAAATAATTATTTTGTTTCTTTTTTGGTTTTTTGAGACAGGGTTTCTCTGTGCAGCCAAGTCTGTCTTAGAACTCACTCTGTAGTCCATACTGGCCTCATATTCAGAAATCCTGCCTCTGCCTTGCTGGAATTAAATGCAAGTGCCACCACTGCCTGGTTAGAATAACACTTTATATATAACAAATCAAAATATGCCCTAAATAATCTTATGTGAATATATAAAATATATAAGTGTACATGTGAGTATATAAAATTATTAAGTAGTCATATGTATAGCTATATACACATTGAAAGAGACCCTTACATTACATTTCTAAAAATGCTTTCTTCAAATTGAAATACCCACAAACATCTATATTCATTAGTGTTTAATCACTCTCAAAAATAGCTATTTATAACATTGTTTTACTTAAACCTAAAAGTTCAGATTTGTTCTTTACTACTACAATGTAGAAAGGAATTTATATATTATCCTTTAAAAAAATAAAAAGAGAGTTTGAGTTGGACAAAATCTGGTTCCAAGAGGACCTTCAGGAAAGGGCTAATTGTAGAAAAATTCCCAACATGACCATGTCACAAAGAGTGATGTGTAGAAACTTAGCTGCTTTCAAATGTAGTTCAAGTTCTTGTTATGACAAATGTTAATCCAATGTAATCTAATGTAAAAGGCAACTTTTCTCAGCCTACTCCATCAACATCTTGCCCTCACTTACATGTCGAGCATCTAAGCCCACCTCTTTCCCTCCAATTCTTCTAAAACTGTCATAGGGCAGACCCTGATCAGGCAGAACGTGAGTAACTTCATTAGCATCTTCACCCTAATTCATGTTCCCTATAATCACGTTATCTTGATAATGTGCTAACTTAATCACTTGATTTTCTTTTCTTTTCTTCTGTTTTTCTCCCTTCCCTTTCTCCCTTTTGTTCCAGCCTCGTTCACTCTGGCCCATAGGATTTTCTTTCTTTGTTTGTTTGCGTTTGTTTCTCATTACGGATGGTTGTGAGCCACCATGTGGTTGCTGGGATTTGAATTCATGACCTCCAGAAGAGCAGTTAAGAAATGGTTCTTAACCGCTGAGCCACCTCACCGGCCTGTCACTCGATTTTCCTAACATACAAAATTTTAGTGTCTCCCTACAGTCTCAACAACACAAAGTCTGAAACCCACAGTGTGGTAACGAGATCTTTCTTCCAAATCCAGGTCTAAGTTGCCTTCCCGTTTATCTCGTGATTCTCCTTTGTGCTCCAACCTGACACCAGAGGAAAGTGACAGTCATTCCTTGAAGAATTTATGCAGCTTCAATGCCTCCATACCTGTCACTTAAGTACTTGTCTGGTTTTGATGTCCTTTTTCTTATTCTCAGTTTCGAAAAGTTTTAATTGAATTTAAAAATTCAGTTATATATGACAATTTCTTTAAAGCCATACTCCAAGACCTTCTTCGGAACTCCAGACCACACTTCACATGAATTTATTATTTAAAAAACTGTACTGTAATCAATTGTTCAATTCATCTTCCTCATGCCCCAGAAATTTGCAGAGCTAGGTACTTCACAAACATCATGTAACCCCAGGGCCCATACTACTTTGGGTTTTGATATAACCTCAATTGTGTTGTGTGTGTGTATGTGTGTGTGTATGTGTGTGTGTGCCATTAGCTCCTATGCTCTAAAAAAGAGAGACAGATAAAGAGAGTTACTTTTATCTCTGAGACTGCTATATTTCTTTGTTCTGTTTTTATTTTTAATTTTGTGTGTGTACAAGTGAGACAGGTCTAGAAGATGGTGTGGACTCCCCTAGAACTGGAGTTAAAAGCAATTTTGAGCACCCAAATATGATTCTGAGACCTGAAATACAAGAACAGTAAGTGCTCGTAACTGTTGAAACACTTCTCCAGCCACTCTTACAGTTCAGAAAAAAGTTGCATGAGAAATCCTTTATGTTTCTAAATCTGAGGATTATAAAAATAAAAATAAAGTTGTAAGCATATTGAGAAAGAAAACACTGTTAATGAATGAAAATATACTTAAATATAAGTAAACCCAATACTACACTATTTTCGAGTAACTACCTAAGCAAGATAGCACTGAACAGAGATTTTTTTATATACATATGGATGCACTTATAGGTATAGAAACATATATGATATGGATGTATATATCTATATATTGTTAGAATGCAATATAAGAGTATATTACAGAGAGTGGTATGTATACTAGCTTAAAAGTTGGCCATCATTCCATTAATGTATTAGTAAATTTGATCTAGAAAAGAAGCAAGTAAGGAAAAAGAAGTGCAGTACTGAAGATGCGGACAGAGTATAGAGAGGAACTTCAGTTTTCTTAGGGTGAGCTGAACCAAGAGGACAATGTCTGCGAGCACTGGTATCCTACAACACACGGGATAGAAGTGTGAATTAAACGGAATATCGAGTTAAGTGAACCTTAAAACATCTCAGCTTGGGAACTATCATCTTTCTGATGAAGGTAGAAATAAAGAAAGAATGCATCCTTTTCTATTTATCTTGAACCAAAAGATAGGAAATGAAGAATAATAAATATCTGTAAGGAGTTACAAATATCCATGATAAGACTCATTGAAATTTCCATTGGATTTTCCAATAAAGATAAGGTTCATAACAAAATATTTTTGCCAAACCACAATGAAATTTCATCTGTAGAAGAATTTTTAAAAATCATATTTAATGATCAAATCCAAAAAAATTATTAGTGATAGTTCCATTGGATATACTTTTTATTGTTGGTTATTAGTTTTGCCCTCAAACTAAAGATAACATCTCCAGAGACACAATGCTGAGTTCAAAGATGCTTTTTCATATTCTTGTGTCTTCTAATTACACTGAGGAACAGTAAAGAACTTGAGGCAAGATCTTTGAACCTCCAAGAAAGATAAAGGAAACAAACAAACAATGTAAGCAAGACTACAATAACACACCAATAAACAGTGCACAAGATGGAGACTGATCCCACAGGCCACAAGCTGGTTTGGAAAAGCAGCTGGAGCAAGAGTCTTCAGAAAGGTCTTTGAGGAAAAAATGTCTGGGTCGCAGGACTGATGAATGAGGACCTTCCAGACACTACAGCTACCTGTGCAAAATACCAGAAGGTAGTGCTGGACCAGGTGTTTGGAAAATAGGGGAGCAGCTCGATTATAGTAAAGGGGCACTATGGTGTGACTGAAAATGAGCAGTGTTGGTGGGGAAGTCTTTGGCAAAGATCTTGGGATGATATAAGCATTTGGTTTGAGGATGGGGAAGACACAGAGAGTCAAAGAGAGAGTGACAGAGACTGAAAGACCGAGAGACACAAAGACAGACACACAAAGACAGAAAAACTCGGCACAGTCACAGTTAGGAACATATTGTGATTCCCCGATAGATGCTACTGCACATTTCTATTCCACCTTCAAAGTTCTCTGGGTGCCTAAACTCTCCATCAGCACCTCTCACATATAGTCCAAGATAGCATTCTTGTTCAATACTTTGTTCTTCTCACATAAAAGCTTCCTATACAACCAGTTTGAAATGGGGTGCCGCTGAATGGGATTTTGGAATTTTGGTTTGTTGTTTAAATGAAATGCTTTAAGCATTTCTGCTATTGCTGTGTTGTGTCACTTACACTCTACCTTCTTTGTTCCTGTCATTCTGGGATAGCTCCGCCCTTCAGCAAAAGGAAACTTTCCATTGTCTGCAGTCCACAGTGGCTTTTCCTCTAGACAACTTTACTGTTGTGCCTATTCAATATTAAAACACTGACATTTATCTAGTTGTCTCTAGATACGTCTGTGCAAAGTTGTACATATCCTCACAAATAGTTAAGATATTGGAAGCTGGTGATTTCTCTGGTTTTTTTGTTTGTTTGTTGAGTGATTGGTTTGTTGGTTGGTTGGTTGTTTTGTTGTTGTTTTGCTTTGTTCTTGTTTTTGTTTTGTTTTGTTTTTGCTTTTGATGTTGTTTTCCAACCAACACTGATAGGTGCTTTCTTAGTATATTTAAGAACAGGACAGATGTTTCAGCATGTGTTATCCTATCATTTTTCCTTACTCAAATACATTTCTTATTTCACATAGATACGTTGAAGTGAAAGAAATGCAGGTTCTATCATCAGTCAAATGGTTCAGGTTGAGCTGTTTCTACTATAAGCTCTTGAAAATCTGAAGCGTCATTCTCACTTCGATAAGCTTTATTCCTCTATTGATAAGGCAATAAATACTTAACTTGCCGTATTGTTATGACAGCAAGTGTTCACACTAAGCCTTAGATGAATACCACATATTAGTGGTGCGTCTCTTCTGAGGGTTCCCTTTATCATTTTATGCATACCCTTTAATGGAGAAATGCGTCTTTTGACTCCAGCTACCTGCAAAGCAGCCCTATTCTCTTAGGGCCCGCAGTGTAAGTCTCTGTTCTTGAGTACTCACTAGCCCGGTCTCTCACCCCTCTCCAGGTCATTTCCTCTTCACAGAAAATGTGATTGCCTGTCTTACCTTATCTCTTCTATTATCATGGACATCATAAAATTTGGAGACAGAAAACTCTTATCAGAAGCAGAGTGCATGGTCCCACTTCTCAATTCTTTGGCCTCCCATCTTGCCACACTAGTTTTCTGTCAGTCCCACTTAGTCACTGATCCCCTTACTCATATACCATTTGCCATGTAGCATCTCCAAAACAGAGACCAAACAGCCTACTCTTAATATCACTTATCGTTTTACACGAATTATATCTTCCATGGCAACAATTGTATAATCACACTGAATCTCAAATTTGCTGATTAAACCAATAATCCAACATGCTTCCGAGCTGATCACTTTGCTCTTAATCAACAAAGGTTTTATACTTCTACCCTGAAATGGTTTTTCCTTTCTTTTCCTTTCCTTTCCTTTCCTTTCCTTTCCTTTCCTTTCCTTTCCTTTCCTTTCTTTTCCTTTCTTTTTTCATTTCCTCTCCTCCCCTCCCCTCTCCTCCCCTTTCCTCCCCTCCCCTTCCCTTCCCTCCCCTCCCCTTCCCTTCCCTCTCCTCCCCTCTCCTTCCCTCCCCTTCCCTTCCCTCTCCTTCCCTCCCCTTCCCTCCCCTTCCCTCCCCTCCCCTTCCCTTCCCTCCCCGCTCCTTCCCTCCCCTCTCCTTCCCTCCCCTTCCCTCCTCTCTCCTTTCCTCCCCTTCCCTCCCCTTCTCTCCCCTTCCCTTCCCTCCCCTTCCCTCCCTCTCCTTCCCTCCCCTTCTCTCCCCTTCCCTTCCCTCTCCTTCCCTCCCCTTCCCTTCCCTCTCCTTCCCTCCCCTTCCCTTCCCTCTCCTTTCCTCCCCTTCCCTCCCCTCTCCTTCCCTCCCCTTCCCTCCCCTCCCCTCCTTTCTCCTCCCTTCTTCCCTTCCCTTCCCTTCCCTTCCCTCCCCTCCTCTCCTCTCCCCTCCCATTCCCTTCCCTTCCCTCCTTTCCCCTCTCCTTTTTCTTTTCTCTGCACATAAGTTCAGTTCTCTTACTAGTATAGACTTGTACTGAAAGACCTTGCACCCCAGCTCATATTAACTCCATCATTGTCTGCCAGTGCAGGTAAATGTGACAAGAAAATGAACAAACATCCTGACTTCTCATCTTAAGATTGCAAACCCAAGCTTTTGTATGCATCAAACATTTTCCATACATTGTACTCTATTTTGTGACAAATTGCTTTTCTATCAAAAATAAAAAGTATGCTCTCAACTTCCTTGCTAATTATCCTCCTTCATTTATATATAACTTGTAAAGTCAAAGCTATTTTTAAAGTCTGTGCTGTGTTACTTTGAAAACCCCATGACTGTCATCTTGTGAACAAACTCTTTCTTATCATACTAAATGTCAGTAGGCCGGGCAACTCCTGTTACCACACAGCCTATCTCGCTTCTCTCATTTCATCACGGATCTGATTTCCAAACAATCCCACTTATGCTCTGCAACATCACTTGCTCATTTTTTGTCCCAAACTTAGGTCATATGTATGGTCGACAGACCATAAAAAAGAGATATGTATATGTTTACATCCTTTCTAGTTCCTGTCCCATCTTTCTCCTTTCTTCTGCACAAAACCTCTCTCCAAAGCAATAAAGATCAATGTCTGAAACTTCAAGCTCAGCCTCTACTCAGGCAAGTTAATAATGCCATCACTGAGCCAGTTAATTTCACTTAATAATCATCCTTGATTCTTTTTATTCCTCAAATAATCCTCTTATAAAACTTGGCAATGGTCTTCCTTTTAAAAAACTGACATCTTTGATTTTACTTTTTACCCACCATGGTCTATTCTTAATACAAATTAAAATGGAAAACTTAAAATAAATAAGGTCAGATTATTCCCCCTTATTCTCCACTCTTAGGAAAACTACCATAACAAAAAGAATCATTTACACTTAATGTTTCTTACATATGAAATTCTACTGCCTAGATTTTTATACTTGAGTATCTTTGAAATCTCTCAAGTTGCTGCTCAAATATCAGCTTAGTGAGATTTTCAAATGCCTTATCAAAAATATTCCTTTCATCTTCTTACTTCCTTCATTTTCCACATAGTTATCACCACTATTTACAATTTTTTTAATTTAAATACATACATATTTTATTAATTTCTAAAATTTTCATAGTGTTTTGATTGTATTTACCACCTACTACTTCCTCCAACACCTCCCATATTTACTCTCATTAGAAACATTAAGTATTAATTATTTTTATCAAATATTATAAAATGTACTTAAAACAAGTAACACAAATATTTTTATATCTCTCCCACTTTTATGCACTCCATAGAACTTTTATGCAAATGTTTAACTCTTTATCAGACCTTTGTTTACACAAATGCTTTGCTGAAGTGTTCTTGTACTAAAGTGACTGAGTCTTCCCTCTTCATTTCCTTTGTTGATTGTTTTAAAACTAGCCCATCGTGGAAGACTGAAATCAGGTTTTAGCCAGTGGGGGGAAAACAGAATAACCAGCTGACGCAGAATTAAAACTAAGTGCATGTCTTATCTCAGGCGGTGATAGGGAATTCTCCTCTGCTATGGTGAGGAACCCACCCTCTTGATCAAGAGTAAAGTTTGTTGCAATTGGCATGGTCTCTTTATTTATGACCCTGAATTTATTTCTTACATGCCCTCTAAACATTGTGTCCTCTTTGTTCTAATTGTTATAACCCAGAGTCCAATTTGAGCTGCCAATTCACACGTGGGACCATCCACGTTCAGTGAACATACCAGGAGCCACATCCTTATCAATACTGACTCTCCTCCTCCCCAATAGCCACCAACTGCAAACAACTCCAAGGCTAGGTGCACGTATTTAAGAAGATATTAACCAAGTACTTACAAAATAGTATATTTAAATTTGACTTTTTAAACACCCAGTGTTAATTAAATCTCTCTTTAACCCCTTTTCTGCCCTGCCATCCCATTTTATAAAAATATATTAATTTGAGATTATATGAAGAAAAGGAACACTGCCCTCATTTTCTCATTTGAACTATGAGAAATAAGGCATGCAGTTTCAGGGGGCTGTGTATCACATATATAAATAGCCAGACACTGGACTCAGTTCCTGGATTCAAAATGTCAACTCTTCAACTCCCTGGCTTTGCAACCTTGGGCAAGGACCTTAGGATCTTTTTGCACCCCTCCCTTATATTTAACGAGGACAGGATAATTAGCAACAACTTCATACACTATTAAGAGGATTACCAAGGTGAAGACATGTGAGGCTGGCAGGTACACGGAAACCCTGAGCTACAGGTGCGGAAAGACCTTCCAGCTTTTATACTTCATGTTGCTGTCTTCTGTAAAGCTGCCTGCAGGAAAAACATTACCATTCGATGTTTCCGCCAAAATAAAAGTTCATGTTAAAAGAACGGGTTCCTACGCTTGATGTAAAACTATTTAATTGTTTGCGTGTGGATATATACTCAAGGCTCTTGCTTTATATGCTCTAAAGTTAAAGCCCAGAAATCTGACCCAGAGGGTATTTGAGAAGTACAAATACTTGTCAACTCCTCAGCCTGACCATCAAGCTAAGTGTTTTGAAAGCAGGACATTTAATACCAGGTGGATTCCATAGAAAATGTTTTAACTTCCCACAAACAGTATGAGACTGTTTCATTTTTTTTTATGTTTTGGTTTTTAATGGATATTTAGAGATTTGCAAAAAAAGATTTATCTTCTTTCTCCTGGGAACAAATCAATGGATAATTTCTAAAGATTAAAAAACCATAATGTCAAAAGGCAAATTGTTAGGATTTGATCATCTCCCCTATCGAGATTTTTAAAACTTCTACGTCTCTTGTTAGACGTCCATAGCAGACACCTAATCTTCAGGCATGATCAACAGAAAATTATATATTTTGCTTAACCCTTAACCACTAATATAACTTTTGAATTTTTATTTTTCTTTCATATAGTTATAAATAAATCCATGCTATTTCATGCTTATTGTTCCAAACTAGATTTGGGGGTTTCATTTGTTTTTATTGGATGACAATAACTGTGGTGGTTTGATGAAAATGGCTTCCATAGATTCATATATTTGAATCCTTGGTGCCCGGTTGGTGGAACTATTTGGGAAGTGTTGGGAGGTGTGGCCTTGTTGGAGGTGATGTATCACTGATGAAAATCTTGAAATTTCCAAAGACTCCTAGCATGTCCAATGTGCTCTCTGCCTTCTGCCTTCATTTGGAGACATGAGCTCTCAGCTGTTCCTGCTTTCCTGCTTTGCTTCAGTATCATGAACCTCTGGAAAGGAAGCTCAACTAAATTTTTTCTTTCATGAGATGTAACGGTGTTCTATCATAACAATAGAAAAGACACTAATATACCAGTAAACTGGGTGTGTGGTCTGTACATTGAAGCAGCATTTGGAAAATTACCAAGATTCACTGTCCATTGCCTTTTGGATAAAGGGTCGTTTTGAAATGTCCATGTTCACCAATGTGTCTCAAGCAATCCAGGTGGAGAACAATTGAGTCACCTACAACGAGGTCACATAGACCTTTAAGTGAAGGACACTATTTGGCAGACTTCAAACAAAAAAAGAGCTATAACTAGGTTGTAAAAGAAAAAGAGGAAGTGGGATGTACTGTTCAACATTTCAGTCTAAAAACAAAAATAAGGAAGTGGGAAGACACAGCCAAGAAATTCCTGATTATGCCTGCAATATGACATCTTTTTGCTGTGTGGTTATGGGATATCCCCTAATATCCACTGGTTCCATTGTCATGTCTGAGCAGGGATAGTACACATGATAGATATCCATTGCATTTGATAGAGTTTACTGGAGTGGATATGAGGAAATAAAACACATGAATTTCTAATAATGTGAAAATTGGCAAAAAATGTCTTTACCTGTTGTAAAGTCAAGCCCAGAAACCAATGTTCAACAATCAAATGTACTGTGAAAGCTTTAGAGTTTTAGAGATGAGGTTTTGACTTCACTGTAAAATAAATAAAATTGTTTCTTTGTTATCTTCTACACGTTTTCTCAAACTCTCTCAATTCTTAAATACTGGCTTTTTATTTTCCTGGGACACCATGCCACATCCCCTGAGGCTCCCCAAGCTGTTAAGTGGCTAGGTTAAATGGGGCGTCTATCTTGAAGGCACTGAAAGAAAGCACAATGGTCCATTGCTCTGAGGTTGACCTCTTATCAGTTCTTTCTAGACTGATTCCAAAACAAACACTAAATACACGAAGTAAAAACAGTGCCAGCATGACTTCCAGAGAAATTCATTTTCTGATTAGTCTTGCAGGTCCCTAGGGCCCTTCTTCAGAAATGTTGTCGCAAGCTAGATGCCTACATTACACATTAGCTCAGCACTAAGGAATCAAAGGCAAAAGGATCAAGAGTTTGTAGCCCTCTTGTCATGTAAGAAATCATCTCTAAATAAGTAAGTAAGTAAGTAAGTAAGTAAATAAATAAATAAATAAATAAATAAATAAATAAATAAATGTAGAATCCAATCTTGTAGCTATTCCTGGAACCAAGGTGCATGAAAATTAAAGATGTAGCCTGTTTTCAATAAATTTGACTGAAATGTTTCTGACAATATGTTTAACTCACTGCCTACTTTGAAAAGATCATTATACAGAACAGTTTGCAAATCAAATATGTGTGTGGTTGTGCACACCAGTAATCCCCACACTTGGGAAGTACAGACAGGAGGATCAGAGGTCAAAAGTCATTCTCAGCTCTACAGTAAGATACAGGCCAGAGTGGCTTACAAGAAATCTTATCTCAAAAAGGGGGGGTGGTGGTTAAAGTAATCCTATTTAAATCATAACTATGATTTCTGGTAAGAACCTATGTTGGGTGAAAACCACCCCAGAGAATATATCAATTATCTTGGGAGCTAATTTGCATATTAACTCTGAAAATGTTGAGCCCTATCTTCATTGTTTCTTTATTCTCAAGGAGCAGAGTGATTAAGATTTCTAGGACACAGTGTGCATTCGGCATCACTGGACTTTGATAATCAGATGAGACTATCTCACCTTGTGAACCTGAGATCAGGTTCGCCCTTGATCAATACTTAAGTTGTTTGAATCATACTGTCTCCAGCACTAAAAGTATCCTTTCGGAATTCCACACAGCAAAGCACTGTTTGTTCATGTCACACAATCAAATTGCTTGTGTCATCTCTCAAATCAAGTTATTAATATTAATGAACCTTTAGGTTTAGCATTGTGAATGTACTGTCTTACTCTCTAGCAGGCATGCCTTCAAAGTCACTCTAGTCATCTGTAAGAATCAACTCAAAGGAACCTTGGGCAGAGCATTCTGGTCCTCAGATATTAACCTGCATCATGGCAGACAGCCCGGACATACTTACCTCTGCTCAACCCTCCCTAGACAAACTGTTTAAGTTGCATGCTTGAGATGAATACTTGCGGCACCAGGCATTCTGGATGGATGTCGTTATTTCGCTTCAAAGAAAGACGATTACATTTTTATTAATGTAAAATCCTTTGGATACCTGCTTGGCTTTCTGCTTTAAACCTTCTTTTGAAGACAAATGGGTATAATTCGCCTCTCAGATCTAACAAGATATGGCATAAATTACAGATCCCATCAAAGGAGGATCAAAATAGGAATGGCTCTTCCTTCAGTCTCCCTTTGTGGATTACACCACAGAAATCTCCCAGGGCCAAATCTAAAACATATTTGCTTCAGACTTTGCCAAGTTTGGTATTATTTTGCAATTTCAGTCTTTTAAACATTTTTTTTCTGTATAGAGGTATTTTCTGTCTCCATTCTGTTTTTCACAGTTTTTTTTTTTTTAACCTTTCTGTCTCTACCATCTATTTTCAGTAAAGACAGTGAACATGATCAGAAATGGGGAAATGAGTTTGCTTTTGTTTAAAAGGTATCCTGGTTCTCTCCATTAAAAAGTAATCAAAACCTTCTGAGTTGTTACCTTTTTTACCCTATTGTTAGAGGCACAGTATACATTGCTTATGGGGGACTATTGGTATAATAAATTTTAAAACATGAATAAAATCAGGGCATCTGGAAACTAGCTTCCTAAGCAATGAGTGTGATAACTTCCCAGTCTGTCACTCCCTACAGTCCGTCTCCAAAGACAACAGATCACTCTTTCGAAGTTGGGCATTTCTTCTTTTTCAAAAGTTGACTGCATTGTAGTTGATACTTTAGATTTTGGATCCATTGTCTTAGGGGGGGACAACAAATATAATTTCTTTTTTTTTTATTGTTTTTTTTCTTTTTTTTTATTCGATATAATTTATTAACATTTCAAATGATTTCCCCTTTTCTAGCCCCCCCACTCCCCGAAAGTCCCGCAAGCCCCCTTCTCTTCCCCTGTCCTCCCACCCACCCCTTCCCACTTCCCCTTTCTGGTTTTGCTGAATACTGTTTCACTGAGTCTTTCCAGAACCAGGGGCCACTCCTCCTTTCTTCTTGTACCTCATTTGATGTGTGGATTATGTTTTGGGTATTCCAGTTTTCTAGGTTAGTATCCACTTATTAGTGAGTGCATACCATGATTCACCTTTTGAGTCTGGGTTACCTCACTTAGTATGATATTCTCTAGCTCCATCCATTTGCCTAAGAATTTCATGAATTCATTGTTTCTAAAGGCTGAATAGTACTCCATTGTGTAGATATACCACATTTTTTGCATCCACTCTTCTGTTGAGGGATACCAGGGTTCTTTCCAGCATCTGGCAATTACAAATAGGGCTGCAATGAACATAGTAGAACATATATCCTTATTACATGGTGGGGAGTCTTCTGGGTATATGCCCAGGAGTGGTATAGCAGGATCTTCTGGAAGTAAGGTGCCCAGTTTTCGGAGGAACCGCCAGACTGATTTCCAGAGTGGTTGTACCAATTTGCAACCCCACCAGCAGTGGAGGAGTGTTCCTCTTTCTCCACACCCTCTCCAACACCTGCTGTCTCCTGAATTTTTAATCTTAGCCATTCTGACTGGTGTAAGGTGAAATCTCAGGGTTGTTTTGATTTGCATTTCCTTAATGACTAATGATGTTGAGCATTTTTTAAGATGCTTCTCCGCCATCCGAAGTTCTTCAGGTGAGAATTCTTTGTTTAACTCTGTACCCCATTTGTTAATAGGGTTGTTTGGTTTTCTGGAGTCTAACTTCTTGAGTTCTTTATATATATTGGATATTAGCCCTCTATCTGATGTAGGATTGGTGAAGATCTTTTCCCAATTTGTTGGTTGCCGATTTGTCCTCTTGATGGTGTCCTTTGCCTTACAGAAACTTTGTAATTTTATGAGGTCCCATTTGTCAATTCTTGCTCTTAGAGCATACGCTATTGGTGTTCTGTTCAGAAACTTTCTCCCTGTACCGATGTCCTCAAGGGTCTTCCCCAGTTTCTTTTCTATTAGCTTCAGAGTGTCTGGCTTTATGTGGAGGTCCTTGATCCATTTGGATTTGAGCTTAGTACAAGGAGACAAGGATGGATCAATTCGCATTCTTCTGCATGCTGACCTCCAGTTGAACCAGCACCATTTGTTGAAAAGGCTATCTTTTTTCCATTGGATGTTTTCAGCCTCTTTGTCAAGGATCAAGTGGCCATAGGTGTGTGGGTTCATTTCTGGATCTTCAATCCTGTTCCATTGATCCTCCTGCCTGTCACTGTACCAATACCATGCAGTTTTTAACACTATTGCTCTGTAGTATTGCTTGAGGTCAGGGATACTGATTCCCCCAGATTTCCTTTTGTTGCTGAGAATAGTTTTAGCTATCCTGGGTTTTTTGTTGTTCCAGATGAATTTGATAATTGCTCTTTCTAACTCTGTGAAGAATTGAGTTGGGATTTTGATGGGTATTGCATTGAATCTGTATAGTGCTTTAGGCAAAATGGCCATTTTAACTATATTGATTCTACCGATCCATGAGCATGGGAGGTTTTCCCATTTTTTGAGGTCTTCTTCCATTTCCTTCTTCAGAGTCTTGAAGTTCTTGTCATACAGATCTTTCACATGTTTGGTAAGAGTCACCCCAAGATACTTTATACTGTTTGTGGCTATTGTGAAGGGGGTCATTTCCCTAATTTCTTTCTCAGCCTGCTTATCCTTTGAGTATAGGAAGGCCACTGATTTGCTTGAGTTGATTTTATAACCTGCCACTTTGCTGAAGTTGTTTATCAGCTGTAGGAGCTCTCTAGTGGAGTTCTTTGGGTCACTTAGGTAGACGATCATGTCGTCTGCAAATAATGATAGTTTGACTTCTTCCTTTCCAATTTGTATCCCTTTGACCTCCTTATGTTGTCGAATTGCCTGAGCTAGTACCTCAAGTACAATATTGAAAAGATAAGGAGAAAGGGGGCAGCCTTGTCTGGTCCCTGATTTCAGTGGGATTGCTTCAAGTTTCTCTCCATTTAGTTTGATGCTGGCTACCGGTTTGCTGTATATTGCTTTTACTATGTTTAGGTATGGGCCTTGAATTCCTGTTCTCTCCAAGACTTTAAGCATGAAGGGATGCTGAATTTTGTCAAATGCTTTTTCAGCATCCAATGAAATGACCATGTGGTTTTGTTCTTTGAGTCTGTTTATGTAGTGGATTGTATTGATGGATTTCCGTATATTGAACCAACCCTGCATTCCCGGGATAAAGCCTACTTGATCATGGTGGATGATCGTTTTGATGTGTTCTTGGATTCGGTTGGCAAGAATTTTATTGAGTATTTTTGCATCGATGTTCATAAGGGAAATTGGTCTGAAGTTCTCTTTCTTTGTTGGATCTTTGTGTGGCTTTGGTATCAGCGTAATGTGGCTTCGTAGAAGGAATTGGGTAGTGTTCCTTCTGTTTCTATTTTGTGGAATAGTTTGAAGAGTATTGGTGTTAACTCTTCTTTGAAGGTCTGGTAGAATTCTGCACTGAAGCCATCTGGTCCTGTGCTTTTTTTGGTTGGAAGACTTTCTATGACTCCTTCTATTTCTTTAGGCATTATGGGACTGTTTAGATGGTCTAGTTGGTCCTGATTTAATTTTGGTATCTGGTATCTGTCAAGGAAATTGTCCATTTCCTCCAGATTCTCCAGTTGTGTTGAGTATAGGCTCTTGTAGTAGGATCTGATGATTTTTTGGATTTCTTCAGTTTCCGTTGTTATATCTCCCTTTTCATTTCTAAGTTTGTTAATTTGGATACTTTCTCTGTGCCCTTTGGTCAGTCTGGCTAAGGGTTTATCTATCTTGTTGATTTTCTCAAAGAACCAGCTCCTGGTATTGTTGATTTTTTGTATGGTTCTCTTTGTTTCTACTTGATTGATTTCGGCCCTGAGTTTGATGATTTCCTGCCTTCTACTCCTCCTGGGCAAAATACCTTCTTTTTGTTCTAGGGCTTTCAGGTGTGTCATTAAGCTGGTAATGTAGGCTCTCTCCATTTTCTTTTTGGAAGCACTCAGGGCTATGAGTTTTCCTCTTAGCACTGCTTTCATTGTGTCCCATAGATTTGGGTATGTTGTGTTTTCATTTTCATTGTGTTCTATAAAGTCTTTAATTTCTTTCTTTATTTCTTCCTTGACCAAGGTATCATTGAGTAGAGTATTGTTCAGTTTCCACGTGTATGTGGGCTTTCTGTTGTTTCTGTTGCTATTGAAGACCACTTTTACTCCATAGTGATCAGATAGGAGGCATGGGATTAGTTCGATCTTCTTATATTTGTTGAGGTCTGTCTTGCTACCAATTATATGGTCGATTTTGGAGAAGGTACCATGAGGTGCTGAGAAAAAGGTATATTCTTTTGTTTTAGGATAGAATGTTCTATATATATCTGTTAAATCTAATTGGTCCAAAGCTTCAGTTAGTTTCATTGTGTCCCTGTTTAGTTTCTGTTTTCCTGATCGGTCTATTGAGGAAAGTGCAGTGTTGAAGTCACCCACAATTATTGTGTTAGGTGCAATGTGTGCTTTTAGTTTTAATAAAGTTTCTTTTACGAAAGAGGGTGCCCTTGCATTTGGGGCATAGATGTTCAGGATTGACAGTTCTTCTTTTTGTATTTTTCCTTTGACCAGCAAGAAGTGTCCCTCAGAGTCTCTTTTGATGACTTTTGGTTGAAAGTCAATTTTATCTGATATTAAAATGGCTACTCCAGCTTGTTTCCTGAGACCATTTGCTTGTAAAATTGTCTTCCAGCCTTTTACTCTAAGGTAGTGTTTGTCTTTGACCCTGAGGTGTGTTTCTTGTAAGCAGCAAAATGTAGGGTCCTGTTTACGTATCCATTCGGTTAGTCTGTGTCTTTTTATTGGGGCATTAAGTCCATTGATGTTAAGAGATATTAAGGAATAGTGATTGTTACTTCCTATCATTTTTGACGTTATTTTTTAAATTTGAATGCTTAACTTCTTTTGGGTTTGAGGAAAGGTTACTATCTTGCTTTTTCCAGGGTGAAGTTTCCCTCCTTGTATTGGTGTTGTCCTCCTATTATCCTTTTTAGGGCCGGGTTTGTGGATAGATATTGGGTAAACTTGGTTTTGTCATGAAATATCTTAGTTTCTCCATCTATGGTGATTGAGAGTTTTGCTGGATATAGTAGTTTTGGTTGGCATTTGTGTTCTCTTAGAGTCTGCATGAGATCTGCCCAGGACCTTCTAGCCTTCATAGTCTCAGGTGAAAAGTCTGCTGTGATTCTGATAGGTCTTCCTTTATATGTTACTTGGCCTTTTTCTCTTACCGCCTTTAGTATTCTTTCTTTGTTTAGAACATTTGGTGTTTTGATTATTATGTGACGGGAAGTATTTCTATTCTGGTCCAGTCTGTTTGGAGTTCTGTAGGCTTCTTGTATATTCATGGGCATCTCTCTCTTTAGGTTAGGGAAGTTTTCTTCCATAATTTTATTGAAGATGTTTGCTGGCCCTTTAAGTTGTAAATCTTCACTCTCATCTATGCCTATAATCCTTAGGTTTGGTCTTCTCATTGTGTCCTGGATTTCCTGGATATTTTGGGTTACAAGCTTTTTGCATTTTGCATTTTCTTTAACTGTTGAGTCCATGGTTTCTATGGAATCTTCAGCATCTGAGATTCTTTCTTCTATCTCTTGTATTCTGTTGTTGATATTTGCATCTCTGTCCCCTGATTTCTTCCCAAGGCTTTCTATCTCCAAAGTTGTCTCCCTTTGAGTTTTCTTAGTTGTTTCTACTTCTGATTTTAGATCCTGGATGGTTTTGCTTAGCTCCTTCACTTGCATGTTTGTGTTTTCCTGTAATTCTTTAAGAGATTTTTGTGTTTCGTCTTTCATGACCCCAGCCTGTTGACCAAAGTTCTCCTGTATTTCTTTAAGAGATTTTTGTGTTTCGTCTTTCATGACCTCAGCCTGTTGACCAAAGTTCTCCTGTATTTCTTTAAGTGTTTTTTGCATTTCCTCCTTGTTGGCTTTTGTATTCTCCTGGATTTCTTTCAATGATTTTTGTGTTTCCCTGGCAAGGGCTTCTAACTTTTGATCCATTTTCTCCTGAATTTCTTTAAGTATGTCCTTCATGTGTTCCTGTACCAGCATCATGACCAGTGATTTTAAATCCAAATCTTGTTTTACTGGTGTGATGGGGTATCCAGGACATGTTGGTAGAGGAGAATTGGGTTCAGATGTTGCCATATTGCCTTGATTTCTGTTAGTGATGTTCCTGCATTTGCCTTTTGCCATCTAGTTCTTACTGGTGTTAGTTTGTCCTGTCAGTGCTGGACTCACCAGTGCAAGCTGCCCCTTCCCAGTTGGCCTCTGGTGCACAGCTTACCTCCTGCACTGCTTGTAGACAGGGTGCTGCTGCTGCCCAGGCTGTTCAGATCCCAAAGCAGGCACCCGAAGGCTCCCGCTGGGGCCCGCTGGATTCACTGGAGCACACTGACTTCTCCCAGCTGGCCGCCCGGAAGCCCAGCTAGCCACTTGCAGGACTTGGAGATATGGTGCTGCCGCCCAGACTGATCTGGATCTCAGTCTGTCCGATCCCTGGAGTACGGAACCAAGATGGATGCACCTCTCCTGACTGGTGGGAGGCCGAGTTCTGAAGTGGCCTCCGTGCAGGAAAGGCGCCGCACAACTGCAGCTGCTTGCTGCCCGGCTGGTCAGCGAAGGTCAGTGGTCGTGGGCGCAGGGCCTAACTGGTCCCTGTGACGCCTTGGTTCCACTGCTGATGGCCCTTCAGCTGGAGCAGCCACTGCTGCCGCTGCCGCCGCCGCCGCAATATAATTTCTAATTGCCTGCATTGGGGTTTACTAGAGTCATGTCTTAGGCTTTATCACAAAAAGTATGTCAGTATGCCAGAAGGAAAATCTGTTTTCTGTCTGTCTGTCTGCCTGCCTACCTACCTACCTACAATTTCTCTATTATGTTAAGAATTCATTTTCTTGAACCTCTGGAATTCTAAGTCTTTGTCCAAGAGAGTTTTCTCAGTCAGAAAGTTCCTTGTAAAGAGAGATGCCAACCAAAGTCATCTCCAAGTTCCCTCTAGAATACCTGTCTCCCTTAGGTTTCCAGTGAGAAACTGCAGAAAGTGCGTCATACCTTCAATACTAGTGAGTCTGTGTTGAGGGATTATCATGGTCCAGCCCTATGCTGAGAATTCTGGAGCACACTTTCATTTGATCTTCTCTACAACTCTGCGATGCCAGCTCCTCTCTCTTAGGTTTCAGGCACCAAGGAAGACTCAGTAACTTGTTTATTTTCTCATGTTCTAAAGAGTGCCCTTAACTACATGAGGGGGACAATCAAACATACCTTCCAAAGTTTAAGATCTTGTTTATATCAATTGATCTAGAAAAGCTAAAACATGCACTGCCTCACTCTTCCTGGCTTTACAAAAATTTATTTTAACATATCAATCTATAGTACAACCAATGTAAGCTTATCCCCAACTGGCTTACAAATAAATGATACTCGGACTATGGTTATTTTATTTGGCTTTGACAATTACTGGGGGGTAACACCTATTCTACTCTTCAAGCTACTAACCTGGCTACCTCCCCAGTGACTACCTCAGATACTTGCTGTTTCTCCAGACCACTTGCTGTTTCTCCTGGCCATGTGCTCATGGTCTCTCTCTCTCTCCCCCCACTGAGGCTTCCTTCTCCCTGTCATTCTTCTCTTCCTACTCTTGTCTCTCTCCTCCAACAAGGTCACTCCAAACCTACCAACCTCTAATTCCTCTGGTAATTGCCTGTAGCCAATTTTATTTAACCAATAGTTTTAAGTCAAGGAACAAGATTTGCACAACAAAAGCTTGTAAACGTAGTAATTCACTCATAGGCCTAGACCTTTGAGTAAAGAATGAAGCACTGCAAAACATAGCAATAGACCAAACCTCAAGATGTCCCTCAAAGGAAGCCATGGATTTCATAAAAGAAAATATTATTCAAGACATCAATTAAGAACAGACTTAAAAGTGGAGTCTGCTTACTGTATACTGAACACTGGGGTCCCATAAAACTATATAGTCTGTTTGGTATGAATTTGCATAGCCCATGAAAACCACCATGCTATAAAGGCTTATGCATAAGCAACCAGAATCAGAACAAACTTGTAAAGACAAAAAAATCATTGACTTCAAAGAGTGAGACATCACTTGAAAGCTGTCCTCATTATAGTCCAGTGGTTCTTAACCTGTGGATCACATATCTGATACCCTGCATATCAGATATCTACATTATTATTCATAACAATAGCAAAATTATAGTTATAAAGTAGCAACACAAATAATTTATGGTTT
This sequence comes from Apodemus sylvaticus, assembly GCF_947179515.1. Lineage (NCBI taxonomy): Eukaryota > Metazoa > Chordata > Mammalia > Rodentia > Muridae > Apodemus > Apodemus sylvaticus. The sequence continues at coordinate 30,757,094 of NC_067490.1, forward strand.
AGGGTCACCACAACTTGAGGAACTATATTAGAGGGCTGCAGCCTTAGGAAGGTTGAGAACCAATGTTGTAGTCAGTTCTATAACCAAAGGCAACTCACTATCCACATGGACTTCAGTACTGTAAGGGGCCTGGACCTGAACATATTACTCAATGTTTTTAGGTTCCCTTTTTTATATTATTTATGGTAATATTTGTAATCTATATTCGGGGAAAGTGTAAAATAAACCAGGGCCATAATGATTGGCAGTATTCAGAATCAAGGATGAATCTGCAGAAGCAAAGCACAATCTAAAAAGCAAGCCTGCCTGCTATAAGACTTGGCAGGTAATGCATTTGAATCCTGTTTACACACATAAATAGCAACAACTTTAAGAGTAGTACTTCAGGATGCTATGATGAGTAAGGAAAAGATTCTGTGAAATGTTGAAGATGATATTTGAGAAAAATGGGAGGAAATCAGGCTCACATTTCTTCAAGCCAGTGTTTATTCATCTTTGCACAGAAACGATCAGGACTAGTGTGGCGTGCAGCTGTAAGAGGATCAACCCAAAGGGACCGCAACTGAGTCTTAAATTAGAAGCACATCTGAGTTTCGTTAACAATTTGTGAGTGATATTAATTTGTTAGATTTTTTTCTATTATTGGTGTATTTATATGACACATGAGGGGCAGAAAAGGGGAGAGGGAAAGAAAAAAGGAAAAGAAACCATCAGGAGGATGACAGAAAATAGAAGATGGCTGAATACATATTGCAGTGTGTGTGTGGACATGACCTTGTGACAGTGTCTTTCCTGGAAAGAGAAAAAAACGAATGAAAGCCTTTTATAGCCCTAAAAAGCAGCATGTTCAAACAACCTAATGACATCATGGCTACCAGTGAATCTGATAGGCTCCTGCACAACCATAATTTTCTATAGCAGGCACACACAAAGGAAGACAGAGAAACACATTAGAAAGATTCTGAGTGGTGGCACATGCCTGTAATCCCAGCAAGTGGAAAATTGAGGCAGGAGGATCACAGGCTCTAAGAGAGTCTAGGCTATGTATTAAAATCTTGCCTCAAAAAACCCATACATTTTTAGGTGTTAAAAAAAGAAAAGAATATCTAGAGAACAAATACTGTACTATATAATCGGGGAGCATAGAAGTAATTCATTCTTATGACCTGAGCTCAGTAAGGATTATTGAATGGTTATAAACGTCTCCTGTTTACTTAGGCAATACTCAGCTGTAAACAGGCCAATTTCAGACACTGATCTACAAGCATTTTATCCACTTACCAAATACAATTTCTGATACTGTCTAAACAACATACATACTCTTTGGGACAAGGAGTTCATTTCATGCTAAAAATGCAATTATTTAATACTTATTTGTACTCTTTTGGTTGCATAAAATCAAACAGAAAAAAGCTCAGAAATGCATGGTCCTTTGTCCCAATCTCAGATGAATTAAAGTCAATACCTAGAGTTCTTACAAATCTGTAATGGATTCTAAATTGGTTCATTTTTCCTTTCTAATTCAAAATTGAAAGATCCTGTACAGTAAATCTCAAGTTGAAATTTGTTAAAAGGATAACCCAGGAACTTGGGGACATGGACTATTGTTGTTGGTTGGTTAGTTGGTTGGTTGGTTGTTTGGTTGATTGGTTGGTTGGTTGGTTGGTTTGGTTTTAATTTTTGAGACAGGGTTTCTTTATGTAAATCTCTGGCTGTCATGGAGCTCACTACTAGGTAGACCAAGCTGGCATAAAATATTAACTCACAGAGATCTACCTGCCTCTGCATCCCCGAATGCTAGGATTGAAGGCCATGCCCAGCAAAAGCAAGGTGTACTCTTCAACACATCCCTAATGAGTCTGATTCTGTACATCTAAGTTGGGGGCCAAAATATATACATTAATACTTGTATACCCTAAATCTAGGAGGCCTCAGAGACTTTAGAAACATTGTTGTCTTGTTTGTAAGATTCCTTCTGCTATCAAGCATTTGTGTCGTGAACAACAGAAAGTAGAGTGTATTAAGTGGGTGAAGTCATTGAGGACAGATACATTATAAAATAATTAAAAGGCTCATCCATTTATCAACACCTATTGCTAATAAACACCTCAGAGTATGCATACCTGATGATAACTAGATGAAACGAGTTATATTTTGCTTGAGGTGACCAATTAAAACACACACTAACAGACAGACGGGATGTGTCCTTACAGGGATGAGACGGGAAGGCGGTGAATAATGTTCAATTCTTCCAGTGGGAGAAAGTTAAATGTTTTGAGAAAGGGAGACAACAAGAAGTATTTCCTGGATACATAAGTGGATAATAACCGTCTCCTTGTCTCACCAAGAGACAATTGAAGTCCCTGTGGGTTCAAAGTTTGTACATTTTAAAAGACCTATGGTGGCCAAGAAGGTCCTGATGTCATGAGTGTCAAATTAATATCTTCCAATGGCCATGGGTTTATTGTAGAAAGAAAACAAGCACTAACTCAAGAATGATAAAGGTTAAGCTCATGGGCCCAGTGAGTTTGCTGAGAAGGAAACCAATGAGTCTGTTTTAGAGAGACCTTCATGGGTGTTGTGGAAAGGCTTCATGCGTTTGACCTGCAAGGTCCCCTACACTAACAGCTCCTCCAACAAAGTGAATTCCCAGCTGCACCTGAAATCTCATCAGCACTGATAAAATTTGCAAAACCTCTAGCCTGTTAAATAAAGAAAATTATAATAGTCTGCTAATCTTTTCAATACTGAAATAAATAATGTGTATGAAGGCACAAAGAGTTTGGATGAATGAAACTCTTCAAGGAAAGTGCAAAAGGTATCAAAACAGCTGATGCTCTAGAAAATGGAGTGCCAGGAAGGGCAGAAAGGTGACCTTGAGCTCTAAAAGCAAGTAGACCCACAAGAATCTCAAAGATGCCGAAGTGTCTGTAGGTCCATCAATGCAATATACCTAGATTTCTGCCCCTTCCTTTTTCTTTCTGTAAAAAAAAAAAAAGAATTTCTAATATGTTAAATAGTATTAATTCCTTTATTGCACAAATGTACAGGGAAGGGTTGTAAATGCCAGAGCTTGGGTATGAGGATCAAAAAGTATATCTTTTAGATTTATTCATTTTATTTGTTTATGTGTATGAGTGTTCGCTTACATGTAGTATGTATGTGCATAATATGCCTCCCTAGTGCCCACAAAGTTAAGAAGAGGGTTTCAGATTTCCAGGGAATGGAGTCATAGATGGTTGTGAGCACCAGATGGGTGCTGCGAATCAAACTCTACTCCTCTGCAAGAGCAACCAGTGTTATTAGCCACTGAGCCAGGCCAGGTACAAAGGATAGGAAACAATCTGTGGGAGTCAGGTTTTTCCTTCCACCATGTGGGACCTGGGGCGCCAACTCCAGCTGCCTTTCCTCTCTAACTCCTCTCCCTGGCTCTGTTTCTCCCACACTGTAACCAAATGCCTTGAAATTCTGTATTGACCAGTTCATTTTGTTAAAGGAAGATAAGCAGTAATTATAGATGAGTAAGCTATAGCATTATCAATCTTATCTAAAATATTGGCTTCCACATATTGAGATTATTTTAATTAGTCTGAACCATCAAAAATCTGTTCTACATTTTCATTTGTTGTTTTTTCCTGAGAAACTCCAAAACAGGACTCTATGGTCAGCTGCTAGTATCTTAACATAGCTTTACTGAAGCCCATCTCCTGATACTGCAAACCAAATCTAAACCACGATAGCCTTGGTATAATATAACTCTGTGTGTGTGTGTGTGTGTGCACACATGTGAGTTCTGATTGAAAGGCAAATTGCTGCACTCATCATTCATGGAAACAACAGAAGATTCTGAATTTTTCAATAATTTAGGGATAAAAATGTTTTTTAGTTATTAACATCTTTCTTCTTTGGTTGCTACTATTTATACTTAATACTGAAAGAAAATTAACACTTAAGCCCCATAGCTTACTAGAAAGAAACATTTTTATGAGAACAAAAGGATAAATCTTTTTCGCTAGTTAAAATAGTATTTATATATTTCTTCATACATGTCATATAATATATATGACATATATATATATATATTATGTATATATTATATATATGTATATATGGCCTGTATGTCACATGAGAAAATAAGTTTGATTAGTTGTATAAATGGTTATTTTTACTTACTTAATTTTATTTTCGCTTATGCACTTTGTATGCGTGAGTGCCTGTGTGTCAGTATGTTGATATGACATGGGCATTCATGTGCCCAAGAAATGAGAAGAGAGCATCTAATCTCCTGAGCTGGATACACAGACATTTGTGAGCTTCTTGATGTGGGAGAGGGAAGGGAATCCCAATTCTGGCCTTTTTTTTTCAAGAGCAGCAAGTAATCTTTGCCAGCCCTATATTCTTATTCTTAAATGATGACTTTTTCCCTTTCCCATTCTTCTTTGTTATGCAAATGTGTTCTATAACCTCCTTCTAAAATGACCACTTCCAAAGCTCAGGGTTTTGTACATGTTTTCTCCACAGTTGCAGAATCTCCCATAGACACACAGCTACACTCAGGACGGATATTCAGTGGCTCTGGGGCCTTTCATTGTTTGTCACAATTGACAAATGGACTCTAAGGTGTCCCCCATGACTCCTGTTTCCCTTCCTTTGAGAATGACATCTGGAACTTATAGTAAATTTAGTAGAGGGAGAAGATCATTGAATACAGATGAGTATATGTGGAAATTGTTGCATAAGATTGCAAAGTATTAAGATCTAGCTCAGTGTCACAGCATTTGCCCAGCATGTGTGAGGCCCTGGGTTCTATCCTTAGTACCGCCAAGTTGTTTTTTTTTTTAATGTGCCTTTGTTTTCATGTTCTTTTAACCAGATGTGGCAATCTTAACAGTTGGGAAGCTGAGGAAGGAGACTTGGAAGTTTGGGGCCAGTCTGGGCTACATAAGGTGACTGTCAACAATAAGAACAGCTGAAGAATGTAAGGGTGAGCATTCAGATCAGTTGGTAGAGTGCTTGATCCTCAGCACCACGTGACCAGGCATGGTGGTGGTGGTGTCTGCCTACAATTATACCAGCCTGGAAGTTGAGGCAGGTGAATCAAAAATTCAGTCATCCTCAGCTAAAATAGACTACTAGAGATCCTATCTCAGCAACCGCAACAAAAGATTCTAAGTTTATCACTGTCTCCATTTTACTTGAGGTACAGCTATTTGATCATCTAGACGTAATGTACAAAACAAGGACTTAAAAGTAAATTTCACAACGTCTTCCATATCGTATAAAAGGGTAGAGGTTGAAAAGGCTGGAGTTAACAATTGAAGACATACTTTCCCTGCAGAGAACTGTCAATTATCTAAGCATGCCAACCATCTACTCCAGGACAGTGGCAGGAAGGAGGCTTACCACTCACCCCAGTACAGTGACTGAGACTTCTGAAAAGGTGGTTATACTTGTCAAAATGGAGACAGAAATAAAAACATGGGCAAACTGCTGGGGGAGACAGAACAGGAGGTTTACACTGAGGGGGAAAAAAAAAACCAAACCTGTAGTCATCATAAGACCAAAGTTGTTAACATTTCTAAGGACAATCATTGCTTCACAAAATGGTAAAAGCAAAAACAAATAAATAAAATAAAATAAAATAAAATAAAATAAAATAAAATAAAATAAAATAAAAATAAAAATAAAAATAAAAATAAAAATAAAAATAAAAATAAAAATAAAAATAAAAATAAAAATAAAAATAAAAATAAAAATAAAACAAAGAAAACCATTTACCTCCAAACCCAAAGACACTGGGGCCCACATTCCCTCAAGTTTTCCTCTGACCTCCACATGGGCACTGTAGCACACATATGCCACATGTACGGAAACATATGTACTACAGAACAAACAAATAAATATACAAATGAATAAATGTATTTTTCTAATGGAGTAGTTAAATAATCTAAGAGTAGTATTGTATATCCTATCCAAAATTTTGGAAAAGACTGTAGAACAACTCTAAGTTGCCCCAATAAGGTACTTAGGAAATGAAGAAGACTTTAGAAACTATCAGGCAAAAAGAATTTTGTTTTGTTTTATTTTTTTTCCATCAGCCACAGTCAATAAACTGCAGGGAAACAGGTTGGGCTTTGAAAACTGTTTTAGAACCCACAAACTACCCATTAGAAATAAATCCACTTTAAACCATTGCCAAACCGTCAAAGTACCAGATCTAGATAAATTAGCCATCCAAAATCTTTTCTGAGCCTTTCCCTATCTGCACTTGTTCCCTTCGCCACTCCTTTGATGCTGAGAGTCAGAAGCCAGTTAATCATGGGAGTAACAGAGGGAGAGGAAACAGGTGGTCTTCCGTCAAGCACCAGCCTGAAGCTGGGGAGAGAGAGGATCTTTGACTTTGGATGAAGTCTCTCGTTATTACACTAACTGCCATTTTAACTACTCAACTGGCTTCTCCCCAAGCTTGAAGGACACTTTATTATCTAATAGAAGTCACAATTTATGAATTTTCCCTATGTGTTATCCAACCGTTGAATTCCTAGACCTCTACCGAATGGCTTCCTGAAAGCAGCTGAGTCCTGAGTGTGATCTTGTACTAGAAACTTTCTCCATTTTGTTTCACTTTCTTCCTCCTCTAAACCTGAAGAGAGTTCTCACAAGTCACTTGATATTGTCATTGATTCACATGACCATAGTGGACTAAATGCATCGGAAATGTATTTGACCTGTTAGCAGCGCACTCTTCCCCCACTAGGTTTCATTGTTTCTTTGTCCTACAATAGTGAGTAGTGTGTGTGTGTGTGTGTATTGTGTGTGTGTGTGTGTGTGAGTGTGCGTGTGTGCGCGCGTGTGTGAGTGTGTGCATGTGTGTGTGCATGTGTATGTGTTGTGTGTGCGCACGCACGCGTGCGCACACACATGCACACATGCACGTGTATGTGTGTGCATGTGTATGTATGTACATATGTGTGTGTGTGCGTGTGAGTATGTGCTTGTGTGTGTGCATGTGTGTGTGCATGCGTGTGTGCATGTGTGTGCATGTGTGTGTATGTGTGCATGCGTGTGTGTGCATGTGTATGTGTGTACATGTGCATATGTGTCCACGTGTGTGCATGTGCGTGCATGCGTGCATGCACGTGTGTGTGTGTGTGTGTGTGTGTGTGTGAGTGAGTGTGAGTGTGTGTGTGTGTGTGTGTGTTCATGTGCCACAATACAAGTGTGAAAGAGGACAGCTTGCAGGAACTGTTCACTCCTTCCACGCCATTGTGGACAGGTTTCCGTAGTTGATGTCACTGCACAGTAAACTCCCGGCTAGTCCAGGCTAGTCCTCTAGTGTCTGCCTCCCACCTCACTGAAGCAGTGCTGTGATGAGAGATGTGCAGCAGCACGTTAGCTTCTGCTTTGTCTGTACTTGTTTTCTGATGACTGAACTCATGGGAAGTGCTTTTACTCGCTGTGCCATCTCTCCGCTTGAGTAGCACATCTTAAATTTAATATGTGGCCATTGGTGTGTGCATGTAGATTTATGTTATACTCTTAACACTTTCTTATATATACACTTTCTTAACTGAAGAAAGTGATGAACTTTCTTCAGTTACGTATGCTCATGTAAATCTCCACAGAAGCCAAAACTGTTTACATTCCTTCAGTGAATAAATGAGAGTGACTTTTCTCATCAAGTCTCAGTCAACAGCGGAGATTAAGTCTCTTTTCGGTGTTTGCCACACAAAATCAGCATTACCTCGATATTCATTCTTGTTGCTTTAGAGAAAAATAAATGTAGGGACCCCATGATTTTCACCACAAGCCAGACTCTCCAATTGTGGAAGTCTATGAAAAAGATATACTAAAATGGATACCCACACTTTATGGCTTTGAGGCCAGAAGAAGCTTGATCGGCTAAGCAGAATCTCAAGAGTGTCAAGTCGCAAAGCTGGAACTGCACATGTCAGTCAGACTCTCATTCTTTAAGGCGATGCTTCCATAATCAGAAAGCCACGCATAGTAGGGAAGCTCATGCTTCATGAACAGAGAGCCGTGCTGACGAACACGATGGATTCTAAGCAGGCAGAGTGACTGTGCCAGGACCTGGTAAACAATAAGTCTTTGAAGCTGTAAACACAGAGTGTTTACAAGAAAAGTGACACAAGAAAAGGCAAGGAATTCGTGTGAATGAGTTGAAGTTTCTTTAATGGAAATGGCTGATGTGATAAAGATGGCTTACACACATGTTTTATTCCAATATCATTTAAAGGATTGTACTTTATGCTATAAAACAATGAAATGTTTAGATAAGAGCAAATAACTATTGCATTTAGGAAAGTGATGCGGAGCTTTTGATAGAGAACAGATTTTTAAAGATATGAATTAGGGCAATGTGTTCGTTTTGTCCATAGGTTTCATCTCTGGTCCCTGATATTAAAATGTTAGAATGCAAACAGGAATACATATGCAGACAAGATCTATATTTTTAAAATATTTTATTATATTAATTTTTTCATTGTTTAAATGTTCAGCAAGTGAAATGTCAGCTATTTATCTCTAATAAGGCTAATCACTCCTTTGTATATACATATGTATGTGTACACACCCATGTGTGCATATGTGTGTATTCATGTGTATATATTTACATTTGTGTATACAGTGTGTATATATGCATGTACATGAGTATATGTGCATAAATGTGTACACACTTGCATGTTTATGTATGCATACACATGTGTATATACATGAATGTACATGTGCATGTGTGCATAAATGTGTGCACACATGTATATGTATATACACATGTGTGTATACATGTGTGTACATGTGCATGGGTGCATAAATGTGTACACATGCATATATGTATATACACATGTGTGTATATACATGTGTGTATACATGTGTGTATATGTGCATGTGTGTATAAATGCACAAGATATAATATATAAATATATGCATGTAAAATACACATGCATGTATATGTGTGTAAGCACATGTATGTAGATATGTGTGTGTGTACATGTCTGTATGTGTATATGCATTTGAGTGTGTGCTAGTATGTAAGGAATCCATCCAGAGGTCAACTTATGTTCATTCTCCAGTTTGTACTTTTATTACTTATTTTATTTCTTGCAATTATCATATAATTGCATTAAATTTCCTTTCTTCTTTGTCCCTTCAAACCCTTCCATGTACTCTCTCTTGCTGTCCTTCAAATTTGTGGCCTCTTATTTGTTGTGCTGTTAGGCATATATACATATATTTCTAAATATAACTCAATCATTTTTATATGCTATGAAAACATTTACATATGTTTTCAGGGCTGCATAAGAGGAGCCAGAAAGGTTGTAAGAGTCAGATGATAAGAGAGTTTGCTCTGAGACTCTGTCTCCTAGGGATATCAGAAGCTACATCCATAAAGTCTCACCAAAACTTTTAGACAGTTAAAAATGACCACATAAACCTGGGCAACAAGGACAAGCATAAACTAGACGTGTTAAAATGGGTGAAGTCCATGATGCCTAAACTCTACACCAAGAACTACAGACAACTAAGAAATCCTGGGAGTGACAAAAATAATCTTCCCTAGAGAAGAGTACACCAATTGATTACCTACCTTATCACCTGAGTTGTTTTTTTTAATATTTGTTTATTTTAATTTCTGTGTATGAGTGTTTCCTACAGGAACATATGTGCATTATGTGTATGCCATGTGAGTTGCCATGAGGATGCTGGCAACTGAAACCAGGACCTCAGCAGGAGCAGCAAGTACTCTTACTTGCTCAGCCATCTCTCCAACACACACACACACACACACACACACATACATATATATACATACATATACACATATACACCTATATACATATATACACATATACACCTATATACATATATACATATACACCTATATACATATATACACATATACATGAATATACATATACATAAATATATATACATATATACATATATACATATACACATGCATATGTACATATATACATACATATACATATATACACATATACACATATACACCTATATACATATATACACATATACACAAATACACATATACATAAATATATATATACACATATACACATACATATGTACATATATATACATACATATACACGTTCTCTTGCTAAAACCAGAGCTCACTGATTGGATAGATAGAATGGCCAGCAAGATCCAAGTATCCACCCATCTCTGCTCTCCAAGCAACAAGCAACACAGATATAGATGTTTAGCCCAGCCCAGTTTGTTACATAGGAGCAGAGGATCTGAAGACAGATGCTCCTGCTTGCATGTCAGACAGGTTATCAACTGAACCATCTCCACAGACTACCTTTTCTTGTTATATCTTTCTGTTTTAATATTGTTCTAGTACACTGAAAGGAACTGGTAACAACTGAGTGGCTAGTTTCTTATCCATCCATTACATTTAAACAGTTGCATAGGTCATGTGCAGTTTTAAAAAGAGAATCAGTTTTAATAGAGAATCAGTTTTAAAAAGATTTTTTTTGCTTCATTGATTGACAGACAAAATTGTATTTGCTGTGTAAATAAATTTTTTTGAAAATTTGAAAATATTTTTGCATTGGAAATTGGTTAAATCTAGCTAGTTAATGAATATACTCCCTCAGTAATTGTCTTATATAGTATAAGCATTTAATATCCATTCTGCCTTTTCCAAGAATAAAATGCATTGTGACTGATACAAATATACCCCTTGAACTTGATCTTCCTAATGATAATTTCAGAGACCCTGACCAGTATCATTTTCTTTTCCTAGAAATACCAGTCCATCCTTCTATTAGAAGAATTCAGTTAGATTCCAAATGTGAGCCAGGTCATTTGGAGTGGAAGTTTTAGGACATGTCAGGTAATGCAGACTCACATGATGTTTTGCTGATACAGACTGAAGTGGTGCTTTGCTAAAACAAGACCTGTGGGAAGACACATGATGTATGGAGAGTATAAATAGAACTCAAGGGATAGTGACAACAGAAAACAGAGAACTTTTCCTGGTGTCCTGGCCGATCATGGTCACTCCTGATCAGTCAATTTGGAAGAAGCCTGGCAGTTTCTGCTGGATCACGCCACTGCTGCTGATCTGTGTTTGCTGTCCTGACACTCCTGAACTGGACTGCTGGTTTCCTGACAATGGAGATTGGAATTGCCCCAAGGAACTACTTCCTAACATGTCTGTACCTCCTTGTCCTATTTACTATCGTTTCTCCTCTACCTTTGGATGGTGGGGCTGAGAATCACCTAAAGAAATGTTCAACATCCTTAGTCATCAGGGAAATGCAAATCAAAACAACCCTGAGATTCCACCTCACACCAGTTAGAATAGCTAAGATCAAAAAGTCAGGAGAAAACAGGTGTTGGCATGGATGTGGAGAAAGAGGAACACTCCTTCACTGCTGTTGGGGTTGCAAGCTGGTACTACCACTCTGGAAGTCAGTCTGGTGGTTCCTCAGAAAACTGGGAATGATACTTCCAGAGGACCCTGCTATACCACTCCTAGGCATATACGCAGAGGATTCCCCAGCATGAATAAGGATACATGCTCCACTATGTTCATAGCAGCCCTATTTATAATAGCCAGAAGCTGGAAAGAACCCAGATGTCCCTCAATGGAGAAATGGATACAGAAAATGTGGTATATATACACAATGGAGTACTATTCAGCCATTAGAAACAATGAATTCATGAAATTCTTAGACAAATGGATGGAACTGGGGAGCATCATCCTAAGTGAGGTAACCCAGTCTCAAAAGAACACTCATGGTATGCACTCACTGATAAGAGGATATTAGCCTAGAAGCTTGGAATACCCAAGACACAATGCACATATCAAATGATGTCCAAGAAGAAGGAAGGAGTGGCCTGGAAAAGCTCAGTGCAGCAGTGTCAGGGAATACCAAGACAAGGAAGTGGGAAGGGGTGGATTAGGGAACAGGTGGCAGGAAGAGGGCTTATGAGACTTTCGGGGAGGGGCAATCCAGGAAAGGGAAACTCACTTGAAATGTAAATAAAGAATATATAGAATAAAAAAAAAATAGAACTTAAAAGTAAAACATGTACCTGAATAAACACAAGCTAGCAAGAAAAAAAAAGTAGGTTTTCAAAACTCTAAGCTTACAATCATTTGTTGTTTTTCACATACAGCTTGATAAAGACCCAGAAAAGAAATCACAATCAGACCAATAATGATCAGTTATGCTAAATTAGTGACAGACAGCCTCCTGTCACTTTCTTTGACAGACTTGCCCAAAGCAAGTAATTAGGCAAGACAAAGAAAGAAAAGGCATCAAAAGACAATTTGAGAGGACAAATTCATGCTAAATATTACTATAAAAATGACATCAGAGCACTTAGCATTTACTATGATGCGAAGTTACAAGATAATTAATGAGTCAGCTCTCAGGTGTTTCTAGGACTCTATGTTCACTCCCATGCCTAAGGAAATCCTTAAAATGGCACTCTTCAATGTTGGTCAAATTCAGGAATCAGGGTCTGGAATCTATCAGTTCCTATACTATGATCACCAACATTTAGCCAATTGCCTTCAAAAGTTATTAATACATAAAAAGATGTATGATGAGTTCCACAGACATCAGGGTTACCTGTGTAAGACAATCCTGTGTACATGGTTTAATCTAAGTTATTAAAACTGCACAAAAACTGTCTGCAAAAATGAATAAGATGGGCCTTTAAATAGGAACCCAGATTATTTTGTTTCCTTGGTTCAACACTTCCTTAGCTAGCATGTAGACTTTTTAAAAAGTTAAAGAACCAAGTAGGCAAAGTAGATTAAACAAAACATCACACTTGAGAAACAAAGGTTAAGATGTCTAGGATTGTGAACAGAAACATGAGGCAATCCTGAAACAGAATGGATCATGTGGAGGAATTGAAGCAATGGTGTACAGACAAGGATAGTGTAGTCTCTCACTGAAAGTGGCTTCACTTCTTATACCAGTCATTTCACTCACCCATACCTAAGAATACAATAAAGATATTAAATAGAAAATCCCCCAAATAAGAAGTTATATGTTTTAAATTATCCCTTTCATCCAGCCCAGGTGTTACCATTGCTTTGCACAGCATGTGTACCCTGTACACCAGGCAATTAGAATACAGAGAGTTGGGTACTATATGTGGTTTCCAGTAGCCCATATGTGTCTTGAAGTATATCCTGCACAGATAAAGGAAGACTGAGTACTGGGTGCTTACCGTAGAGTACAGTTGGCATAAGTAATTTTCCTCCCTTTTGAATCATTTCAGAAAAGTGGGTTAAATTCACATGGGAGAAGTTAGTCATTTAATTTCAAGGGCACAGAAGTTAATGTGCACCTAGTGCATGCCAACAGTGTTGATATGCTTGTGAAACTCAAGCTTACAATGCATGCTCTTTACTTGCAGAGCTCCTGGGGAATAGACGTGTGAGCATCTTGCTTCCTCCAACATTTGTCATTAAAACATCTTCATTGCCACTGGCAGATGTGAGACTTTGAGGCAAATGTGAGTCTGTGTATACACATAATTTATGTTGTCTTATTAAACTATGTTACAGACTAAATGTTTTTGAGTTATGTTTGAATGTGCTTTCATTTCTGTTTCAAATAAGAACACTATTTCTTATTACATGCTGGGGAATCGTCTGGGTATATGCCCAGGAGTGATATAGCAGGATCTTTCGAAAGTGACATGCCCAGTTTTCTGAGGGACTGCCAGACTGATTTCCAGAGTGGTTGTACTAATTTGCAACCCCACCAGCAGTGGAGGAGTGTTCCTCTTTCTCCACACCCTCTCCAACACCTGCTGTCTTCTGAGTTTTTAATCTTAGCCATTCTGACTGGTGTAAGGTGAAATCTCAGGGTTGTTTTGATTTGCATTTCCCTGATGACTAGTGAAGTTGAGCATTTCTTAAGATGTTTCTCCGCCATCCGAAGTTCTTTAGGTGAGAATTCTTTGATACATGTTCCACTATGTTCATAGCAGCCCTATTTATAATAGCCAGAAGCTGGAAAGAACACAGGTATCCCTCAACAGAAGAATGGATGCAAAACAATGTGGCATATATACACAATGGAGTACTATTCAGCCATTAGAAACAATGAATTCATGAAATTCTTAGGCAAATGGATGGAGCTGGAGAACATCATACTAAGTGAGGAAACCCAGTCTCAAAAAATCAATCATGGTATGCACTCACTAATAAGTGAATATTAGCTTGGAAAACTGGAATATGCAAAACATAATCCACACATCAAATGAGGTACAAGAAGAATGGAGGAGTGGCCCCTGGTTCTGGAAAGACTCAGTGTAGCAGTATAAGGCAAAACCAGAACAGGGAAGTGGGAAGGGATGGGTGGGAGAACAGAGGGAGGGAAGGGGGCTTATGTGACTTTTGGGGAGTGGGGAACCAGAAAAGGGGAAATCATTTGAAATGTAAATAAAAAATATATCGAATAAAATTTAAAAAAAAGAACACTATTTCTTCTTCTGTAAATATGAATGAAAGCTATTTTCTTATTTGCCATTTGAGGCCTTCCACTCAGTTATTGAACAATTATCTTGAGCACTTACTATGGCATAGTATTTTGTATGGAATATTTTGTATTTCTGGTTGTGTTTCTATGGGTATACATTGACAGTAATGTTCAATATGCCACAAGAATTTTGATTGTATCAGAAAAATGAAAAAAAAATCACTATGCATTTTTATTTTACATGATTTTATGTGTGGAGAGGGAGAAGATAGGTGAGTGTGGATATACCATAGCACATGAATGGACAACTTGTGAGAGTTGGTTATCTTTCTGTACCATGTGGATTCCAGGCATGGAATTGAGGTCATCAGCCTTGGTAGCAAGCACACTTACCCACTGGACTATCTTTCCAATCTTATTTCTGTTACAGTGACACACAGCTAACAATTTTGAACTGTCAGGTCAATAATAAAAGCCTATACATACATATGTATCGCATACTTTATCACAATTTGATGTAGGCTGGTGAGATGTTTCATTCAGCAAGGGTTCTTGCTGCCAAGCCAACCCTGGAACCCACTTGAAGAAAATAGACTTCAGAAAGTTGCCCTCTGACCTACTAGGCATGCTGTGGCATATGCACACACACACACACACACACACACACACACACTGTTAAAAATAAATAGATACTACATACAAATAATATTATATACATAATATAATAGTGGTATGTCTAGCACCTAACCAGTTTATTGTAAAGCATTATTAATATCAGGAATCAAACTTGCTAATTCACTAGCTGTTTGATTTTGAGCATGCTATGTGATCTGAGTGAACCTAATTTTCTAATCTGTCAAATCAGAACAATAAAGTACACATATTTTGTCATAATGAATGTTGATGTAGTTAGTATATAATCTGCATGTAATAATTGATTTATTTTATGTACATTGGAGTTTTGACTGAATTTATATCTGTGTGAGGATGTCAGATCACCTGGAACAGGAGTTTCAGACAATTGTGAGCTGCCATGTGGGTGCTGGGAATTGAACTGGGGTCCTCTGGAAGAGCAGCTAGTGTTCTTAACATCTGAGCCATCTCTCCAGCCCCATAATCTGTACTTAATGTCACTTCTTAATGTAGTAAAAAAAAAAGGTGTAGGTAAGAAGTGTTTGCCTTTACATTTGGAACATTATGGAAATCAAGGAGTGACAAACAGTAATCTCAGGAAAGAAAAAGTGATGAGAGTTACATTTCCTTTGAGGCTTATTTTCTTAGTCTCTTTGACTAAGACTCTTTGACTCTTTAAGACTTATTCTTTCTAATGTTCTTGCTTGTTTTCTTATTTAAAATGAAAAAGAGTTCAATTTTCTTCCCTGTCATCTACACAGAGATCAGTATTCTTTCAGGGTCTCGCTGCAGAAGATCTCACAGGTCACAGTAGCACTGACTCGGGTGCACTCATAGTGACAAAGGCAAGTGAAGACAAACTCTCAGAGCTCTCGCTTTCCCCTTTTAAGCCAGCACTGCCTAACTCCACACGGCAGCATGTCATGCTTGAATAATATTAATGGCAAGACATCATAAAAGACAATATTATTTGTTGCTGAAGGCAGCATACTAAACTCCAGAAGAGACAACCCACCCTCTAGGCGCTGGAGACACAAGAGCTATGCAATGACTTTATCATGGTGAATCAGGAAAAAGTAACTGCCTCACATTTTCTTAAAACAAAGCACAAATGGGGAGAAGAAACACTGGCTGGAGCCTGTTACCCCCTCTTTAAATCCCATCCTGCAGTGAGTACAATCTTTGACTTTATAATTGTTCAAACCTTTTAACCTTTCACTGTGGAGACAGGATTAGGATTTCTTAGATTCCTACAGGGCACACAAGTTGCCCTAATCAGATGCTTTGGAGTCACATGTGCAAGATAAACTCCAATCTTCTCTCCAGATAATAAAGGACAATAACAGTGCAATGTGGGTGTCATATCTGATGCTTTTCTCAGCTTAGTTGCAGCAAATACCATCATTCTTCCAGTTCGATTATCTCTATTAAGATGTCTGAATCCATCTGTGCCCCAGAGGGAAACCTTGCTTACTGGCCTCAAACTAATTATCTGCGGCCATCCGTGAAGCACAGCATGTCTTGTACAAATATTTTGACTGATCATCTACTGTGCTAAGAACTTAAAAATGGTCTTGCTTCACGCATGGGTTACCTCTTAAAAATATCAAAAGAGCACATGAACTTGTCAAGGAAAGAAAAGGAAAAAAATACATTTCTGTGGGTGGGTAAATTGTTCATCATAAGGGCAGTTTTGGATCATCACTGTCTACAGGGAAACTAAAAGGGTCAGAAGCCATGGCCACACCACAGTTCAACATCTAAAACCTAAGAAACAATACACAGCAAGAAAACCTTACAGCTTGTTGTCTTTTGGCAGTTTTCAATTTTTATTTCTTCAGAGGTTGTTAGTAACTGAAATACTCATTTCAGCGAGAGTCAAAGAAATTAATATTAATTTAACCTTTATAGTGGAGATAGAAAAAAGGCATCAAAAGGAGACATAAGAAAGCTACTTTGCCTGTGTATGGTCCTGGGTTTCTCAGCTGCAGAGTAAATGCTCTGATTTAGATGCTGGTCTTTTTCTCTGGATGGTCTGATTTCTGAGACACGAGGTTGATACAGGTCTTCATGTGGCTGATATGGTTATTGTGAGAATGCAGCCATTTATACAATGGATTAAATAAGCTACAGACAATGTTGGCTTTTTTAATAACTGGCTTGCTTTTTTTCTGTTAGTTAAAAACACTTGTAAAGACATAGAAAGTAGCACTACTTGTGAAAACAAAGCAGACAAACTTCCCAAACACACTGAAAACTACAACTGAGACAGGTACAGGGTAGTTCACTGGGGGCCATGTTGAATAGGATCTTGAAGACATTCCTATTCACTTGAAATAAAATCTGTCAAATGAAAGAATGGGTATACAGTTCCAAAAGCCAACTTCTCTGTTTAAGGAACACCAAATAGAGTCAAGCAAAACCTTATCAGTTAAAAGGAGGAAAACAGGACATGATAGATGCTCAAAATATTTTGAATGAATATTAGATTTTCTTTTATTGCAACATAACAAATCTTTCTTATGGGCCAACTTGTGTTGCTAGGCAAAGAATCCATGGTGTTATTGATGCGTCTTCATAATTAATTTTTCCCTGTTTTCATGACTAATTAATAGTCAATGAATCAATTAGTAAATCATATATCTCGCATCTCCAGTGTTCCTAATTACCCACTGCTGCTTCTCTTCCAGTCTGGTCTGAGGATGAAGCTCATTTCCTTTCCTCTCAGACCCTGATTGTTTTTTTTCTACTTTAATCCCAGAAACCCACCTCAAAAAAGTACACGTGACAGAGGTGGACTTAATGCCACTGTCATTGATTTCTTATGTTTAATAATAAAATGAGGTTATAGGTGAGACATATAGTAAAATTTTATTTGGTTCAATTAAAACGTAGGTTACTAATTATTAAATAAGATTGACTCTCTGAGGAAACTTCTCATAAACTGTAATATTTATGTACATAAATTATAAGTACATTTTAAAAATAAAGAAAAAACAACATAGTGATTCAAGCATAGTTAATAAGTAGTTGAACAGTATTCACACACACACACACACACATACACACAAACACAAGTGAGTGCACGCACATCTCTGAGTTGAGAAAAGACTAGAAGCTATGTGGGCTAAAATAAATTCTTGATGTTTGTTTGAGGAATGTGATTTTAATTTAGAAGACCTTAAAGAGATGGCAAAATAGTTATAGAGAAGAAATCAATTTATAAAAATATTTTAACATTTTGAAATATTTTTTAAGTAATACACTAAATGCAAGGCCTATTTAGAAAACCTTAAGGAGGTGGTAGAATAGTTATAGGGAAGAAAATAAATTTATAAAAAATAAATCAGCATTTTGACATATTTTGAAGTAGTACACTGAATCTAAGATCTAGACAATTTATAATAGTAACACATTGGGGAGAGATAGAACGCATTCGGTCAGCTTAGAATCTTGTGTTTTGCTTTTACAAACTGGAGTTGGAAGCAGCTACCTAATTTTGTCCCTGATTTGAGAACAAATCCTAATTCAGTAGCATAAAAGGCTATTTAATAGGAAAGAGTAATTTGATTATTTAGCATAACGAGGTTTAAATGGACACAAGCGATATCAAACACGAGTCTACTTGATGAAGTTGGCAACCAAGGGAAGAAGTTAGGTAAGATGCAAACACGTGAAGAACAAGCCAGAGACCCAATTCCAGCCCAGCTGTGTCACGAACTGCATACACGACCGCAATTACTCAATGACTATGACCCAGCTCTTGGAACTGTGCCTTACATGCAAAAGGTCAATATTGAAATGAATAATGGCCGTTCTCTTCTGAAATACTGATTTTGTACAGAATGAAGGTCTTCGTGGAGCTCACTTTCTGTTGCTTCATACTTTGATTAGAAATATCATACAGAACACAAAATGGGTGCTTTCTAAATCACCTCAGACTCTTCCAAAATGTATGCCACTTGAGAACGTATTTGATGCACATGTCCTCACTGAACAGTTAGATACCATGATTACCTAAAACAAAAGAATGTCGTTTGGTTTTCTGGTTTTGTTTTTGTTTTTTGTTTTTGTGGGTTTTTTTTTATTCTACATTGGAAGAAGATATGGCTACAGAATATCTTTAAAATAGAAAAAAATAATATGTTAGACCAAACCGTATGTGAAATTTACAAGGAAACAAGAATGTATACTAATTGGAAAAAAATATGTACTATCAAAATGAAGAAAAAAGTAACCGACTGAGTATTTTCTACATAGTTCCCTTTCTTTTTCTTTTCTCCTCTCTGTGTCTCCCCTTCCCCTCTTTACCTCCCTTCATCTTTCTTTCTTCCTTCTTTCCCTTTCTTTCTTCCTTCCTTCCTCTTTCTTTCTTTCTTTCTTTCTTTCTTTCTTTCTTTCTTTCTTTCTTTCTTTCTTTCTTCCTTCCTTCCTTCCTTCCTTCCTTCCTTCCTTCCTTCCTTCCTTTTGTCCATTCTTTCTTTTCTCCTTTTTACTTTTAGGGTTAAAAAAAAAACCTCCTTAAGTTGTAACTGTGTACACCTGCTTTCATATCTATAGGGTACCTTGGATGAAAGAGTATATTCTTAACTTTTTATTTCAAAGTTAAGACTTACCGAGAACTACATCTTATCACATACCAAAGATGCAGTATAGCTTTAACTCACAGCTCCTGTATCACAATGAAGACTAATGTAGATCGTGGTGACAAGTGAAATTACAACCCTAGACCCTTTGTTATCTCCTTTGAACTAGTACCTAAATGTTCTGAGAAGAAAATGACTCACCAAATGTGTTCCAATAAAATATATACTGTAATTGTACTAGCTGGTTTTGTGTGTCAACTTGTCACAGGCTGGAGTTATCACAGAGAAAAGAGTTTCAGTTGGGGAAGTGCCTCCATGAGATCCAGCTGTGGGGCATTTTCTCAATTAGTGATCAAGGGGGGAGGGCCCATTGTGGGTGGTGCCATCCCTGGGCTGGTGCTCTTGGGGTTCTATAAGAGAGCAGGCTGAGCAAGCCAGGGGAAGCAAGCCAGTAAGAAACATCCCTCCATGGCCTCTGCATCAGCTCCTGCTTCCTGACCTGCTTGAGTTCCAGTCCTGACTTGTTTTGCTGATGAACAGCAGTGAGGAAGTGTAAGCAGAATAAACCCATTCCTCCCCAACTTACTTTTCGGCCATGATTTTTGTGCAGGAATAGAAACCCTGACTAAGACATTAACAACATTAACAACTTATCTTTTTTAAAACTGCTCAATTTAAAGCTGGTTTTCTCCTCAAACAATCTTAGAAATCATCCAATTCATTCTCTTAAGTGGTATCATAATCATATCACCATTTTTTCTATGACTGATTTTAAAAATATGTGTCAGTAATAAAAAGGAGAATTGGAAAATAAATAATGTAAATTCATTAAGAAGAGCCAAGTCTGGTAAAAAAAAATTAAGAAAATTTAAAAAGCATTGTACTTAAGATTCTTAGGTCATTTTGAGTCATTTGACATGATCTAAAAGTGATGCTTAACTCAGATTTAAACTCCAGAAATATCTTTGTCACACCCACAGGCCAGAATGGGTGGCAGCTCAGCCCTTCCTGCCTCTGTGCTGCATGAAGGTGCAGCTTCAGTCAGAAAGAAAACAGTGACTTTCCTTGGGCTCTAAATTCAAGTCTGCAGTACAGGCAGTGTCCTTGCTCTTGGAGCTGTCAGGCTTACAACTAGTATCTAGAATTTGATAACACAACTGTAATGCTTTCACAGCATCTCTTTAGTATTTGGATCATACTTGCTGCTTTAGCCTTTCACTCTGATTTCCTTTAAGCTTTTCCTTTCTGTAGCCTTGGTTTTAATTTATAAAACCATACCATAGTAAGTTATAAAAATGCCTTTTGATACAATGCCATATTTGGTAGTGAGTATTTAATTCATCATGTGTACTTATATATGTGCACAAATGTATAGAAATTCAACACTTTGCTCCTTGGGAGAAAACATTTGTATTAGTTTTGTCCTTAGTTTGGGTGTCTCCCTGACTTCCCTGGCGTGACAGAGGGTCAGAGCCAAAGGAGAAAAAATGTATGGTCGTGGACCAGAAAGAGGACAATTATGCTTGTTGTCAGAACTGTTATGTATTGTCAACATAAGAGAAATTGGAGAAGCCAGTATATTTAGAATGGTGAATGGAATGTATAGGTATGGGTATATATTGAACCTAAATCTTTGTCCAGCAAAAAGAATTAGATTTCAAAATGAAGATGAAATGAGAGAAGCTTTAGGAATGAAATCTGTGAGACATGTAAGACAAATCTGTGTGCCATCAAACACTGAATGCCATTTTCAAACTTCAAATTATACCAAACTTGTTCCCATAAGAACACCAGAACTGATAGATATTCAGATAACTACAAATGATTATTATCTGTCTTATAGGTTTTTTTTAAAAATACCATTATAGTCTAATCATGCATACAAATGGTGAATATTTAACAATTAGGTGAAGTGAAAGACTGCAATCTTATTTGATATGTGAAGAGTGGATGTCAGGTGCACTGTGATAGAGCAGTCACATTATAGCTTTTAAACCAATTGCTAACCAAAGACAAAAGAGAATTAAAATTAGATTCTAAAAAGCAATAGTTTAACTCAAAACAAAGTAGAAGTGGAATCAGAAGGAGACACCGGGGTGGAAAGCAATGAGAATGACCAAAAGCAAATAGCAAGGTTAAAATTTAATATAGCTGAATGTATAATCACCCTAAATATATATAAAAAAATGTTTTAAGTTAAAAAAAAAGCAGAGCTTGTCAGAGCAGAAAAACAGGCAAGACACTCTAAGGTGCATGCAGGGGTCATAACTGTACAGTTTTCACTGAAAGAAAAAGATTATTGGAAGTTGTTCTTTTCCAACTAGAAGCATAAAAGTGTTGATCCCATGTAAATCAGGCGCAGGAGACTGTTAAGATAGGGTAACAGAGAGAGAAAAGATTTTGTGGAATCTTTTCCCTTGGGAAGTCAATATCCCATGTTTAAATGTTACAGCTCTCTCCCTTGGGAAGTCCACGTCCCACGTTTAAATGTTACAGCTCTCTCCCTTGGGAAGTCCACATCCCTTTACTTAAATGTCAGCATCTTCTCCTGAAATTCTCTTTTGCAGCAAAGTTGAGGATCCCAACTTCACCCCGAGAGGTGACCTAGAGCAGCAGTGTGTAGCCACAGCTCTGGCTCCTGCCCAGCTGCTGCCAACTTCATTCCTAGAGACCAGGAAGGGACAAGCTGTGAAGAAATGTTGCCTCGTGTGTTGTACCACAAGGACAAAGCTGCTCCTATCTACCAATCATTAAACGATTTTTACAATTCCTTTCAAAAATTCTGTATTTGCCTGTCAGTTGCGGATATTGGACATTTTTAAGTATTTCTCGAGCATCTGTGCTGCATCTTTTGAGGACTCTGCTTAAGCAATTCTGTACACTGACCTTTTTAGCTGGCTTGTTCTCTTGATGTTCAGCCTTTTGAATTCTTTATGTATTTTACATACAAACTCACTATCATATGCATAACTACCAAAGCTGTTTTCCCATTCTTTAGCTTCTGCTTTGTTCATATGATGACGTCCTTGTTAGCTTCATGAGCTTCCCATATATTGGGTTTTGGTCTTAGTGTCTGGACTACTGGCGTCCTGTACAAAATGATTTTTTTTTTATGTCTATGAGCTTGAGCTTATTCCCCACTTTCTCTTCCTATTTACTGGCCGTCAAGGATCACCCTATGAGCTCACTGAAGTTCCTTAGGAATCCTTAGAGAATTTAACTTCAGAAGTCACAAAATCAAATATACGGCTGTTGCAAAACCATGCATTCACAAGAACTCTCTTCTGAATCACATATCCATGCCTGGGAGTGTACTACTGTGTGTGGGTGAGGGCGCTTTCTTCTAATTATCCTTTATGCAAATCAGTGTTAAAATGTTTTTTAAATAGACTCCAACTCTGTCTTGAAAACAGAAAGGGGTAAGTTTTATTCAGGGATAGCTAATAGTTTGAAATGACTATGTACTTAAACATGTTGGGTACATAATAAATCAAAACTCATATAACTAAAAGGAAAAGAAAAAGATTTAAAGATACCATTAATGAAATTAGTTTTCTCACGTAATAAATGATTCAACAATTGTTTTAAATGTTATATGTATGATTTTAATAAAGCTATCAAGGATATCAGTATAATATTATATAAAATGCAGAAAATACAATATTTATAATTTTAAATGGATATGAATTATGCATAAACTATCTCTCAATAAGTTTCATAAGCCTAAAATTTAAAAATAATGTTACCGTATCAAAATTAGAATTATAGAAACCAACATCAAGGGAAAATAAAATCCCCAGATACAAAAAAATTAACCAGAGGTTTATCAAGATGGCTTAGGAGATAAATGTGCTTGCTATGCAAATCTGAATTTGATTTTAAAACACACATAATAGTGGATGAACAAAGTTCCACAGAGATTTCCTCTGGCCTCCACAATTCTTAGGTGGCCCATAAACCCATGAACATCTGTTTTGCACACACACCATAAAATAGTTTAATTAAACAAACTAGTTAGAAATAACTAGAGAATTTAAAAATCAAATGTAGCTGACAATGTAGCATTGTATTATTTGTTGAATTCACCTACCATAATACATACTAGATATGGTGGTCAACTTATCTGAATTAAGATGTGCTTAGCCAATTAGTGGGGCATATTTCTGATTGTGACTGAGATACCATTTTCAGAAAATAATTAGATCACGAAAGATTTGATGTAACAATGGACTTTTATGGATTTATAACAACTCTTTGAATGTTTATCATTTGTAGATAGTGGACAATAGGAGGTTGAAGAGGATGAGCTCCTAAGAACATGCTCTGGCTCTCTCCACAATTCATTCATTCTCTGGCTCTCTCCACAATTGCTTTTCTTTTGTCTCTGCAGTCTAAGTAAAAGTCTAAGTAAAGCAAAGCCTCCAGCACATGTTTCTGCTACAGATGCATGGAGCCAAGCGACCATGTCTGGAATCTTGTAAAACTGTGAACAACAACAACACCCTTTAGGTTGTTTCCACTAGATATTGATGACAGTAACACAAGAGTAATCCAAAGAGAAAAATATAGTTTTTATTATTTATTTTTATTTTTAATACTATTTTTATTTTATTTATTATTTATTTTATTATTTATTAAGAAATATTAAAATTTTATCATTTGCTTCTGTCCTTGGAATACAGAAGGAGAACAAAATGAACTGAAAGATAAAGAGACAAGGCAAGAAAATTAATAACATTATTAAATAGAGTAAGCAGAGAAAATTAAGGAGCCCACAGCTATCTCAGAAGAACTTAACAATATGCTTAGGCAGCAAGATTGGCCATGTGAAAGGGATAACCCATCTGACAGAGAAAATATCACTTGGACATGAAAAGTACAAGGAAAATTATGAAAAAAATTTATTCCTACAAATTTGACCATGTAAATAATGAAGACAATTCTTGAATATGCAATTTACTAAAACTGGAACAAATTAATAAACTTCTATTGAACAACTTTATCTTTATTAGACAAACTGAATTAATAATATTTAAAACTATCACAAAGAAATGTTCAAGAAAATTATTTCACTGGTGAATTCTATCAAACACTTAGACAAAAGAGGTATCAGTCTTCAACATTCTTTTACAGGGGAGAAAGAATACATATTCTTTATAATGTTTTATGATTCCAGGAAAACCTTGATAATAAGTCTATTATTTTTTTCTTTTTTCTTTGTTTCTTTGTTTCTTTGTTTCTTTTTTTTTTTTTTTTTTTTTTTGGTTTGGTTTTTAGAGACAGGTTCTCTCTGTGCAGCCCTGGCTAACCCAGAACTCACTCTGTAGACCAGGCTGGCCTCGAACTCAGAAATTCACCTGCCTCTGCCTCCCAAGTGCAGGCATTAAAGGTGTGCCACCACTGCCTGGATTATTTTTTCAATCTTATAAAATAAAAATTACTGTCCATCATTAATGCAATTGCAAAACTGATGTGAAATGCTGGCAGGCTGAATTCGGTATGCAAGATGAACAATACTCATGACATAAGGCACTGATGTCAGTAATGCACAACTGAACTAACGTCGAGTATCAATGACTTTTCTTTTGCTCTAATGTACTAACATGACAAAGCTAACCTAATGGAGAGTTTGCTTTGGCTTTAGTTCCAAGGGTTGGATTCCATAGCAGTGGGGAATCTGTGGCAGCAAGAACAGGGAGCTTTGAAATCATGTCTTAGCTGCACAAGAGATCAGAGAGCACACACTGTCAGTGGAGCGATCCTGTAAACTGTCTGAGCTCCAGTGATATATTTTCTCCAGCAAAACTCCACAGTCTAAAAAGTCCCCATCCTTTGCAAGCAGCACCAATGCCTAGGGATCAAGTGCTCAAATATATGAGCTTGTTGTGGGCTTTCATAAAATAAGATAAAATTAGAAAACATTAATCTGAAAAAGTGGTTATTTTCAAATATATCTTTAGCAGTCCAGTTATACCATGGCCAGTGGAATTTGTTAAATTATTTTCTCTTAGAGTGAGGAAGAAAGCTAGCTATTTCTAGTAAACACTTCAATTAAACATGTCTCTAAAGGTAACCGACTATGTCATAAGGCAAGAAAAAGAAACAAAACGGTAAAAAAAAAATGGTATTTTAAAAGTTAAGTTTGCTTCACAGACACCTTTTTATTTGCATTAGTAAAAACAACATAAAGGTCCCAAAATTGTGACAAGTTAAGTTGGTAAAGGGGCAAAAAATTAATATCATAATGACATATTTATAGTCCACCTATATATTTATATACTGCATATTTCTATATACTACTAATAAAGATAACATAGTTATATGATGCTGAGTTAATCTTGGAAAAAATGAAAATAATGAATATGGACCAGGTAAATAGATGAGGAAACTCTGAGACTGTCCAGAAATGCATCTCTATATTCAATATAGTTGTATAAAATTAAAATGACAGATACGGGTCCAAAGACATGGCTCATTGAGTCAGAGCATGCACTCTTGGAGAGAACCTAAGCTTGACTCCCCTCACCCACATTAGATTGCTCACAGTTACCTGTACCTCCAGCCCCTGGGAATTTGACACCTCTGGCTTCTGCAGACATCTCCGCACATATGCACGTACACCTGCCTACAAAGATAAGCATACGTGCACATCATTGGAAATAATGAAAAAGTAATTTAAAGTAGATTCAATAGTTAGTACAAACATTCAGAAGATGAGTGTAGCTGGAGAAATCCTATTCCTCATTTCAAGTCTATTTACAAACCCAAATGAATCAAGAATGCCAATCAAGCAGCTGTGATGGTAGTAGATACCCGTAATCCCTGCCTTAGGAAGGTGCAGGCAAGAAGGTTAGGAATTTGAAGCCAGCCATACCTATATAGTGAGTTTGAAACCAACCTGAGCTATATGATCCACTTGAAACAAAACAAAATGTCTTAGCATCCTTAGTAAAGATGGAAAATAGATCTATAGTACAGAAGAGGGTGGACGGGGGCGGGTCACATATGGGCATGCATGTACAGTCAGCTTCCTTTGATACAGAGGAACTGCAATAACTTCATGCTCATAAAAAGAAAAGCTTCAATAAATGATGTGGAACAGGTAAATATCTGTGCAGCAGATGTCTGAACACTGATTCTGCTGCGTTGTTTTCTGAACAATATATTCTAAGACACCCTTGGCTACACAGAGCAACGGCTAGGCTGCCTCATCCACTGCTGCCTCTCATTTAATTTGTTAGTTTCTTGGTATTCACGAGAGGTTACAAGTTACTAGTGAAAAAACAAAATGAAAAAGAAAGCTTGCAACCTAAGATGGCGGATGAGAGTGAGACAGCAGTGAAGCTGCCGGCACCTTTGCTGCCACTGATGATGGAAGGGAAAGGAACCGGTGGGCCATGGGCTGTGAGCACTGCAACGATTGTGAGAAGGAGGGCAACAGCCACAACAGGGGTGGCTTGAGTCTAGCCAATGACAGTAGAGCCAAAAAAAGAAAAAGAAACAGCAGAAGGAGGAGGAAAAGGAGGAGAAGGAGGAGCAGAAGGAGGAGGAGGAGGAAGAAGAAGAGGAGGAGAAGGAAGAAGGAGGAGAAGGAAGAGAAGGAGGAGAAGAAGGAGAAGAAGAAAGAAGGAGGAGAAGGAGAAGAAGGAGGAGGAGGAGCAGGAGAAGAAGAAGAAGAAGAAGAAGAAGAAGAAGAAGAAGAAGAAGAAGAAGAAGAAGAAGAAGAAGAAGAAGAAGAAGAAGAAGAAGAAGAAGAAGAAGAAGAAGAAGAAGAAGAAGAGGAGGAGGAGGAGGAGGCAATGACAT
Source organism: Apodemus sylvaticus (assembly GCF_947179515.1). Classification (NCBI taxonomy): domain Eukaryota; kingdom Metazoa; phylum Chordata; class Mammalia; order Rodentia; family Muridae; genus Apodemus; species Apodemus sylvaticus. The sequence continues at coordinate 30,784,617 of NC_067490.1, forward strand.
GGATTCCACCCAGGACCAGCCTGTGAAGATGAACTCTGCCAGCAGAGAGGATCCCGGAAATACAGAAGGCCTTTGAGCTGTTTTCAGTGGGTGAGGGACCTAACAAAACCATGGAGGAGGCCAGTAAACGGAGCTACCAGTTCTGGGATACACAGCCAGTAGAAATGATAAACACCCATGATCCAGTCGAACCTGACAATGACAACATTCACCAGGAGCCCTACATCCTACCCCAGGGCTTCACTTGGGATGCCTTGGGCCTGGGACACCGTGGTGTGCTGAAAGAACTGTCCACCCTCCTGAACGGGAAATATGTGGAAGACGATGATAACATGTCCCGATTCGCTTATCCCCAAGAGCTTCTTTTGTGGGCTCTCCGGCCACTAGGCTGGCTCCTACAGTGGCAGTAGGGTTCGAGTGGTCTCAAGTAGGAAACTGGTTGGGTTGTCAGTGCCATCCCAGCAAACATCCACATCTATGACACAGAGAGGAAGATAGTAGAGAGTAACTTCCTGTGTGTCCAGAAGAAGCACACTCCAAGAGGATGGCTCCAGTTTTGACCCAAGAAATAACTGGTGAGTGTACCTAGAGGGCATTTTCCAAGCTCTTTTCACTGCTGGAGCGGTGTTGCCAAAGACTGTTGGCACCTGCAGGTACTGGCATCCATCCCTAAACCCTTAGAAGCTGATTGAAGTGAAGTTCTCCCACCTGAGCAAAAACATGACCATGCAGCGCACCATGAAGCTGCCAAAGACTCCCAAGACAGCTGAGCTATGACCAACAGAAAAGAAGGACATTCCAGTAGTGCACCAGCTGCTCAGCAGGTACCTGAAGCAGTTTCACCTCAGCCCTGTCAGGAACCAGAGGGAGGTGGAGAACTGGTTCTACTCCCAGGAGAACACCACTGACACTTTTGTTGTTAGTTGTCATTAAAGAATGCCAACCGTCAGGTGACTGGTTTCCTGAGTTTTTATACACTTCCCTCCACCATCATGAACGATCCAATGCACAGGTCTGAAAGCTGTGGCATACTCCTTCTACAATGTCTGCACCCAGTCCCCTCTTCTAGACCTTATGAATGATGCCCTCATTCTAGCCAAAATGAAAGGGTTCAACGTATTCAATGCACTGAATCTCATGGAGAATAAAACTTTTCTGGAAGTTTGGCATAGAGGACAGCAACCTGCAGTATTTCCTGAACAACTAGAAGTGCCGGAGCCAGGGGTGGGGGTCGCCCCCACCCCAGAAGGTTGGGTTGGTGTTACAGCAACCAATTGCCAGTGAGATTCTGGATAAAACCTCTGAGAATCCAAACCAAGAAATGGAACCCTTCCACTTGTTTGGTTTTTAGCAAACAGAACTGAACCAGTTTCACCAAACTGCCAGTGAGGGTGGGGGGGGGGGGGAGGGAGAGGGAGAGAGAGAGGCAGGGAGGAAGGGAGGGAGGAAGATAAATAACTAAAGGGAGTAGGAAGTCACTAGTGAAGAAATCTAAGGAAACTGCTGTGTTTCATAGACTAGATACTGAAATATATATTAAAGCAAAAAAAATTAACTTTTCTGTCAAATAGTAAACTATCAACTATCTAACTCATTAAGAAAAGAGAATACAAATAATAGCATAGTGGAGTGGTTTTGAAAGTTGAAATTTTTGAGTTTTGAGCATGTGATGGCTTAACAATTTTTAGAGCAGGTCACAGCCAGCGGATTATGCTGTAAGGCAAATTCATCCGCCATTAGGTTACAAGGCTTCAGAGGTTGGTCACTGAATACTCATTTTGGCAGCATCATAGAAATGCCTAGTATTAGTGGATAATTGTTTTGCTGAACTTTCTGAACAGAACTTTAGTAGCACAGGAACTAGCCCCAAGTGTCAACAGATGGGATTTCATAAAATAGAAGGGTTTCTACACATCAGTGGCGGCATTCAGCAGAGCACACAAATAGACCACAAAATGGAGCAAACACCAGCTATACTCCAAATAGGAGTACTAATATCCAGCATTTGCAAAGAGCTACAGAAATTAAATCCCAAAGACATAAGCTGCCAATAGACAAATGTGTTCACGAAATGAACAGTTTTCAAAAGGATAAATGCAAATGGCCAATCATTATTTCAGAAAGTTTGCACCATCGCTGGACATCAGGGAAATGCAAATTAAAACTAATCTGAGATGCCACCTCATTCCAGTCTGAATGGCTGTCATCAATGCATCTGACAGCAAGTGTTGGAGAGGATGTTGGGAAAGAAGACCATCTACTGCTGGTAGAAATGCACATTCTGACAGTCTTTTTGGAAATCAGTTTGGAGGTTCCTCAAAAAATTAAAAATAGAACAGCCATATGACATACCTGTTCCACTTCAGGGCTATCCAGAGACCTCCCTATAGCGCCGCAGAGATTTGCGCACCTCCACATTTACTGTTTTATTTACAATAGAAAGGAAATGGAACCAGTCTAGATGTCTGCCCACAGATGAAGGGATGGTGAAAATGTGATTCATACACAAAATGTAATGCTGTTTAACTCTAAAGAAAAACAAAATCTGCTGGAAAACAGTCTCACTTGGAAAGTATTGTATTATTTGACCTAAACCCAGAAAGTAAAAACAAAAAACAAAACATGTTCTCCCTCATATGCAAACCCTAGCCTTTGCTGTATTGTTGTATATGTATAACCAGATGTAAGCAAGGGATTTGCATTAAATTTAGTGCCAAGAAATAGTGACAGTGGGTGATGAGGATGCATGGAAGAGGACACAAACCGAACTGCTTTTCTGGTTTCCCCTTTGACACAGCTTTATTTTTTCCTTGTCTTTTGTGTGAAACACAGGTATATACAAGATAGTAGAAGTGCAAAACCCTATGATAAGCTCCAGAAACAGAAAGCTCTAGAAAACAGTTGGATTCCAATTGTATATAAGTTTACTGAGATGTACAGGGTTGGGACTGGATGAGTGTAGCCGTAGTGGATGTTTCATTTGAAAACTCATCCCAGTGAAGTGACCTACTTTGAAAACTGCTTATGAATTTGAGCTATCTGAATTCAAAGCAGGCATCTCAGCAAACTGCAATTGTGACAGATATCCATTGTAAAAGCTAGAGAATTCAACTACAAATGTTTTATTCACACTTAAGCATCCACAGTTCTTGTCACTGGAAACATGACAATAAAATTTGACCCGATAGCAGGGCCTTTGCAATAGAGTTTTGTCACATGGGCAGTCACTACATAGGTTGATGTGTATGTGTCGAAGTAAATGGATTTACTTTTTGAAAATACTAACTGCTACTTAAAATCACGGCATGATGTTTGCCTATTCCAGAACACTGCTATGAAACTCAGAAGAATTATTTGGTGAACAAGCTGTTTAAAACACTGGCAGAGAATTAAATTAATACTTTTGAAGTCAACAAGGAAAAGGCAATTCTTGACAACTTACAAAAGACCCATAGTGACTTTGCTTAGTTGTAACATCAAGAAGTCCGGATGTAATTGCTGCTTGTAAAGCGAATCCCTTTGTAGAACAAAACCTCTGTAGTACAAGTTTCATGCTTTGTTACCCTCTACACAAAGAGGTGACAATAGTTCCTTTGTGTCTAAAATTTATAGAAGGTACTTAAATAGGAGTTCTTCCTGCACTGAAGGAAGAAAGGGATCCTACAAGAAATATATCCTAACCAACTGGTGGAGTGATGCTTGTGTTTCCACGAAAATAAACAAAAAAACCCAAAGCAATTGTGAGAGGAAACCAAAGCAAATAAGTCCTCTATCATCTTTACTTTAGGTCAAGCCATTTGGAAGCAAGCGCCTGTATTTTGGCTTAGGAGTAATAGTATCACCCACTGAGCTGACCAGACTGGGAAAAGCTAAGGTTTGTATTCTAAATATCCACAATTGCTTTTCGTTTATATGACCAGTGTTCCTTGGCCTAGACCACAATTGGATGGAGCCTGGGTTGTAGAGTAGTAGGCTTATACCAGCAGAAAGAACAAGAGGAGTGCATAGATGTTAACTTTCCTAAATGTTACAGGCCACTAAGGATGTCCAGGGTCCCTCGCCCAACCCCACCACCACCACCCCTCCCACAGAGTCTCATCTCTTCAATTAGCACAAGAAGGAATTTAATCCCAGAACTACCTTATCAGCTGTCACACTAAACAGGGTTTCTGTGGCTAATCTTTTCAAGACCCTCCTGAACTCAACAATGAACACGAAGGGGTGTGGCTACTTCCTGTAGGAGGGACATGTGCATAACAGATTAATTAATTAGTTGTTGAGTGGATGATTGACTCTTTAGATGAATATTCTCAAGCCCCCCTTTCCCAGGTTGTAATGACACTAGCATGAGTCAGTCGATCTCCCTCTTTGTTACTTAAGTGGTTCACGTCTTACAGTATTGCCTTCTTCCCATCTCTCATTCGGACTTTGAAAATTCATTTAACTTCTCCTTCTTCATCCTCATTTGTTCATCAGTAGCTTTTACAGTCTCTGGAAGATTTCATACTTTTTATTCCTTGGATTACTTTTATTACTAATTTGCTACTGCCGATAAAAATGAAACCGATTGATATTTTTATCCAGACACAACAATGAGATCTTTGTAAATTTTAAGAGTTTACCCATAAAAATCTTAAGTTGCTCTATGCAAACCATCTGTCTGACAGGCTCAGTACAGCTGGCAACTTGCCAGCATCGTTTCTGAAACAGCATCATATACCAATGGCTAAACCACATCTCTGAGAGAGTTTCCTGATGGAAACATGGACATGTAGAACTGTTCGCAATGTTATTCATGAAAATCTTTAATCTGCTTAGGAACTTATTTATGTTCTTAGGTTGCTGGCCTGTGGTTTTTTGTTTTTTGTTTTTAAGTACTGATTGCTAAAATTTATCAAATGTGTCTACATCTACTCAAAAATGCCCTATTCTCATTTAACCTCTGTTTTTTTACCAAGCATTGAAACAACTTTTTAGCAACTTCTTTCTTGAGGAAATATTGTTACTCTTCATAGTGACAATGCAACTAAAGTCATTTGAATATAATTTCTTAGGAATTTTGCATTTAAGTTCATAAATACCCATGCCTATAGTTTTAATCACAGGGATTCTTGTTTGTTTCAGGACTGAAATTAAACTAGAGCGGCTGTTGAGGAGGTGACTCGGTTGGTCAAATGTTTCCTACATTAGAAAGAGAATTTAAGTTCAAATCTCCAGCATCTGTGTAAAAATTTGGGCGTGGTGAAGTGTACTTGTGATCCCGGTGTTGGGAAGGTGGAGACAGGTGGATCTCTGGGCCTTCCTGAACTGATCAGTGTACACTCTAGGTTCCTTGAAAGACCTTGCCTCAAAACCAAGCAAAGAGTGATCAAAGAAGGCACTGTATCTGCACACAAGTATGTATATACACACATATACATCTGCATGCATTATATTACAGAGCTTCCTCATTTTTCTATTCTCAAAATAGTGTGCATGCGATAATAATTATTTTTTATTCGATATATTCTTTATTTACATTTCAAATGATTTCCCCTTTTCTGAGTCCCCACTCCCCGAAAGTCCCATAAGCCCTCTTCCCTCACCCTGTTCCCCCATCTACCCCTTCCCACTTTCCTGTTCTGGTATTCCCCTATACAGCTGCACTGAATCTTTCCAGAACCAGGGGCCATTCCTCCGTTCTTCTTGGATGTCATTTAATATGTGGATTATGTCTGGGGTATTCCAAGTTTCTAGGCTAATATCCACTTATCAGTGAGTGCATACCACGATTGATCTTTTGAGACTGGGTTACCTCACTTAGTATGATGTTCTCCAGCTCCATCCATTTGTCTAAGAATTTCATGAATTCATTGTTTCTAGTGGTTAAATAGTACTCCATTGTGTAAATATACCACATTTTTTTGTATCCATTCCTCTTTGAGGGACACCTGGGTTCTTTCCAGCTTCTGGCTACTACAAATAGGGCTGCTATGAACATAGTGGAACATGTGTCCTTATTGCATGCTGGGGAATCCTCTGGTATAAGCCCAGGAGTGGTATAGCAGGGTCCTCTGAAAGTGTCATGCCCAGATTTCTGAGGAACCACCAGACTGATTTCCAAAGTGGTTGCACCAACTTGCAATCCCACCAGCAGTGGAGGAGTGCTCCTCTTTCTCCACATCCTCGCCAACACCTGCTGTCTCCTGATTTTTTGACCTTAGCCATTCTGACTGGTGTGAGGTGAAATCTTAAGGCTGTTTTGATTTGCATTTCCCTAATGATTAATGATGTTGAACATTTCTTAAGGTGCTTCTCAGCCATCCAAAGTTCTTCATGTGAAAATTCTTTGTTTAGCTCTGTACCCCACTTTTAATAGGGTTATTTGGTTCTCTGGGTTCTACTTTCTTGAGTTCTTTGTACATATTAGATATTAGCCCTCTGTCAGATTTAGGGTTGGTGAAGATCCTTTCCTAATCTGTTGGTTGCCCTTTTGTCCTTTTGACAGTGTCCTTTGCCTTATAGAAACTTTGTAGTTTTATGAGGTCCCATTTGTCAATTCTTGATCTTAGAGCATAAGCTATTGGTGTTCTGTTCAGGAACGTTTCCCCTGTGCCCATGTCCTCAAGGGTCTTCCCCAGTTTCTTTTCTATTAGTTTTAGTGTGTCAGGTTTTATGTGGATGTCCTTGAGCCACTTGGAGTTGAACTTAGTACAAGGAGATAAGAATGGATTGATTTGCATTCTTCTGCATGCTGACCTCCAGTTGAACCAGCACCATTTGTTGAAAAGGCTATCTTTTTTCCACTGGATGTTTTCAGCTCCTTTGTCGAAGATCAAGTGACTATAGGTGTGTGGGTTCATTTCTGGGTCTTCAATCCTATTCCATTGATCCGCTTGCCTGATATTGTACCAATACCACGCAGTTTTTATCACTATTGCTCTGTAGTAATGAGGTCTGGGATACTGATTCCCCTAGAATTCTTTTACTGTTGAGAATAGTTTTAGCTATCCTGGGTTTTTTGTTATTCCAGATGAATTTGAGAATTGTTCTTTCTAGCTCTATGAAGAACTGAGTTGGGATTTTGATGGGGATTGCATTGAATCTATAGATTGCTTTTGGCAAGATGGCCATTTTAACTATATTAATCCTGCCAATCCATGCGCATGGAAGATTTTTCCATTTTCTGAGGTCTTCTTCGATTTCCTTCTTCAGAGATCTGAAGTTCTTGTCATATAGGTCTTTCACTTGTTTGGTTAGAGTCACCCCAAGATACTTTATGCTGTTTGTGACTATTGTGAAAGGTGTCATTTCCCTAATTTCTTTCTCAGTCTGCTTATCCTTTGAGTATAGAAAGGCTACTGATTTGCTTGAGTTGATTTTGTAACCAGCCACTTTGCTGAAGTTGTTTATCAGCTGTGGGAGTTCTCTGGTAGAGAGTTTTGGGTCACTTTTTTAAAAAACAGAATTTATCATGTATTTGTTTTGTGCCACATGCTCTTCTAGTATTAATGCATTTAATCTGCATATTCTAATACTATGAGAAAAATATGACCAGACTGTTAACACATGGCATACAGCTCTCGTCCTTATAGTGGACAAAGTTCCCTCTATAGTGACATTTGAGTGGCAATAGCCTGAAAACACAGATTGTCTTACATCAAATTCTGTTTTTGAATATAGAAGCATTTTCATGAAGGTTTTGTTTATTTGCTTTTGGTCTTGTTTTTTGTAAGATAGCCATGCTATCTGGTGGCTTTCTTTGCTTTTGGGTTGGTAGAGGCTTGTGGTCTGCTAAGCTAATATATTCCAAAAGGATTTTATCTATTAGCCCCAGGATGTTAGTTGGACACAGAAGTGGGCAAAGCATGGCGATTTAGGGGACTAAAACTAGTCTGAGATAAAGTAATGACATCCCTATGACACCTATGACATCCCATCCCGTTCACACCATGCCAATTCTAGCCAGTCTTTGCAGATGCAGCTTTTTCTGAGAATTCTCTTAGACAGCCTTTGTTTTATATATTTAACAGTTCAGAGGGAATAGGTCATTAGATTCACATTATAAATTCTTGAGAAATTATATCAGGAAAACTTTGAGCTGCCAACACATGTCTAAAGTCTCCATAAAAAATCATGAGGAGGCCAGGGGTAGGATTGGGAGGGGTGGGGCTGGAGAAGTGGGAGCAAGGGAATGTGGGAGGTGGGGGAGAGATGGGAAGAGGGATGTATGACCTAATCCCAGGGCTAAGCAGGCAGAGGCAGCCAAATCTCTGAGATCAAAGCCTGCCTGGTCTACAAAGTGAGTTCCAGGACAACCAGGGCTACACAAAGAAACCCTACCTTAACAAAGCATACATACATACATACATACATACATACATACATACATACATAAAACAGAGTAAAAAAACAATAATGGAAGGAAGGAAAAAAGAAAAGGAAAGAAAGAAAGAAAGAAAGAAAGAAAGAAAGAAAGAAAGAAAGAAAGAAAGAAAGAAAGAAAGAAAGAAAAAGAAAGAAAGGAAGGAAGGAAGGAAAGGAAGGAAGGAAGGGAGGAAGGGAGGAAGAGGAGGGAAAGAGGAAGATTCAGCAGTAGCAGTATGGAAAACCAAGGGACCCATTGAACTGAATACAAACAAAACAGCAGGACACTGAAATCTGAGCACAAAAGCTAAAACAGTCACAAGTTATGACACCTGTTGTAAAAGATAGAAAAAAGGAAGATTCCACCTTAAGAATCTAGAATATTAAAAAGAAATAAATCAAGCAGAAGAAATGCAGAAGTAAACATAAGAACAGAAATCAATAAAACTCTAGAGCAATATTTCTCAACCTGTAGGTTGCGACCCTCTTTTGGGTGTCAAGCAACCTTTTCATAGGGGTCACATATCAGATATTCTGCATATGTTATATTGCAGATATTTATATTATGGTTCACTTACCAGTAGCAAAATGACAGTCATGGAGTAGCAAAAAAAAAAATGGTTTTATGATTGGGGAAGTCACAACAGCATTAAAGGATCACAGCATTAGGAAGGCTGACGACCACTGCTGTAGAGAGCAATAGTTAATGAAGGGCATGCTGTCTTTTCAAAAGAACAGATAAACATTTAGCAAAGGAAACACGACAAAAGGCACCTGTTAGCAACAGCGATGCTGGACATTAGTTCATACCCTGTAAACCTAAGAGGGCTGTTAAGGGACGTAGTGAACAATGCCCTCAGAAATATGACAGCTTACATTTCAAACACCAATTGGAAAAGATGAATTTTAAGACTCTTTCAAATATATTTTAAAATTATTTAAATTTAAAAGTAAAATTAAACAAGTTAACAATTCATTCAAAGATGGCTTCACTGAAAATTTTACTAATATTCTATTAAAGCTGATTTAATAACAAGAAATCAGTAGCATATAAAAATATGCAAATTCGGTGTCTCTGTGAAACCACTATGGGACCAGCCTGGGCTACAGCAGAGATCCTGTACATAAAGAATAAACAAATAAATACATAGTAAACCATGGCCTCAGTGGAGTTTGTTATAAGCATGAAATTTTATATTCAATACTTGAGAAACACATTCACTGAACTTCACCATAATAACAGGTTTTCTAGGGGGAAAATCCCTCATAATAGTGTTAGTGGTGAGGAAACATGATTAAAGAAAACTCAATTAGTGTTCCACTTGATAGTTAAGGCTAAATGCTACCCTCTTCTCCAACTGAGAGAAGGATAGGAATTGCTATTCCCACTATACTTGTCAGTCTAACTTAACAAGTGCCCATCCATGCAATAATAAAAAGGGATTGGAATGCAGATCAGAAAGAGAGAAATTAAACACTCTCTTCTTGTAAATGAAATATATCTGTCTATACATTAGATAATTCTTTCTGTAGAAAATGGAAGAAATCAGTTTTAGAATTGCCTTCTAAGTAAAGTTAGCATGGCCACAGGATACAAGATACAAGATAAACCCACAAAAGTAATCTATTACCTACCAACAGTAAGGGAGCAGACCCTCTGTCTGACATCCTCAGCAGCCTCAAGAGTTTTACTAATCTTTTAGGGAACTCGGCTAAAGACAAATCAGGATTGTGGCTTTAAAACGGAAAGGAATCCAAGGCTAGACAGTATGGTGAAGCAGATAGGGAGATTTTATTAAATATATTTTAATATAGTCTCAAACACGTGTGCCAAATAGAAAGAGAGATGTTTAGGAAAATCCACAAGCCCTAGTGTGAGAACATCCTTCCAAAGAAACAGAAGACCTAGTCACATGCAGGGATGGACTCCTCGGGCAAAAGCCTCACTCAAAGAAGGGCACGTGCCAGTGCAAGGAGAGTCACAACAGTCTCAGCATTAGCAAAATACAGAGCCCATTTTGGTAGCTTGGAACTTGTGTATTAAAAGATTAACAAAACTATACACACATGCATGTCTTTCTTCTGGTAAATGAAATTATAAAGTGGTTCTGGAGATGCCTTCGGTGGAATTACAATCTTAACAATTTTAACCAAAAGCCACTAGGATTTTACGAGAAGAAGTAATGTTTTTGCCATACAAATGGGATTCCTGGTGAGATTCTGGGAAATCATTTACTGGAAAAAGAGACGAGCCCACGAACGGCTGTTGATTATGCCGGAATTCTTGCCTTTTTGCTGCTTAGAGGCTTTGACCAGACTCCAGAGTGAGGGGATCCTCTTTGTTTTATATCCTCAAGATTCTTTAGTTTTATACCCTGCCTCATTATCAATAATCATGTGGCCAGTAGAACGCACCACTCCAATGGAATACTTAGGTCAAAATCAATCTAAGGTGAATGAAATTACATACTGAAAACTACAGAGTGTGATAAAAGAAATCAAAAGATCTCAGCGAATGGGAACATCATTCTTCAGAAGACCACATTCATCCTAGATGTTAAACAATACCGTTTTGAAGAAAATTTCAGAAAGATGTTTTGTAGCTGTGAACAAAATTATTTCAAAATTTATATTAAAAGCAAAGGAACGAGAGTTGTAACCATAAATTTCCAGAGATTTTCATTGCGGAGGAGAAAGACTCCAATTCCAACCAATAACTGAGCTTTCTGGTTCCGTTTATACTACTTGTTAAAGTGATGCTACAGACCCAAAGAAGTTATTAATGGTAAAAGAAAGCAAAGAAGTAGAGAGAGGGGGAAAATACTTGGTTTATAAACAGGCAACATGAAAAACCCTGTGGTGATGGAAATGACCATTTCTTGCTTGTGTTAATGTCTATATATCTGTGACATAGTAACACAGTTATAAGTGACTTTAACATTAAGGTGAATTATATGAATAATACTGTTCCTTGCAACTATATGTGGATCTGCAATTTTCTCATTTAATTTTTAAAATTGCGTATGAAACAAAAATGAAAGACAAAGATTAGTCCAATCTACCTAGTAGTCATGTTTAATTCTCAAGTACAAATGATTTTATCTGTACATTATTTGAAGTTCTATAGTTTATAGAATTAAAGCAATAGTTTCTCAGTTCATCTTTTGAAGCTAGAATAAATCCACTACAAACACTTGAAAGAAATAAAAATAAACAGCGAACACCGGAATACTACCACTCATGAATAATACCATTTTAAAATAAAATACCAGGAAATGCTGATTACTTCCACAAATGCTATCATAGTTTAGTGTTAAGAAACTAATCTGTGACCTTTATTGCATTAATATATCAAAGAATATTAGTCATCTTGATTAACTGGAAAAGCAATTCCTTGTGAAAACCCATAGGAAAAAACAAAAAGTGAGTACATATTCTTTTTAGTGTTAGGCATTATCTCCCTAAAATCAACTGCCCACATCATACTGTACAGTGAAATGCTAGAATGTTAACATTCAACATTAAAGGGCCAGTTACCATTTAAAGACAAAGCAAGAAAATTACTATCACTATCATTGTAACTGTATTATTATTATCATGCTGAAACACCATAAGCAAGGCAACATCTAGAAGAGTTTGTTTGGGTTCCAGAGAGTTAAGAACTTCATAATAGGAAAGTCTGACAGCAAGTGGCAGGTCTGAAGGCAAGAGCAAGAAACTGAGTGTTCACCTCTTCAAACCCAAGCAAGAAACTGAGAAAGCAAACAGGGAATAAAGGGAAGCCCTTCCTAGAGGAGCACTTCCCCTGGCAAGGCTCCATTCCAGTAAGTTCAGCAACCTTCTCAAACAACACCATTAGTAAAACTATATAAAATACATTGGAAGAAAGCCAAACACGTTTGCCCCATAGTGTAAAAGAGATATATAAACAGAAAGATTGCTGTCCCTTAAAGACAAACTTTAGTATAGCGAATATATACTTTGCCATCAAATGTATCTATATATTAAGGAGAAACTCTAATCATAACCTATACTTTTTGTCTTGGTTTGGTTTTAGTTTTGGGGTTTTGGAACAGTGTTTCTCTGTGTATCCTTGACTGCTCTGTAACTTGCTCTATAGAGTGTAGACCCAGCTGGCCCTGAACTCATAGATCCACCTGCTTCAGCCTCCCGAGTGCTGGGATTGAAGGTGTACACCACCACCACCACCACCACCACCACCAAGCTTCTTATGCCTTTTAAATTTTAACAAATATTTCTAAATGGGTCTATCTACTGCTATAAATCATGCACATGTTTCATTGCTCATTAATTAAGGTAATTCTTTTGAATATACTATATACCAAACAGTGCTCTAGGTAAGGGATTGCCAAAGAAACATGACATGCTCTATATATTTGCATGCAATTTGTATAAAATATATATGCATATTAATGAAGAAACTAAGAATGTTAGCAATTATTTCAAGAGGTTTTTTTAACCTTTATTTTTATACTAAAAAGAAATCCCATGTGATTTTTCTTAACAGGGGAAAATGACTTAAAATGTAAAAGGACACTCACTATTTGGTATGTGACAAATGTGAAATTATTGTTAAATATTAGAGATAACAAAGATATGGTTAAGGGTCTTTGGGTTTCAAATTTCAAAAATATTTCAAGCTTTTCGGTGAAGATATGCTTAAAAAAGGAAATACAGATACTTACTTTAAACGGACATAATAAAATAGACTTCTCAACTCTTTTACACACTTCTCACTAACTACTTTTATGATTCTTTTTCTGATGTACACACTGACATATAAAGATATTAGCAATGCATCTGTGTGGGTATCATGTCACACACCTGTAATCCCAGCATGTAATAGGCAGAGGGCAGAGGGTTGAACATATTAGACCAGCCTGGCTTACATAGCAGGACCATTTCCCAAGAAAACACAAATGGACCAAACCTAGGTTTTCCTCTTTCTCAAACTTTTAGTAGATACAATTACAGTGTTGAAACTTCCATTTGTTTCAAAATGTCAGCAGTCCACCGAAGCTAACAATGGTCCTGTGTCTGTCTTCCCAGGAAGGAATCCAATAGGACAGAAACAGAGGGGTTTCGATCTCTTTAAATATATAACTGTATTATCATCATTTCTGTGAGATTACATTTTAAAAATAGACCCTCCCTGTGACTTGTTGCTTAGGAAGAATATAATGGAAAAAAAATCACCATTGCTGTCTTCCTATCCCAATAATTTTCTCCCTCCACCTTTGTCCCTAATGCTTAGTTTCCTAAAAGACTTTATGTCTCTCACCTATAAATATAGTTTAGACTATTTCTGCATTGCTCCCTTTTTCCAGACAAGAAAATAAAAGCTTAGAGAGTTCTCTCAATTCCCCCAAACCACACAACCAACACAAACTCTAAGTGTTAGAGAAGAGTTTTGAGCAGCAGCATACTGGTTCCAGAACTGGTTTCCATAAGCATCCCAGGTCTCTTTAAATCTCTGGTTATCAGGCACCATCAAACACATTCTCTGTGTGAACCACTAACCGGTGATGTTGTCATATTATCCAAAACTATTTCCCAAATGGTCTGCAAGTCATATTCAGGATGACCCAAAGACTCTAAATAAATACATTAAGGAATTCAAGTTAGTGGACAAAAGGGGAAGGAAGAAAGACATAAAGTGAGAAGGTCAATTGGATTCATACTGGAAAGGTTATTCATTGAAGGGGAAAAGAGCCTGCCTGGAGAAACAATGACTCACAGTGTCTATGATGTGGACAGGAAACTAGCAAGGAAATAAATCACAGTGCTTCAATGAGAATGCTCTCACATCAGTATGAACTGTTTTCTACTTAAGTTCACCATGTCCTGTGCCAAATACCTGTATTTTTAACTGAAAAGTTGGAGATTGGGGTTTTAGTTGACTGATTGGTCTTTTGAGATAGTGTTATGAAGCCCAGGCTAGTCTCAAACTTGATAGAGGGTTGAGGTTGACTTTGGACTCCTGACCCCGAGTCTCTGCTTCCTACATGCTGATGATATTACAGGCATGAGCTACCACACCCAGCTTGAAACTTCTTATATGAGATTAAAGCCATTTTTGAAAGTGAGGGGGGAAGAATGATTAATGGTCCAGTAGTAAAAGTAAACCTAATGCGGAACTTAAGCCTTCCAAAATGAGTTCCATGACCCGTCCTTTCCCAGCTCGGCTGAGCTGTAATGCTATGCTCTTCTTCTCTTAGGCTGTTGCTCAGGTTGTTTTGCTTAACGTAGTGAGGTCCAAACATCTAATTTATGTACACATGCTTTAAGGAGTCTTCCTTCTGTAAATCAGTGTTTAATGATGCAATGGGTCAAGTGTTAAACCCTGCTTCCATTTGAATTTGTTAAATATAATGTAGAATATATTTTACTATTTAATCGCCTGTTTGGTTATCTAGATCATTTACATGAAATAAGATATGTGCTAATTTTATTATAAGATAAAACTGCATGGAGAGTCGGCTGAGGGGTTAAGAGTACTTGTTGCTTTTGGAAGGGCCTGGGTTTGACTTCCTACACCCACATGGTACCTCACAGCCGTCTTTAATTCCAGTCCCAGAAGACTCAATGCCCTCTTCTGACCTTTGATGGCATTAGGCACAATATGCATAGATGTGGACAAAACACAAAAGCATAAAAATAACTTTGGTTATTCAAACTAACAGAAATAATATGTAACTTTAATTGAGAAGCAGTAGAAATTTAAAGCACTTTAGTATTTCCCTTCTCAATTTTTACATGAAATGTCATTTTCTATACCTAGCAAATAGTTATGAATCTAACTATGAAGACATACTAAAAGAAGTAACTATTACGAAATGCATATGGTCCCTACTTTCTAATCTTAGGCAAACTGGTATGACATATGCTAGAAAGATACCAAAAAAGCACTTTTTATAATATACTTGGGTTTCAAATTCCTGGTCGACTTTCAAACAGAATAAATAGATGGATTCCTATGATTTATGCTTTAACTTTTTTTATATTTATTTATCCATTCATCTATTTATTTATTGTGCATACATGCATTTTGTGTGTGTGTGTGTGTGTGTGTGTGTGTACATACACTATGGTGCACACGTAGAGGTCAGAGGATAGCTTGCAGAAGTCAAGTCTTTCTTCCCACCATGGGGGTTCAAGGAAACCCAGTGATTAGGATTAGCAACAAGTGGCTTCAAGCACTGAGCCATTGAGCCATGGACCGACCCTGTATGATGTTTTAATTACTAACTGCTCTAGTGTGTCAGGTGTCAGTTTTAGAAAATTACTGACACTTTTTTTCAGCAACTAAAAATGGTTTTCTTGCTATATATGTGCACATAGGAACCTGCCTCCTTCAGCATGCTGGCTTGTTTTAAATTTGTGGAAGATTTTATTCTGTATTGTTACAAGAGAGCTGGAAGAGGTGAGGGAAGATACTTCTTGTTCTTTGGCTTATTAATGATTTAGTTTAGATAAAATACACATAAGAGCTTTGCTCTATAGCACACTTTTAAGTTTGTTTTATTCCTATTTCCTTAGTTTAGTGTCCAAATATAAAAATCCTACAAATATCAACTAAAATCTCACTAATTAGACAAGGAGTATTTTGTTGTTGTTTCATTTATTCATTTGTTTTATAATAGTTCCTTGATCATAAGCATAAAAATTCCAGCCATACACACACACAAACACACACACACACAGAGAGACAGATAGACAGACAGACACAGATATAGACACAGACACACAGAGAAACACAAAGACACATAGAGACATAGGCACACAGAACGAGAGAAAAGGAGACAGAGAGACAGAGATACCCATGACACACAACACACACACACACACACACAAAGAGAGAGAGACAGAGAGACAAGGAGATACAGAAAGGCAGAGACACACAGACACTCAGACACTCAGAGAAACACACAGACACACATACACACAGAGACACAGACACACAGAGTAAGAAAAGAGACAGACAGACAGACACACACACACATACACACACACACACTTCACAAGTTGTTTTCCTGTTTACAAGATGCCCCTGGAGTCGGCTAACATGCTCCCTTCCTATAGAAGCTGAGGTTTTCCCCCACAGATCCTCTGAAAAGCAAGGTCATTGTGTTTTGTTTTGTTTTCAGCATTTTATAGAAACGGAAACATGTCAGGGTGTCAAGCTCTCTAAATATCTTTTCACTACATGAAAGCAGAGGTGGTTTTTTTTTTCAGCACCTTAACTCACAAAACAAGCTTATTCACTTTTTCTAGTTAGAAGAAAACTCTATCTGGCTCTTACCTGAAGGAAACAGTGAGAGACACCTGGAGATCTGTGCTAGTCACTAAAGGTTCAAGCATGCAGATGAGTGACAGCCCCCACCCTAGAAAATACTAAGTCGGTGCATCACGGCACACTTCCCTGCCAGCTTATTGTATTTTGAACAATAGGTGAGGCAGACCATGGGAACCGTACTGAACATGTGTTCTCTGGGAGCATGGGATGTCGTTCATATAATCTGGTGGGAAAAGCAGATGGATAGAGTCATAGGCCTGGCAAACGCTGTTGAGAGGTGCTAAATTAGCAGGCGGAAGTTTATGTTCAATTAGGAAGCTCCTTCGGAGCTATTTGTACATGCACAGAAAAACAGTTTCTTTTGTATGGAAATTTTATAAGTTGCTCAAGTTGGTCAATGTCTGTCAGGGTCAAGGTGGTTTCCCGCTAGCCTCCTACTCTACTCTTCCAATTTGGTTCATGTGTTTTCTTTCTCCTACATAACATATAATGAATATAATGATTGACCACAAAACATTATCCTAAATGTTTAGAAGTGCCTTTTATTCTATTGAACAGATGATCAGTTAAACATAATTGTATCTCCAAACCCCAAGAAAAACCAAAAGTAAATGTATTCCCATTGTACCCACCCCTGGAACAAAAGGAGAGTCTCTTAGAGGTAACCAGATGATAATTTGACAGGCACAAATGCATAA
The DNA here is from genome assembly GCF_947179515.1 of Apodemus sylvaticus. Classification (NCBI taxonomy): domain Eukaryota; kingdom Metazoa; phylum Chordata; class Mammalia; order Rodentia; family Muridae; genus Apodemus; species Apodemus sylvaticus. Next base: position 30,801,978 of record NC_067490.1, read on the forward strand.
AACTCTTCTGTTTCTTAATTATTGTTACAGCACATCATAGGTTATTAGGTCAATAATTAAAAGATTTGAAGTCCTCACATAAACTATGGAAAAAGTAAATGGTTTCATCTTAGATCAAATTAAAATTTCTGCATAAAATTCATTGAATTTTTTTCCCAGAATTTCATGCAAGCACAGCTTAGATTGGGGGATGTTTGTGTTTGTGTGTATGTTCCTTAGTCTGAACACTTTTCCTTTTCCTACTGCCTGCTGTTGCTGCCTTGTGTTTTTATATAAGGTAAGATCCTATGGACTTTATATCCGTTACATTGAGCCACTTTACATTATATTTACTTACACGGAGCAGTGGAGTCACACGGTCACTTCACTTCCCAAAGACAGAAAGCAGCCACTGTGACTCACTACACATCCTGCTGGAAGGGCCTGCTTCCCCCTTCTGAATGCAATCCCACAGCCAGAGAGCCTTGCTTCTCTGATACTGCAGGCTTCTATTTGAGCAAGGTGCCATTTCCCCTGTGATCTAACTCAAACAAGTCATCACATTTAGCTGGACTGTATTTAGGTTGTCCTTACGATTTAAGAAGTGGCCCTAGTTTAAGTTACTATGCTTCAATGGGGAAAGTATCTCTGTTTGGTTATTTAATTTCCCCACCCCCACCCCTTTTATGAAATGGTGCGTTGTATTGCCTAGACTGGCCTGACACTAATTTTCTAGCCAAATGTACCCATGACCCTCCATCATCGTCTTTTGAGTTCTAGGACTGGGTTTTGTGCATAGCACACGAACTTTCCACCAACTGAAATACACCCAAGCCCTTAATTTAGCTTTTTAAGGTGGATTTTTCTATGTTGGCTGCAAATCCATTCTTCTCCTGCCTCTGCTTCCTAAATGCTGGGATTCTAGAAGTAGATTTTCTAACATGCCTAGCTGGAATAGCTTTAAAATACTAAAAATCTACATTTTGAATGCTAGTGATTTTGTGCCTGTTTGTGTGTGCATACTAGATATAATTTTATTGTATATTTACTAAAGTAGTTTTGGTTTTGGTTTGGGGTTTGGTTTTATTTTGTTTTTCAAGGTAGGACTTCTCCATGTAGCCCTGGCTACCCTAGAACTTGCTCTGTAGACCAGGCTGCCCTCTAACTCAGAGATCCACCTACATCTGCCTCTCAAGTGCTGGGATCAAAAGATTGCATCACACACACAAACACATACCAGCAAGAACTTTTATTTTTCATAGTGATTCATTTTAACAACTTGAATATTGTTTTACTTTTGAATGTGTGAGAAGGAAGTTAAACAGAAAATTTTAAGGTAATTTATTAAAAGTCATTATTCTATTGAAGAGCACTAAAAGATTATATTTATATATTGAATGTTATGATATAATAAATACACTTATGATATAGTTATTTTTACATTGGATTCGAATCAGAAATCCTGATATAAATAATCCTCCAAAAAAGTACATTAGCTCACTTGAGGGAACAGCTGATTTTATCCAGCTACAACTTTATAAAGTAAGTTTATAGGAAAGTATCTAGTGAAGGCCAGAGAGTTTATGAATATAGTATAATTGAGCCTACTCAATGAAACCAGGAAATAAAGTCATCAACTCCTTTCACAGTTCTAGAGGTCTTGGGAGCTATGACTACATGAGTTTGGAGATTTCTCAAGCACGCATTACCTAGATGCTGCTATTTCCAGGTCAAGCAACCTTCCCTGACATGGTTGTGTGTGTTAACCAGCTTTTAAACATTTGAATTTTATAAACTTATAAAAGGAAGACAAATAAATACTCAAGTTTAAGGTGGGTATGATGCCTCTTGCCTGTAGTTCCAACTGACTCAAGAAGCAGAAGAATTATGAGTTTGAGATGAGCCAGGGCTGCAAAATAAGATCATGTTCATAGAACACACAAACAACACAAAGAAAATCACCACAAAATAACAAACTAGGGATATAATATTATTACGGATATTTTAAAAAAAAATTTACAATGTTTAACATAATTTGGATCACAATTTCAATTAAAACTTTTTAAAATGCAAAAAAATGAGTAGAAAAGAGTCCTCTAAATACAACTTTTTAAAATGCCGGTGCTTAGTGCTTAGGACATAGCTCTTTGTATTTGTTGGGCGAGGGGCGGGGGAGAATCTTTAAGTGGCATACTCAAGGCCGTGGGTTTGATTCTCAAAGTCACAACTTAAAAATAAATTAAGAGGCCATACATAATCCCCATTTTGTTTGATTTTTAAATAAACTGGTAAGAATTTTATTTGTTACAGTCCTCAAATTGGCAACAGAAAAACACGGGACTATGCCTTTAAAAAACAAAAAACAAAAATGCTGTTTTACATCCAAGATTCCAGTCATTCAAGAAAACAGAGCTACTGTTTCAGTGGCATAACCCAAACCATGCACTTTACTCTTATCTAAAAGCTTCATCCAAACTCTGAACTAAACATGATTTTATATGGAGAAAACCAAGGTATTTTAAATGCCTGGTGCTAAGTTCAGCAATTTAGACCCTGAACTGCTGAAAAGCAGTCTTTCTGACATTCATAGAGAAAGCTTTTGAGCTTTTCCTGACCTACAGAGGCACTTGAGAGAGTCAGGGAAAACACAGGCAAGAGCAGAGCCGCAGAAGAGCAGAAGTCACAGCTTGACTACAGTCTGGACTTGCACACAAGCACCCAAGAGCGGCTGGGTACACACAGGAAAGCTGGACTCTGAGGTTACGCCAGGACCAGAGCCTTCTCTCAGTGGAGGTCTTCTTGAACCATACAGGACCATGAACTTCTTAGGATGTCTCAGAAAACCAAGAACAGTTAAAGGGCAAAATCTACCAAAAGATGACATTTGTAATCTAAAAATTTCTAATAAATACTTATAGTGCTGCAAAATGTTTTTTCTATGGGTAACTCCTTTAAATTATGGGGAGTGTACTAGCTGGTTTTGTGTGTCAATTCGACACAGGCTGGTGTTATCACAGAGAAAGGAGCTTCAGTTGGGGAAGTGCCTCCATTTGACCCAACTGTGAGGCATTTTCTCAATTAGTGATCAAGGGGGGAGGGTCCCTTGTGGGTGGTGCCATCTCTGGACTGGTAGTCTTGGATTCTATAAGAGAGCAGGCTAAGCAAGCCAGGGGAAGCAAGCCAGTAAGGAACATCCCTCCATGGCCTCTGCATCAGCTCCTGCTTCCTAACCTGCTTGAGTTCCAGTCCTGACTTCCTTTGGTAATGAACAGCTGTGTGGAAGTGTAAGCTGAATAAACCCTTTCCTCCCCAACTTGCTTCTTGGTCATGATGTTTGTGCAGGAATAGAAACCCTGACAGGTTAGGGTTAAGATTTTTAAAGCATTAACAAACATTTAAGTTAGATTATAATATTAAAAAGGGAAAGGGAATTTTATATCCTTTATAATTCTGAACAAATGTGTAGAATAAGATTGCTAATGAACACATACTAATTTGGTTGAGAGTTAAAAGACCCCAGTTACAATCAAATTGCCTGTTTTAGTACCTTAAAAACAATCAGCAAGGAATGCTATCATGTTTCCATTGGGTGTGTAGATCTCAAGAAATCTTGAGGAGAAAAAGGCCAATTTCAGTTTCACAGATAACATATCTTGATAGTGCTTTTTTAAAAAAATCTTAATATATCTCTCTGGTTCTAGCCAAGAATAAAGAAGAAAAGAAACTTTTATTTGCCAAATCCTTTCTCATTCAAAATAAAGTTTGGCCTGGGCATGTTGGGGAACACTTTTGATCTGGAACTTTAGCGTCAGGATTAAGCAGCTCTCTGGGAGTCTGAGACCAATGAGGGCTACATAGTGAGTTCAGAGAGAGTTAAGGCTACCTCTGCTTAATAAAGAAATAAAGAAACAAAGAAATGCTTGAATTTTTAAAGATTATCTGAGTGTCTGCATGTGCATGTGTGTGCGCATGCATCTGTATGTGTCTGTCTTATGTACATGTTCATGTGTCTACAGGTACATGCACAAGTGTGTGTTTATGGAAGCCAAAGGTTAATGCTAGATGTCTTCCTTTATTGCTCACCCCATAGTTTTTGAGATGAAGTCTTTATGTGAACCTGAAGCGTGGTGATTCAGCTGGACTGGCTTGACCAATAAGCTCAGAGGAACTGCCTGTCTCTGCCTCTCCATTGCTGGTTATTGGAGATCCTACTTCAAGTTTTCATCCTTTAATGCCTAGTCCTTCTCCTGACTGAGCAATCACCCGAGCTCTCTCTCTCTCTCTCTCTCTCTCTCTCTCTCTCTCTCTCTCTCTCTCTCTCTCTCTCCATACATATACACATACACATACACATACACACACACACACACACACACACACACACACACACACACACATACACATACACATACACATACATATACCCCTACCCCTATCCCTATCCCTCTCCCTCTCTTATTGCCTCACTCTTCTCCCCAAGAGAACTGAGGCTCTTCAGAAAGACATCTTTACATGAGTAAAATTCAGCTGATTTAAAATAAGATACATAGTTTCGGTTTTGATTTATCAAATTAAAAACAGAGAAACTCCAACAAAGAATGAAACAGAAGTCAGTGAAAATTTCTGTCTTCACAAAAAAAATATAGCTATTAACAGTAGTCATGTGAGTCTATGTAAATTTATCCATTGGGTTTCCATGGTTTTTTTTTAATATTTTTATTTTCTATATTCTTTGTTTACATTCCAAATGATTTCCCCTTTCCCAGATCCCCCCTCCCCATATTCCCATAAACCTTCTTCTCTCCACCCATTCTCCAATCACCTCCCTCCTTTTCCTCTGTCCTTATATTCCCCTCCAATGCTAGATCAATCCTTTCCAGGATCAGGACCCTCTCTATACTTCTTCATGGGAGTCATTTGTTATGCGATTTGTGCCTTGGGTATTCAGAGCTTCTGGGCTAATTAATATCCACTTATCAGAGATTGCATTCCATGTGTATTCTTTTGTGATTGGGTTACCTCACTTAAGATGTTATTTTCCAGATCAAACCATTTGCCTAAAAATTTTGTGAATTCATTGTTTCTAATTGCTGAGTAGTACTCCATTGGGTAAATATACCACATTTTCTGTATCCATTCCTCCTTTGAGGGACATCTGGGTTCTTTCCAGCTTCTGGCTATTATAAATAAGGCTGCTATGAACATAATGGAGCATGTGTCTTTATTGCATGCCGGGGAATCCTTTGGGTATATGCCCAGGAGAGGTATAGGAGGGTCCTCTGGAAGTGTCATGTCCAGTTTTCTGAGGAACCGCCAGACTGATTTCCAAAGTGGTTGTACCATCTTACAGCCCCACCAGCAGTGGAGGAGTGTTCCTCTTTCTCCACATCCTCGCCAACACCTGCTGTCTCCTGAGTTTTTGACCTTAGCCATTTTGACTGGTGTGAGGTGAAATCTCAGGGTTGTTTTGATTTGCATTTCCCTAATGACTAATGATGATGAGCACTTCTTAAGATGCCTCTTGGCCATCCGAATTTCTTCAGGTGAGAATTCTTTGTTTAGATCTGTACCCCATTTTGTAATAGGGTTATTTGGTTCCCTGAGATCTAACTTCTTGAGTTCTTTGTATATATTGGATATTCACGTTTATTATTCTGAAATTATGCTATCTTTCTCGCCTTCCTTGGACTTTCACAAAGCTGTAAATTGACAAGTGGCAAGGATGTCTTCTAAGCTGAAGAATTGCTGTATAGACATAAGCAGAAAAATTAATGTATAGCTAGAACAGATGAAACAACAGAATAGGATGAAGTTAGTGACTTCTACTACATCTACAGACCACCTACAAAGAAAGCTAATAAAGATGGCATGGGATCTCATTTGATCTCGTTAGTAATTATGCAAGATTCTAGTCTGTATGTAATTCACTAAGATAGAGGAATAAAACAAAATATGTCTATCATTAGACATCATTAAAAGCAGAGACAACTTGTGTGGGAGTGTGCTGCATTAGCAGAAATATTATGTATCACAAGGAAAATCGGATTGCCAGTGTGTCTGTCCCTTCACAATTTGATGAGGAGGCACCACAGTGGAATTTACAATCTTCAAAACAAGAAAGAACATCAGCAGTTAGATAAAATCAGAGAATGCAGAACATGATGAATCTGAGAGATGCAGTCACGCCTAGAGTCACATAAAGTTTCATGGGTCTTGTGGAGGAGGGAATGTGTCTTGATTAAGAAATAGTCCATCAAGGATTGTGTCCGTAGCATCTGTCACATACAAAGCATTTTCTCTGTGACACTCCTTTGTATGTACTAGGCTGTAGAGAGAATATCTCATGTATTGTGTGGATGCATTACCAGTCCATTAAAAACCCTATGGCCTACAGGAAAGGGTAAAATAGAAAGAGGGACATGCAGAAGGCAGAAAGAATTCTGGGGTAGAGCCAGGCACGTGAGAATGCCCAGGAATATGTGAGGAGTTGGATGTATGGTACCTGAACATAGATAACCAGCCACATAACAGAATGTAGATTAAAATAAATAGGTTATTTTAGTTACGATTTAGTCAGAAAAGAGCCTAGCTATATGGCCAAGGTATTTGTGAATAAGTTTTGAGTCTGAGTCTTATTTCTGGAAGAAAAAAACTGCCTAACTCCTACACTAGGCTGCTTACTTTTCAAAACATGAGTCCAGGGCCTCAGTCTCCTTGCACAAGCAAGAAAACACATGCCTACGGCTTATGTGCTCTGGTCTCTACCATCCAGCTAATTAGTGGAAGATACAGTCAGTCAAAGCATCTGTGATTTCACAAAGAAAGGAGGATATGTTGGAACGTTATCCCTTTCACATGTTCTTTATGAATTCAGTCTGGTGTCACACAGAATTATATTATACAGAGTACAGTGGGAAGCAAACTCCTTCCCACTTAGAAAAGTCAAATATCTGTGACAGAAATTAAACATTCTGACATACGTTGAGCCATTCCATACTCTTGCTGAACTGTCAGAGAATTGACATCAAATTTGAGATTTATTCAGTGTACCTAGTCAGTGTATGTGCTATGGACATTAAACTTTTCACTATAGTATATTTTGTTAAGAGAAAAAGAGAGAATGAAAAATATTAGTTACCAAATCTTAAGAAATGTATAGCATTCCTGGCAAAAAGCAATCCACATAAATACAAGTCAATATTTAATAAAACGCAAAAAGAGGAAGGGAACTTCCAACGGAAGTTTTGAGGGGAAAGGTAAGTAGAAAAATATGTTCTCAAAGTTTGAAGCTGACCTGTCCTGGGTAGAGACTGAAGAACGTCACTCCAGGTATAAGGTACTGAGAAATGACCCCTACTTATTCTAGACCAGTACTAGTACGAGAGGCAAAGCTGAAGGCGTCATGGAGGTCTTGAAATTTTAAATTGGGCAATTCTAATTATATGCATGGACAATGAAAGAGTAGAAACGGCGGCTCTGCAAAGAAGCATTTTAGAGGAATCCACCCATCCGTGAAAAGAAACAAGAAAGAGGGGCCCAATGGGGAATGTTTGTAAAGTCCTACATAGATATTAAATATTTGGGATTTCTCTTCCACTAGAATGATTGGAGATTTTGAAGTTATACATGGAATTGGCTTTGGAGTGTGAGTTAGGGTTTGTGAACTTGGCATAAGCTAGAGTCTCCTGGGAAGAGGAAACTCAATTGATATAGTACCTCCTGCAGACTAGACTGTGATGTTTGGGGGCGTTTCCCTGATCCATGATTTCTTAGAGAAGCAACTTACTCACCACTACTGAGCAGGCGATCCTGGGTTTCATAAGAAATCAGGCTAAGAAACACTGTGATCAGTTCAGTAAGCAGTATTCCTCTGCTTCAGTTCCTGCCCTTAATTTCTGCCCTGATTTCCTTTAATGAAAGACTATAATGCAGAAAAATAAAACAAATACACTCTTTCCTCCCCAAGTTGATTTTGGTGTTTATCACAAAATCACAGAAAACAGGGGCCTTGGAAATATGTTATAAAATGAGAAAAGGGAGATGGGGTTCCAGAGAGGACAGTGGAAGCTGTCTGAAGTGCTTTAATTTAGAACATGAGAAGAAAATGCAGGGTCCAGGTGACATTGCTTTTTAAAGATAATTTCTTAATTATTATTATTGTTGTTATTAACAGGAATTTGGGCTCTAATGGTTAATCAAATGATTTCATTGAAAAGGCCAGACAACTGTTTTTATTATGAAATAATACAATTGGCATATCACAAAAAAATATTAAAGATGGAACTCCATGCTCACAAACGGTTCAAGAAGTGTTTATGGAAGAACATCAGCATTGTGTTTGCATTTTAGATACTGAGCACGATAACTTTTCCCACAACTGTGACAGAATGCCTGGCAGAAGCATCTTAAAGGAGGACAGTTCTATTTGATTCACAGCCTGTGTCTCATGGTGGAGAAGGCAGGGTAGAATTCACATGGCAGAAGAGCTCTTCATTCCTCAGCGGATCATGAGACTGATGATCTTGGAAGCAGAGCCGGGTAAATGTTAGCACACCTCAGTGGCCTAAGTTCACCAGATAGGCAGCGCTTCCGAGAAGTTCCTCAGCTCCCAAAACAGTGCCGCCAGCCAGCTGGGAACATGGTGTCCAAGTGCACGAGTGAAGAGGGGACAAGTGTCTTTCAACCATCACAAAGAGTAAGCCGACAGAAGAGGAGAGGATGTATATGGAGGCTGCCAAGCTAGGTAATTGGACATATTTAGAAGGCCTGGCCTAAGAGCCAGAGTTATACGTTGATAACATCAAATGAGTGTTTTCCAACACTTGTTCCCTCCAACCATCTGCTGCTCGAGACTCCAAGACTGAATCAGGCAAACAGATCTGAAATGATAGAGGCTTATGCTCTGAAAAAAAGATTAGATACAAACTTCTGGCTTTTCAAAAAAAAAAGAAAAATTAAGTCTGTTTCCAGGGTGACCTTCCTAATGGTGTGTGCTTCAGGGAAGAAAGCAAAGCAAGATTGAATTAGTTTTCCGAAGTTTAAATAGAAGTTCAGGAACTTGCTGACCAGGGTGAATGTCGCCAACATGTCTTAGAAGAGAAACATCATGGGGAAGTGATAAAGATTATAAATTAGTGTTTATCACAGCACATGAGTACAGCATTTATTTAGATGGAGGGATGCAGTTTTTAAGGATACTGTGTTTGCTCCTTTGAAGTGCTAAGGTCAAAGGAAATTAGAGAAGATTGAGGAAATTGCAGCTGCCACCCGTGGCCTTCAGCGGACATGGCTGACCCTTTGTTGTAGACAGAAAGGAGCAGTGTGCCAGTAATTCTTGTCATTTTAAGGCTATTAGGAGGAGTTTGCTCTGAGCACATTATGGCTGAAGGCTTTGAAGTAGACTTGCATAATATCTAAGAATCTCACAGTTTAAAACAGTTAAGTCAGCCACCAAATAAAACACTAGACACTTAAGTGTTCTCCTGCCTGTGATTTTATCACTGGAACCAAACTTGTCTTCTACAAGGGTCACATTCTGTCTGCATGTGACTCTTACCACTCACTGAAAACACATACAATGTTAGGAAGTGATAAAGTTTCTTATGATTAATACCCTAGTGTGCATGGATACCTTAACTGTTCTCTTTGATGTATAAGCAGTTAATTCTCTATTATCTAAGTGATAATTCTTTGGCTATATAATTAATAAGAAACAAACAAGCAAACAAAATGTCCTCAGGGAAACAGAATATGTTGGTGAGACATATTCATTAGTAATTGTGAAATTCATATATATATAACATTATTATATAATGTTACATTTTATTAATTACATTATGACTCATGTATTATATTTTATATTATTATATATGCAATTATATATCATTGTATACTAATTAATATATTATTAACGCAACATATTAATATAACAATAATATAACTAATATTATATTGATATATAAGTATATATTATAATTTAGGGATGTTTGATTTACAGTACTTAAAATGGTAGGAATAGAGGCCTACTTTTTTATAGGTTTCTGTTCTACTTTCTATAATAATGACTTTATCCCTTTCCTTCAAAATCGGCAGTTTTAATTCTTCCAATAGGACTGGCAGAACTGGTTCTGAAATTTTGACTTTATCTCTTTATACCATGATTCTTGAGCAAAGAAAGAGAAGAAAAGAGGAGAGGGGAAGACAAGACAAGACAAAAAAGACAAGACAAAAGGAGAGGGGAAGGGGAAGGGGAAGACAAGACAACAAAACAGATTCATATAGCAACCAGCTATTAATACAGGCTCAGTAGTAAAGGAGACAGGTTGGAAAACGTAATAGTGTTTTGTTGGCACCAACCTGGAGAAAAAGTTTCACCTAGACAGTGAAGGCCCTACAAGGGCTTTCCTTCTCTCTGAAAATAATTCACATTTCCTGATTCTGTATACTATTTAGTAATCAGCCACCATATTTAGTTAGTATTATACTTACAAAAGTCAGTGAGGATTTTATTTTCAAACTCAGGATTCCTAACACAAAAGTGTGAATCGGTAAGTAGCTTTCCATAGAATGAATATGCTTCTGCAAAACTGTGCTGGAGTAAGATTTCTCACAGTTTAATCACTTGATCATCAATCAGCAAGTAAGCAGAAGACAAGACTGACTGCCGTGGCTCACACTGCCCATCTGATTCTGAGGTCTGTGCTGCTGAGGAGCTGGGCTACGCGACACTCAGATGAAAGGCAAAACATGAGGCCTCTGCAAGAAATACGCTGAGAAATTTCAGTTGGTGGCAGGGCTTATGATACGAACACAGGTTTTCCTGTCCCCTTGTGAATTCAACAGATACTCATGAAGAGAGAAGAACGGTGCCTGGGAAATACCCCAAAGTATTGATTTTAGAAACAGCTCTTTAGAAGCAGGAGGAGCAACAAATATTTTAGTCAAGATAATTCTTTTTGCAAAGCTTCGGAATGGCAAAGGACTATTTTTATAAAGTGGCAGGCTACAGTATGGGAAATAATCTTTACCAACTACACATTTGAGGGAGGGTTGATATCAAAATTATATTTAAAAATCTGGACATCAAGGAAAAAATGATGCAATTTAAAAATAAGGTGCAAGACGAAACAGCTCTCAAAGGTGCAGCACAAATGGCTGAATATACTTCAAGAAATGTTCAATATTCTTAGTCATCAGGGAAAAGAAAGTCCAATCTACTTTGAGATGCCATCTTATACCAGTCAGATTGGCTCAGATTAAGAAAAGACATGACGGCACGCTGGCTAGAATGGGAGCTAAGGAGGATGTTCATCCATTGAGAGTAGGACTACCAATGTGTAGAGCCACTCTGGGAACCAGTGTAGCAGTTCCGCGGGAAAATAGAAATCAATCCACATCAAGATCCAGCTGCACCACTCTTGGGAATATCCCCAAAGGACTCTATACCCCACGATAGAGACATTTCCTCAGTCATGTGCATGGTTGTTCTAAGCCATAATAGTGGTTGGAAACAGCCTAGATGTTCATCAAGAAGTAAATGGATACAGAAAACATGTCATATTTATACAATGGAATGTTACTTGCTTTTAAAAAATAGCAAAATTCTCAGGTAAATGGTTGGAGCTAGGGAAGAATCAAATTCACAAAAATTAGAGACAAAAAGTAGAGCATCAGAACAGACACCAAGGAAATCCAATAATAAGGACATGCACTCCTGTACTCCAGCAAATTCAAATATCTAAAAGTAATAGATAATTTTCTTAATACATACCATCTTCCTAAGTTAAATAAAGATCAGATTAGCAATTAAACAAGCCTATAACTCCTAGTGAAATAGAAATAATTAAGCTCTATACCCTCCCTCCAAAAAAGCTTAGGGACCACTGAATTAAAATACAAAAAAAAAAACTTTCAAAAACCTTAATGCCATTATTTCTCAAATTATTTCATAAAACAGAAGCAGATGCAATATTGCCCAATTTGTTATGAGGTCACAGTTACCCTGATACCTAAACCACATAAAGAAAGAAAAAAAGAGAGAAAGCAAGGAAGGAAGGATGGATGGATGGAAGGAAAGAAGGAGAGAAGGAAGGAAGGAAGGAAGGAAGGAAGGAAGGAAGGAAGGAAGGAAGGAAGGAAGGAAGGAAGGAAGGAAGGAAGGAAAAAGAAAGAAGCAAAGAAACAAAGAAGACATAGCTATGGAGAGACTGGAGTGAGAAAATTAAATAATAAGGGGAAGGAAACGAGGTGACAATGGAGGAAAACGGTCATTTGAGGAGTCACTTAAAACCTACTGCTAAAGAAGCTTCCTAACACATACACACATGTGAACAAAATCTAAATGGAATCAGCACACAACAGGAGAGATGATGCCACAACTAGACGTCATTCACAACCACATGAAACAAACCTTCATTACCAGGAACAAATTACATCTATTTGATTTCTAGCCCAAAGAAGTCCCATGAAAACCCCCAAATAATGCTAACGACTCCACAAACTTATAAATAAAGGTCTATTGCTGAAAACAACACTCAATATCTCACTGAACATCGAGAGACTGAACTGGTGCCTAACTAGAGCCCTACTGATTAGTGTTCATCGTACTAGAAGATACTCGGCATGCTATCAGAAGAGAATGGTAAACATCATTCCATGTACAAAACATGTTCTCTACAATGGTGACCAGCCTGCGTGATATGCTGGTCAATAGTGGCCCAGGAGCTCTTTGATTAATCAACCACTATCTGATTGAATTTCAGCCGCACTCTATAAGATAGTAGCCATGTCTGATACTACTTGGGAGGCCAAAAACCTGGGACGAAAAAGGCAACAATCCTAGGGGTAAAAGAACAAAGCAATAAAATGACTCTAAGCAGTCTGCTATACCCATAGATCAGTGTTTTGCTCAGCCGCCATCAAAAAAGCTTCCACTTGTGGTAGATGGAAACTAATACAGAGCCTCATTAATGGGCCAGCATATAAAGAGTGAGAGACTTTGAAATACTCAGTCCTGAATGGGATGTCTCCATCAAACCCCTCCCCTTATGAATCAGGGAGTTAGGCAAAAGAAAAATAAAAGAGGGAGAGCGGTTATAAGAGCCAAAGGGGATGAATTATATGAAGGAAACAGTGTCTTCAGACGCAACAGGACTGATACATGTGTGAATTGACAGAGACTGTGGCAGTATACACAACGCCTGCACAGACTCCAGACAGAAAGGGTCTGTGTGTGTATATGGGAGGTGAGTGTGGACCAGATGTCCCAGATAACCAAGAAGCTGTCTCCACCTCCACTGCCTTCTCCTCCAGTTACAAGAGATTTGATACCCTCACACAGATGTAGATGAAGGCAGGACAACAATGCACATAAAATTTTAAAAAATCATTTTTTGAAAAAGATTTTATCTTCAGTCAAGTGGTGTTAGTGGTACATGACTTTAATCCCAGCACTTACGAGGCAATGTCTGGAGGATATCTGAGTTCAAGGCCAGCTTGTTCTGCATGGCAAAATCCAGGATAACTAGGACTTTATAGAGAAATTCATTGTCAAATCGAACAAAAAACAAAATGGAATATTACAACTTTAACCCATAAAGTAAAAAAAAAATCGTTTATGTAGATTTTCTTTAATTTCTTTCAACAGTATACTTAGCTTATTAAGGCTTTTTTAAAAAAAAATTATTTCATTTACGTGTATGTGTGCCTGCGGGTGTGGATGCCACATACATGCAGATACCCTCAGAGATGCCAGAGGTTACATGATCTCTTGCAGCTGGATTTACAGGTGGTTCTGAATTACCCCACATAGTTGACGTGTACCAACTTCAGGTCCTCCAGAAGAGTGGTGAGTCCACTTAACAATTGAGCCACATTTCTCTGTCCTGAGTCTTTAAAAATTTTACATTTTTTATATTTATGTGAGTATAATTACATTCTTAATTTAATTGGTCACCATTGCTCATGTATAGAAATTGATTTTTATACATTTGATTTTTAACATTGAGTCTTTATTTTATAATCTTAAATTCGTTTATTCATCCTAAATTTTTTTTAGTAAATCCCTCAGGAGTTTTCTGTGCCATCTATAAAGATGGTCTCTACAATTCCACATTTCCTTTTCTAATCTGCTGACTTTCTTTTGCTTGTCAATCATCCAGGTTTTTTCAATGCAGAGGGAAGATATTTTAATCTTGTCCCTTGTCATAAGGCAAAGGATTCAGCCTTTTATCCTTAACGGTAACTCTAGGAGTGATTTCTCTGCAGATGTCCTTTATCATATTGAGGAAGTCTGCTTCTAATTTGTTTGACTGTGTTTTATCTTGAAAGAATGTTGGGTTACTCTGATAGCTTGTCAACATCCATTGAAGTGATGTTCTAGGAATGCATCCATTTCTGCAGAGCTATTGAATTTGTTGGCACATTGAGGGTAATAGACTCCCGGAGTGGCCTCCTTATTTCTGTTAGGTCCTTAATAATTTCTCATCATTCATTTCCTTTTTTTCTTTCTCTCTCATTCTTTTTTAAGTTGAGGGATTTTTTTCTGTTTCTTTGTGAAAGTATTCATCATGTTGATGTCGATATTAGGCTTCACTGGTTTTACTTTATACATCTCTGTTCTTTATTTTTTTTTAATATTTTTATTTTCTATAGTCTTTGTTTACATTCCAAATGATTTCCCCTTTCCCGGATCCCCCCTCCCCATATGTCCCATAAACCTTCTTCTCTCCATCCATTCTTCAATCACCTCCTTCCTTTTATTCTCTGTCCTTATATTCCCCTCCAATGCTAGATCAATCCTTTCCAGGATCAGGACCCTCTCCATACTTCTTCATGGGAGTCATTTCTTATGCGACTTGTGCCTTGGGTATTCAGGGCTTCTGGGCTAATTAATATCCACTTATCAGAGATTGCATTCCATGTGTATTCTTTTGTGATTGGGTTACCTCACTTAGGATGATATTTTCCAGATCAAACCATTTGCCTAAAAATTTTGTGAATTCATTGTTTCTAATTGCTGAGTAGTATTCCATTGTGTAAATATACCACATTTTCTGTATCCATTCTTCCTTTGAAGGGCATCTGGGTTCTTTCCAGCTTCTGGCTATTATAAATAAGGCTGCTATGAACATAATGGAGCATGTGTCTTTATTGCATGCCGGGGAATCCTTTGGGTATATGCCCAGGAGAGGTATAGGAGGGTCCTCCGGAAGAGTCATGTCCAGTTTTCTGAGGAACCGCCAGACTGATTTCCAAAGTGGTTGTACCATCTTACAGCCCCACCAGCAGTGGAGGAGTGTTCCTCTTTCTCCACATCCTCGCCAACACCTGCTGTCTCCTGAGTTTTTGACCTTAGCCATTCTGACTGGTGTAAGGAGAAATCTCAGGGTTGTTTTGATTTGCATTTCCCTAATGACTAATGATGTTGAGCACTTCTTAAGGTGCCTCTCGGCCATCTGAATTGAAACAGAAGGAACTCTACCCAACTCGTTCTATGAAGCCACAATTAGCTGATACTAAAACCACACAAAGTTCCAACAAAGAAAGAGAACTTCAGGCCAATTTCTCTTATGAATATTGATGCAAAATACTTAATAAAATTCTTGCCAACCGAATCCAAGAACACATCAAAACGATCATCCACCATGATCAAGTAGGCTTCATCCCAGGGATGCAGGGATGGTTCAATATAAGGAAATCCATCAATGCTATCCACTACAAAAACAAACTCAAAGAAAAAAAACATATAATCATCTCATTAGATGCAGAAAAAGCATTTGACAAAATCCAGCATCCTTTCATGCTAAAAGTATTGGAAAGAACAGGAATTCAAGGCCCATACCTAAATATCGTTAAAGCAATAGACAGCAAACCGGTAGCCAACATCAAACTAAACGGAGAAAAACTTGAAGCAATCCCACTAAAATCAGGGACTAGACAAGGCTGTCCTCTCTCTCCATATCTTTTCAATATAGTACTTGAAGTTCTAGCTAGAGTAATTAGACAAAATAAGGAAGTCAAGGGGATACAAATTGGAAAAGAAGAAGTCAAATTATCACTATTTGCAGATGACATGATAGTCTACTTAAGTGAGCCGAAAACCTCCACCAGAGAACTCCTGCAGCTGATAAACAACTTCAGTAAAGTGGCTGGTTATAAAATCAACTCAAGCAAATCAGTTGCCTTCCTATACTCAAAGGATAAGCAGGCTGAGAAAGAAGTTAGGGAAATGACACCCTTCACAATAGCCACAAACAATATAAAGTATCTTGGTGTGACTCTAACCAAACAAGTGAAAGACCTATATGACAAGAACTTCAGATCTCTGAAGAAGGAAATCGAAGAAGACCTCAGAAAATGGAAAAATCTGCCATGCTCGTGGATCGGCAGGATTAATATAGTTAAAATGGCCATCCTGCCAAAAGCAATCTACAGATTCAATGCAATCCCCATCAAAATCCCAACGCAGTTCTTCACAGAGTTAGAAAAAACAATTCTCAAATTCATCTGGAATAAGAAAAAACCCAGGATAGCTAAAACTATTTTCAACAACAAAAGAAATTCTGGGGGAATCAGTATCCCTGACTTCAAGCAATACTACAGAGCAATAGTATTAAAAACTGCATGGTATTGGCACAGTGACAGACAAGTGGACCAATGGAATAGAATTGAAGATCCAGAAATGAACCCACACACCTACAGTCACTTGATCTTCGACAAAGGAGCCAAAAACATCCAGTGGAAAAAAGATAGCCTTTTCAACAAATGGTGCTGGTTCAATTGGAGGTCAGCATGCAGAAGAATGCGAATTGATCCATTCTTATCTCCAAGTACTAAACTTCACTCCAAGTGGATCAAGGACCTCCATGTAAAACCAGACACACTGAAACTAATAGAAAAGAAACTGTGGAAGACCCTGGAGGACATGGGCACGGGGGGGGGGGGGGGGGGGAGTTCCTGAACAGATCACCAATAGCTTATGCTCTAAGATCAAGAACTGACAAATGGGACCTCATAAAATTACAAAGTTTCTGTAAGGCAAAGGGCACTGTTAAAAGAACAAAACGTCAACCATCAAATTGGGAAAGGGTATTCACCAACCCTACAACAGAATGCTTTAAAACTCATGGAAACTGAATAGCTCACTGTATCTCAGACTTCTTATTGTCATTTTTATATATAACATTTCCAACTGTCACCCCACTTTCTGCACTGAATTATTTCTGATGATAAACCAGTGGTTGCTCTTAAGAGGATTTTTCTTGTTCTTAGACGAGTCTCTTTTGCTGTTTTGCAAGGTTTTCTCTGCTTTTTGTTTTCAATGTTTTGCACATGATTTGTGTGTAGGGGTAATCTTTGGATTTATTATATTTGAATCATTAAGTACAGAGAAATTTCATTTCTCAACCATTGTTTCTTTGTTTCTTTTTAACTTTTCATTTCCATTTTTCTCCATCTTATTCTCTTACTCTGCTTGTGCAGAAAGGCTTAATCACACTCAGCATTCTTCTTATGGTCCATTTACTTTCTTTTGCTCTTTTTTTCTTCTTCTGCTGTTTAAATTCCACAATTCCTTATTCTAGGCTTAGATGTAATAATCTAAATCTCCAAAATTAGTGCTTGACTGCTCTTTAGTGACTGAAGCTGGGTTTTACTAATAGTGTCTCTGACTATTGAGATCACCCTGATCCAGAGAGAAATCTTGGTAGATGCCTTATATCTGGATTTTCAAATTGTGTGTCTGTTTGCTTGTCTCTGTTTGTGTCAAGGAACCATGGAAACCCCCCTTTAAATGGCAGAAGAAACATTATTCTGCTGATGCCACCTTTCTGGCATGGAATAGACCATCCATTGTTCCATTCCCTTTCCTGGATAGAAACTCTTTGACTATATAAGACCTGGTCGCAGGGACTTGGCTTCCTTCTCCAAAATAATACTTTGGTTACATGAATGAGGGATTGGAACATGATGCTCCCCAAGTCTGCATCGTTAGTCTGAGGGAGATGAAAAAGCCAACAGTTCAATCACCTGTTTCTGAAACGTTCATAGATGATGAGGGCTCCATTTCTGTCTCACTGTTCACATTAGAGGCCCTGCAGTAACTGAGCTGGAGCTCTGGTGAAAAGAACTAGGTAGTGTGTCAAGGCCTGAATGTCATAGACTACTGTTCTTGCTAGGTTTTAGCAAGTTTTTCTTGAATGAATGTTTCTTTATTTTCAATAACTCTTTAGGACAATGGTCATATATTTCAAATGGTTGTTTTAAAATATTTTTCTGTTTACATCGCTATTTGTTAGAGAAAGAGTATGCCTTGCTATTTATTTGCCTACCAGTTTCATAAAGAGATTAGAAAAATGCTATCAGTGGAGTCAAGGACATAAATAATTCTGTAACCATGGGCTTTTCCACCCATGCCCAAGTTCCTTAAATAAGAACTTTGACACTGAATTATTTCTGAATAAATGCCTAGGCCATAAGCTAGGGATTGTTGTTTGATTAGTTTGTAACTTACTTAACCCATTTATTCTATTCTATCTCTTTAGAGTTTGGGGTGAATCTCCCTCACATTTTACTATTCTATCCCAGAATACCTCCTTCATGACAGAATTCCCACCTTCTTTTTCCTGCCTAAGCTAATAGCCCCACAGATTTTTATTAACAAGTGATACTTCCATACAGTACACAAGAGATTCCCTTTACATAATTCAGAAAATTTTTAAAGAGAACTTGGGGTAGCTGTTTAGATCAGTGATTCATACAGGTTGTAAAGCAAAGTTTTCTCTGGTTATGTGAGGAGAGCCATGGCCAGTCTTAGAGCCTCATGTGAAGCAATTCTGAAAAGCAGAGCCTGGGAGATTGGATAGAATCCATCTCTCCAACATCAGTACATGAGGGAAAGGTAAGAGAATAATAGCATACTACAGTTTATGCTGAGTTTCATCCAGCCTGAGTAAGGCTAACAAAGACTGTTGTGTAGACTACTGTTAATGAAGCCACCATACATCACACACAACGGGCCTGTCTGTGCTCTATGTATTATTCCCATCCTTATGACTAGATGGTGTCCAATCATCTAGAAAATGGATGTTAATTTTAATGACAGAGTAATCAAACCTGTAAGATGACTGGCTGGAAAAAAATCAATGTCATTTACATTCAGTTTTTCAGAGACCAGGAAGATTTTCCTGGGGCAGGAGACCATGTGTTCTGACAAACTTGCCTAGGAATAATATCCTTAAAAAAAAATCTTTTGTATGTATAGGTGACTTTTGGAAGGTTGTTCCTTTATTTGTGGGGTTTTTTGTTGTTGTTGTTTATTTTTGAGCCATAACCAGCCTGTCACTCACTATGTAGTCCAGACTGACCTTAAGCACAGGGCAATCTGCCTGCCTATACCTGAAATTATGGTATGTATCATGAAAGAAAGCAAACTATTCACATTTAATTTCCCAAACTTATGAATATTTTAGATTACATATGAAAGAACAATAGAATTACAGATCCAATTAATATGCTAATCATAAAACCTTAAATGAAATTAGATTATCTACAGTGTTCATATGTGCCTAACCAAAACATTTGCACATGGGAGAAAAGACTCAAAAGAGTGAGTACCTTTGAGAGTCAGACAGGTAAAAGACATGACCGAGAGTACACACTTTCAGTGAGACAAAAGAAATAATTTCAATCTCTCCGTTGTGTGGTAACTATAACTAATGACCATGTGTTAGATGGGGACAGTGAGATGGATGAGCAAGTATAATCACAAGTCATGTGAGACTGAGGACATGAGTTTGATCCCAAGAGTCAATGTGATGATGGCCATAAAGAACCAACTCCACAAACTTGTCCTCTGTCCTCTCCTACGGCACTATGGCATGCACTTTCCCCAACACACCACACACACACACACACACACACACACACACACAAAGTATTGAAAACAGAATTAAAAATTGTTCTTGGCACTGAAAAGTAAACACTTAAAGGTGATTCATAAGTTAGTTATTTTAATTTGGCCTGTCTAGCTTTTTTTTCTTCATACTTTAAAGATCATGCTGAACATCATAAATATGTACAACTTTCATTTATCAATTTAAAAATAGAAATGATTTTGAAAAGAAGAAAAGAAATGAGGAAGACTTGACGGTTCTTTACGGCCTTTGAAGATGAGAGGAAATTGTGAGCTTAGGAAGATGGGCGGCTTCTAAAAGCTGGAAACATCTTGGAGAACCATTTCCACTCGAGTCTTTAGAAGGAATGCAGCCTGCGGGCACCCTGATTTTAGTCCAAGGACATTTATCTGTGTTTTCTGACTTCTAACGATGAGATAATGGAATTGTTTTTAGCAACTCAGTTTGTGGTAACTTGAAAAAAAAAAAACTAAGATTTTTGAGCTCTACACTCTAGTGTTACAAATTAGAATGCTGAGATTCCAAACTGCCCGGTCGTCTTACAGCTAAGATTCACAGGAGTCACGTGGGTAAGAGTGAGGCTCCCTATTTTAGTCTGTTCCCACTTCGCTTGCCAGCCTGAGCATTCATTCATGGCCATGGTATTCTGAGAGGAACTTGTTGCTTCCACAATTGTGAATCAAAAGATCAGTCTCCTGGTGGTGAACACATCGTCCACACATGCGTCACCCACAGTTCACAGATCTTTACCTCTTTTTCTACTACTGTCTCAAAATGCTTCCCTGCATCAAACCAAAATTTGTCCTCCATACTTTGTAGTAATGCTCTTAATGCAATGTTCAGGTCATAAAGAAAGTCTTTTTTCCCATTATTTGATTATGCTGCCAGAATGCCTTCCAAATCTCCTGCTTCAGACCATCTGCCATCTGACCCATGTCTGCAGCTATGCAATCTATTTTTCCTGTTTCCAAGGGTGACCACTTTTCTCAGAGGTATCCTTCCTAAAGGGACATGTGTATCCACACACACAGCTGTGTGGTTCACAGGGCACCACCCTACCCAGTTCAGTTAATGGTTCTCTGTACTTGTCCTTAACAAGTAACTATGAGGTTGGCTTAGGTCCTGGGTTCCTATGTAAATAACACAACAATTGATCAATTTTATCCTTTAAAAATTTCCAAGCTATTAGAGCTTTTGTAGATTCTCCTTTCATTTGTGTAATTTAAATTTTTATTACTTAGCGGCCTGTTATCCTTTTAAAACTAAAGCAATTGTAAATGAACGTGTGAATGAGAGATCACACTCAGTAGACTCAGTACTGTATTCCAGATAGCCTGATATGTTTGTTTTTGTTTTGTTTTATTTAGTTTAGTTTAGTTTTGTTTCGTAAACCAGAATTTCTGTGTTTTCTTGTAACTTTCTTTGCAGACCAAGTTGGCCTCAAACTCAGAGACATGCCTGCCTATGCTTCCTGAATATTAGGATTAAAAGAGAATGTGCCATGTATGGCATCCTGATTTTTTTTTTAATCAAAAAAATTTTGAAAATAAATTTACTATGGGAAGTGTGTGTGGCGCTAATTTTTTTTTTTACATTGACAAAAGGGATCTTAGGAGAGAGCAAAGCTTAATTTTAATAGTAAAAAAAATAGAATGAAGATTACAAAATAAAGCCAAGTATTTTTTAAAAGAACTTTGACATCCGTGTATATGCTCACACATAAATAAACCCTACAAACCCAAAAACAATCACTTCTTGGTGTGGTTTCATCTTTTCTCAGTCTAATGAAAACCTCTTGGAGAGGTAGCACTTTAACTTGGAAGTTCTTAGTGACTCAACTCTTGTCATTCAACTAACAGTGTCCCTTGATCCTGTGTATCTGTCATTTGTCCTTTCCTTCTTTCACTCAGATGTGTAAGTTAGATGACTAAGGACATGTTGTGGGTTTTGGTCCATACTCTGTGTTGCTATGTTTGCCAGGGGAATTTGAACCTGGTAGGACCAACTGTCAATATAATCTTTTGCTCACACTACATTTTGATCACTCATTGCATTATCTTATCTGTGTGATTTAAGCCAAAACCCTGTTTCATTTATAAAATGAAGAAAAAAATAGTAACATATGAATGCATTTAAATCATGTAAATCACATATCAGTATGTAAAATATGAAGAACCCAGATTTATTTTACTATGCTATTAGGAAAGGGGAACAAAAGTAGCCTAGCGGTTTATAAGGGTATTATTTTGTTTTAAAAAGTAAAATATGTGGCTTGAAGACAGATCAGCCTGTCTACTACTCTCTCTCTCAACTGTGCATTGTCTGCAGTACTCCAAGGATATCTGCTGCAGCTAAGGCAACATGTAGGATAGCTACCCAAATAGCCACAGCAACTGGGATCAGATACCCAGTGGATGCAGAACTCCTTCCACATACTTGCAAACCCAGTCTCCCTTCTGACCTGCAACTGCCTGGGGGCAGATCAGCTGGTCTACCCCTCTCTGTTAACACAACACTGTCCTCAGGGCTCCCAGGAAATCTGCTGAAGCCAGTGCAACAGTCTGTAAGTCTTCCAGGAGATTGGCTGCAGCTAGGGCCACAAATCCTCCAGGAGATCTACTATAATCCAGGGACACAGGAGGCAGGCTCCAGACAGAGACATCCAGGCCAGCTAGCACCAAAGATAACCAGATAGCAAGACGAAAGCTCAAGATCAAAAGTAGAAGAGGACAATAAACTTTGAAACCATCAGTACTCAGCTCTCCCACCACAGCAAGCCTTGGATACCCGAATACACTTGAAAAGCATGATGTTGGCATAAAATCCCATCTCATGGAGATAATAGAGACCTTTAAGGATGATATACATAACTCAAAGAAATATAGGAAACCACAGATAAGCAGGTAGACGACCTTAAAGAAGAAACAAATAAATCCCTCAAAGAAATACAGGAAAACACAATGAAGCAGGTGAAGGAATTGAACAAAGCTGGACAAGACCTAAAAATGGAAGTAGAAACAATTAAAAAAAATTACAAATAGAGGTAACCCTGAAAATGGAAAACATAGGAAAGAGGTCAGGAGTTACAGATGCAAGCATCACTAGCACAATACAAGAGATAGAAGAATCTCAGACATAGAAGATGCCTTAGAAGATTTTGATAGAGCAGTCAAAAAAAAGTGCAAAATTAAAAAAAAAAAATCCTAACACAAAACATCCAGGAAATCCAGGAAACAAGAAAAAAAAATCTAAGAATAATAGGAATAGAAAGCAGCAATGATTCTCAGCTCAAAGTGCCAAAAAGCATCTTCAACAAAATCATAGAAGAAAACTTCCCCCAACCAAAAGAAATAGATGGCCATAAATGTATGAGAAGCCTACAGAGCACCAAATAGATTGGTCCAGGAAAGAAAATACTCCTATCACATAATAATCAAAACACTAAATGCACAGAACAAAGAAAGAATATTGAAAGTCTCAAGGAGGAGCCTGAGGCTGCTGCTAGCTGCAGAAAGAGCAGCACAAAGAAAAAGAAAAAGTCTCAGAACACGCAGGAGGATTAGAATGGACCTGCTTGGTGGGAGGGGCATCCTTGTGGTGGCAGCTCCCATGTTAAACCCCAATAAAAACACAAAACCAGGAAGAAAAAAAAAAGAAACTAAACCTAGAGACACAGTGAAGCTAGTAGAAGTTCATATATATATGAAGGACATTTCACGCTAAAACAATATATATATAAAACTTTGTCTCAGCAACCCACACTACCTTCTCTAAAACTGACCATATCATGTCAAAAAAAAAAAAAAAAAAAAAAAAAACAGACCTCAACAGGTACAAGAAGATTGAAATATCCCCATGCATTCTATCAGATCTCCATGAAGTAAGGCTAGATTTCAACAGCAGAAAGCCTACATACTCATGGAAACTGAACAACTCCCTACTCAATGATAACTTGGTCAGGAAGAAAAGGAAGAAAGAAATTAAAGACATTCTAGAATTCAATGAAAATGAAGAGACAGCATACCCAAACTATAGGACACAATTAAAAAAAAAATTCATAGCACTCATAAAGAAACTGGAGAGATCCCACACTAGCAATTTAACAACACACCTGAAAGCCCTAGAACAAAAAGAAGCAAACACACCCCAGAGGAGTAGATAGCAGGAAATAATCAACTCAGGGCTGAAATCAACCAAGTAGAAAAAAAGTAAACAAAACAAAGAATCATCAAAACCAAAAGCAGGTTCTTTAAGAAAGTCAGCCAAACTAACTAAAGAACACACAGACAGCATCCAAATTAACAAAAGAAAAAATAAACAGGGAGACAAAACAACAGAAACTGAGGACATTCAAAAAAATCATCTTATCAAACTATAAAAGTCTTTACTCAACAAAACTGGACAATGTAGATGAAATGGGTGATCTTTTAGATACAAACTAAGTACCAAAATTAAATCAATAGCAAGTAAACTATCTAAACAGTCTCATGTCCCCTAAGGAAATAAAAGAAGTCATTAAAAATTTCCCAATCAATAAAAGCCAAGGACTTTACTTTAGTGCAGAATTCTACGAAACCTTCAAAGAAAAGCAAGTACCAACACCTAAAACTATTCCATAAAATAGAAACAGAAGGAACACTACCTCATTCTATGAAGCCACAATTAGTCTGATATCTAAACCACACAAAGACCCAACACAGAAAGAGAACTTTAGACCAATTTTGCTAATGAATATCGACACAAAGATATTCAATAAAATTCTGACAACTGGAATCCAAGTACACATCAAAACCATCATTCACCATGATCAAGTAGGTGTCATTCCAGGGATGCAGGGATGGTTCAATATACAAAACTCCATTAATGTAGTCCACTATATAAACAAACTCAAAAGAAAATAAATCACATGATCATCTCATTATATACTGAAAAAACATTTGACAAAATACAACATCCATTCGTGGTAAAATATTGGAGAGAACAATAATTCAAAGCCTATACCTAAACATAATAAAAGAAATAGACACCAAACCAACAGCCAATGCCAAATTAAATGGAGAAATACTTGAAGCAATCCCACCAAAATCAGGAACAAGACAAGGCTGCCCAATCTCTCCATATTTATTCAATATAGTACTTGAAGTTCTAGCTAGAGCAATAAGACAACAAAGGAGATCAAGGGGATACAAATTGGGAAAGAAGCAGTAAAGGTATCACTATTTGCAGATGATGTAACAGTATACAGAAGCAACCCCAAAAATTCTACCAGAGAAAATCTACAGCAATAAACAACTTTAGCAAAGTGGCTGGATATAAAATCAATTCAAGCACATCTGTATTCCATAATACAAATGATAATCAGGATGAGAAAGAAAATAGGGAAACAACATCATTTACAATAGCCACAAATAGTATAAAACTTCTTGGTGGAACTCTTACCAAGAAAGTGAAAGATCTATATAAGAACTTCAAATCCCTGAAAAAAGGAAATTGAAGAAGACTTTCGAAGATTGAAAGATTCTCCATGCTCATAGATTGGTAGGATTAATATAGTAAAAATGGCCATCCTACCAAACGCAATCTACAGATTCAATGCAATCCTCATCAAGATTCCAACACAGTTCTTCAATTTCAAAAAGAGCAATTCTCAATTTCATATGGAAAAACAAAAAACCTAGGATAGAAAAAGAACCCAATTCTCAACAATAAAAGAACTTTTGAGGGTATCAACATCCCTCACCTCAAACTGTACTGCACAACAATAGTGATTTTTAAAAAAAAAAAAAAATCACAGGTATTGGTACAGAAACAGAAAGGTCAACCGATGGAGACCCAGAAAAAAAAATTCTCACACACTTATGGTCACTTGATCTTCAACAAAGAAGCCAAAAGCATACAATGAAAAAAAAAAAAAAAAAGAAGAAGAAGGATCTTCAATAAATGGAGCTGGTCCAACTGGCAGTCTGTATGTAAAAAAATGAAAATAGATTCATATTTATCACCTCGCACACAGTTCAAGCCCATGTGGATCAAGGACTTCCACACTAATCCAGGCACACTGAATCTAATCGAGGAGAAAATGGAAAAAGGCACGAACTCATTGGCACAGAGGGATAATTTCCTAAGCAGACCTCCAGTGGCTCAGGCTCTAAGATCAATAATTGATAAATGCAACCTCGTGAAACTGAAAAGCTTCTCTAATGCAAAGGACACTGTCAATAGGACAAAACGGCAACCAATATATTGGGAAAGGATCTTTAACAATCCTATATGAATAGAGGGCTAATATCCAATATATACAAAGAACTCAAGAAGTTAGACTCCAGAGAACCAAATAATCCTATTATAAAACGGGGAACAAATCTAAACAGAGAATTCTCAACTGAGGAATCTCAAATGGCCAAGAAGCACCTAAACAAATGTTCAACATCCTTAGTCATCAAGAAATGTAAATCAAAAGGACCCTGAGATTCCACCTTACACCAAACAGAATGGCTAAGGTCAAAAACTCAGGCGACAGCAGATGGTGTTGAGGATGTAAGAAAGAGGAACACTCCTCCATTGTTGGTGGTATTACAAACTGGTGCATCCACTTTGGAAATCAATTTGCTGGTTCCTCAAAAAATTGGAAATAGTTCTTCAAACTGAAGATCCATCTATACCACTCCTGAGCATATATACCCAAAAGATGTTCCAACATACAGCAAGGACACATGCTCTACTATCTTCATAGCAGCCTTATTTATAATAGCCTGGAGCTGGAAACAGCCCAGATGTTTCTTGATGGAAATACAGATACAGAAAATGCGTTACATTTACACAATGAAATCCTACTCATCTATTAAAAATGAAGACTTCAAGCATTTTGCAGGTAAATGGATGAAACTAGAAAATATCCTGAGTGAGGTAACCAGACCCAAAAGGACTTACATAGTATGGACTCACTGATAAGTGGATAAGTAGCCCAAAATCTCAAAATACCCAAGCTACAGCTCACATACCATATGAAGCCTAACAAGTAGGAAGGCCAAAGTGTGGATGCTTCAGTTCCACTTTGAAGGGGGAACAAAATTATCATGAGGTAGAGGGAGGGAAGTTCCTGGGTGGGGGAGGGAAGGGGAAGGAAGGGCAGGGACAGGTCCAGGTATGGGAAAGGCCAGAAGAATAAATAGAAATATATAGCAGTGGAGAGCAGGAAACAGGGGGAATCACTAGAAAGTCTCAGATGCCAGGAATTCAGAGGCAGGACATTAGCTGAAATACCCAACAGCAGGGAGATAGAACCTGAAGACACCACCTCCAGTAGATATGCATGGTCCCCAGTCAAGGGAAGCAGCTACTCACTCATCTCAAAAAATTTAATGTTGAATCGTTCCTGTCTAAATGAAACACAGGAACAAAAATGGAGCAGACTGAAGGAGAGGCCATCCAGAGAAGGTCCCACCTTCGGGTCCATCCTATCCACAGACACCAAACCCCAATACTGTTGCTGATGCCAAGAAATATTTGCAGACAGGAGCCTAGTATGTCTGTCCTCTGAGAGGCTTTACCAGTACCTGACTAAGACAGATGCAGACACCCACAGCCAACCCCTGGACTGAGCCTGGAGACCCAATGCAAGAGCTAGGGGAAGGGCTAAGGGAGCTAAAGGAGATTGCAGCATCATAGGAAGAAGAACAATATCAACTAACGGGACACCTCAGAGATCCCAGGGAGTAAACCACCAACTAAAGCGTATACATGGGTGGGCCCATGGCTCCTGCTTCATATGTAGCAGAGGATTGCCTTATCTGGCATCAACGGGAGGGAATGCCCTTGGTCTTATGGAGACACATTGCCCCAGCAAAGGAGGATGCTAGAGGGGTGAGACAGGAGTGGGTGGAAGGGTGGGGGAGTACCCTCTTAGAAGCAAAAGGGAGCCCCCTCTAGGGCTCCAAAGGGGAGCCCCCTCCCTCTATCCCCCTCCAAGGGGGAGGGCATAGAGGTTTAGGGAGGAATGACTGGGAATGGGACATTTGACATGTAAATATATAAAATAATCAATTAAAAAATCTAGAATATGGGGGTTGGAGATAGAACTCAGCAATTATAAGAGCTTCCTGTTTTCCTAGCGCCCATGTCAGATGGCTCATAACCACTTATAATTCCTGCTCCAGGAGATCTGACACTTCTGGTGTGCCTGGCCTCATATGCATTTATCTACATACACACACACACACACACACACACACACACACACACACGATTTTAAAGTAATTAAAACATAGTTTCTAGCCTTGAATACTTTATAGGTTGCAGTGACATATGGTAACACTTACAATTCAGTGGGTTTAGATGATACAGATTCTCCTGGGAACATGGAAGATAGACATGAATGACCCTCTATTATCAGCACTTATATATTGCAAAGTGACTTCCACCCTCTGTCTTTTGACTTGACAGACTCTCCCCAGTTTATGCTTGCCCCTGATATCCCTGATAACCTTCTAGACAGTAACTTCCAGGCACTTCTAGAAGTGGAAGAGATAACACTCCCAACTTTGCTAAGCCTAGCTTGAGTACATACACTCATGTTCCTGGCTTAGAGGGCAAACAGAACAGACAAGGGAAGATTGCAGTATCAGCTCATTGTGTAATCACGATAAGCCCAGTTACTGGGTACACGTGGAGGACCAATCCAAACCAGGCCTATCTTTATTAATCTGTTGAGAGTAGTTGAGTTTAAGAATGTAAGGAATGCTTCTGAATTCTTAGTGGCTTTTTAACTGCTTTCAGGCCATTGCTCCAGTGCCAGCTGAACTGTACCCCTTTCCTGGTGTAACTTCAATGAGGCAAGGGGATGCTTTGTTTGGCCTGGGGGCTGAGTACTTCAATGGTCATCCCCCCACCCCCAGGTGCCAGTTTTGGTCCAGTTTGCGTGCGTGTGTCATATTCTGGCAGAGGGCACTGAGGGAAAGCGTTCGAGGCTGAAAAAGAAAGCTTAGAATAACATGCCAACAATGTGCTGCTGTGGATTTGGGTTTCTTCTTCTTTTTCTGGAAAAAGAAAAAATCTAAAGTTTCTTCCACGTTCCCACCAGGAAAGATTTATTTCTTTCGACTTAGTGGCATGGAATGCCCGGCATCCAGGGGAACTAATTGTCTCAGTCTGCCAGTTTTACAACTATGATAATTCATAATTTCCTTGGTTGGTAAAGTGGAATGGAATCGAATAGCAAAAGAGAAAATAATTCCCACTGGAGCCTTCACTTTTCCAAAACCAAAAGAGTTATGCTTCGGGAGGTGCAGGTGCAGAGCTCTTGCAGCCAGAACAGAACAGCAGTAAAATCTGTGGGTGCGTAAAGCTCAGATGACCTTTTATGACATAAGGCTATCTCATATAAAATATGAATATATATATTAAAGGAAAATACTAAAATTGCTGCTTATTTTTGTGAATTACTCCTATCTGTCTTCCTGTTTCTCCCTCTTTCCTACCCTTCCTTAAGGACTCCGTGCAGGTGATTGGAAGTCTAGCTTGCTAGGATATTTTATTGTTGTTGTTTGGTTTTGGTTTTCAATAAAAGGTTTCTCTCCCTGGCTCTCCTGGCACTAGCTCTGCTGACCAGGATGGCCTCGAACTCACAGACATCCACCTGATTTTTCCTCCTCAGTGTTGGGATTAAGCACCCGCTGAGTAAGCAGAGATATAATCTACCCTCTGCAACAACTTGTTAGGAGGTTTCGTTCTAATAGTCAAGACTAAGAGCAATTTGATAGGAAAAAGCTCATTGCGTGCTGTTTCCAGGCTAGAACATGGTTCTCTGTTTCTTCCTGAACACACTGTTCTGATCAGGACTTCAACATGGAAAACCAACCAAGAGAGCCTTAGTCCAGGGCCAAGAGATTTGGGGATATTTATTTGTGTTCACCATCGCTTGTCAGAAAATTTACATTTTCACTCTCCATGCTACTTCTGTTGATTTCTCAGAAAACTATCCACATCCAAAGCTCTGAGCTTCAGTCCTAGGATAATAAGCAGCATGCACAATCTTTAAGTCTCTCTCTCTCTCTCTCTCTCTCTCTCTCTCTCTCTCTCTCCTTTCTTCCTCCTTCCCTTTCTTTCTGCCTCCCTCCCTTCCTTCCTTTCTCTTTCCTTTCCTCTTTCCTTCCTTCTTTCCTTCCTTCCTCCCTCTTTTTCTCAAAATACATACAGGTCTGTAAAATCTTCCCCAAAGTTTCAGCATCTTTAGCAATTCTTCATTGTATTCCTATTAACACACACATCTGAAAAACAAGTTTAAAAAAAAAATCTAAGAACTCATTTGCTGAAAATCTACAGTCTTCATATTGACCAAAGAATTGCATAAGGGGAATCATATTAAATTTCACAAAACTTTAATCTCTTCTTACTAATTTTCTAGGTATTGATAGTAAATTACTTTGTTGTTTGCCTTCAAACACAGCCATCTGCTAGTAATTTCAAGGTACACAAGAGAATCTGCACTTAAAATAAGATATTTAAAAGGGTGAACTATTTAAGGCAAGAAAGAAGTCCACAGGAGGTGGCATGGCAAATTGTAAAGGGGACAAACGAGATCAAAGCACATGTTATATGTGCCAAACAAGGGAAAAAATGACCTGATAAAACTTAACTTTTAAATTACTATAATGGTTAAAATAAAGTGTGAGGTAGCATAATCATGGACATTGTTTCCAAGAAAACTGTATTTACAGTTTTGTGATATTCTTCCCAAGAGAAAAACATTTGCTAGGGCAATAACATATTATCAGTGCCCTTGTACGGGAGATATTGAAGCATTCTACATACATCAAGGATGCGTCCCTACCTACACTTTTGCTCTCTGAAGTCTCAGTTACAATCTGAAACTATTAAATGGAAAAATTGCTTCAGAAACAAACAGCCCACAACTTCAAATTGCAGGCTCTGCCAGGCAGCATTACGAACCTCCTGATCACTCATTACGACCTTCCTGAAACTTAAACTCAGCTTCACCTCTTCCCTGGACAGGAAGCACTCTGGGTAATGTATCCTGGTGCAGACCCAACCTGACCGTCATGTGCTTAGCCAGCTCCAAGCTTGACGGTTATTAGAAATAAGACAGTGCTCAAATTGGAGCAAATAATTTTTTATTTTAATAAGGCCCCCTGATTTTTAAAAGTAGTCAGGTCAATAATTCAAATGTACAAAAGACAAGTCATGAAATGGATGTATTTGAGTGAAAAACTGAAAGTCCCAGGATTTATACAGAAGAACATACTACCAGACACCGAAGTTGATGAGATCTTTTGATAAGCATGAATCTTTCATGATGAAACTGTGAAAGGAGAAAAAGGAATGTCTGTCAATTTTTAAGATTTTTTTTGTTGTTTTCTTTGGGCTTTGTTTATTTGCTTCTTTTGTTTTGTATTGCTCTGTGTAGCCTTGGCTGTCCTGAAACTCTGGGCTGGCTTGAACTAATATCAGCCTGACTATGACTCCCACATTCTGGATTATAGGTAGATGTGCAGCATCTGATTTTGTGTGCTGGGAACTGAACATTCCTCTAAGAAAGCAGTATGTACTCTTAAGTATTGAGCCATCTTCCCATCCTGTTTTGTAATTTTCTTATCTTGGGTTCCTTTCTTGTTGTAGTAAAATATTCTCAAAAAAGTAGCTTAAGGGAAAAGGGTTTATTTGATTCCCAGTTCCAGGTCATAGTCTGTATTAGTTAGTTTCGGTTTCTGTGCTATGATAAAACACCATATTCAAGGCAACATGTAGGAAGAAACAGAGAGAGAGACAGGGAGACAGAGAGACAAAGAGACAGAGACAGAGAGACAGAGACAGAGAGAGAATAGAGAAGAGAGAGGAGAGAGAGAAAAGAGAGAGGAGAGAGGGAGGGAGGAGAGAGACAGAGAGACAGAGAGAGACAGAGAGAGGAGAAAGAGAAGAGGGAGGGAGGAGGGAGAGAGAGAGAGATTACAATTCCAAGGGTTAAGAGTTCAAACTGTCAAGGACATCATGACAACAGTTACCAGGCATTGTTGTAATATCAGGGAGCTGAGAACTCACATCTTAAACTCAAGCAGGAACCAGAGAGAGCAAACCAAAAGTGCTGGGGAGCTTTTCACTCTGAAAGCTTGCCCCTAAGGACTTAATGGTAAAACCTTCAAAATTTCTCTCAAATAACACTGCTAACTGGGGACCAAGAGCCTATACGGGACATTATCCAGACTATATAACCCAGTGTTATGGGGAAGCCAAAACACTAGCAACTTGAAGCAGTTAGTCACATTATAACCATAGTCAATAGCAAAAATCAGTTAGTTAATGTACGCAGGCCAGTACTCAATGTACCTTTTCTCTCTCAGAAAACTCATGGCTTTCCACCTCAACTAAGATAATCAAGATAATCCTTCTAGGCAGGTCCATAGACCAACCTAATCTAGACAAATTGAGATTCCTTTGGCAGATATTCTAGATTGTCAAACTAGCAGTTAATACTAGCCACCATTTTTGCTTTCATACCTCAAGCTGCGAAGTTACAGCCACAGCACATACATAGTGACTTTCTTTTTCCAGTATTTCCAAATGCTTTACTTGTACTATAGAGTAGTAATAACATGAAACGTGGAGAGAAATATAACGCTGGATAAGCTTGATGCTACCAAAACAGCCTGTGGAAAGCAGAGAGACTCTTGGTCAACAATACAAATTTTTAGTTTTCCTAAATTTGGGAGCCATCAATGCTAAATGCCACTCTGTCATTTGTGGAAAGTTTGTTCACACTTCTGATTTCCCATTCAGTTTCTTAAAACTGGCAAGTGTTTATGGAAAAGACAAAGAGACCCCAGACAGATGAACATTAGTAGATCTTCTACTTCATTTCTTACCATCCACAGCAGACAGTGGCTTGGCACAGTCATTGACTGTACATCTGAAAGTGTGCCTACTGCTGTAAGTTTGTAACTGAGACTGAAAAAGGCATTAAATTTCTGGGTGAATGAGAAAGCATGATATTACTGGTGACACATTGTGCCAGCAAGCATCGTGTCTGTAAAAATCCTCTGCTACGAGAGTCCTGGAACAAACAATCTCAAGCCCTTTCCTGAAAGTACACATTCCGAATAAGCATGAGCTAAGAATCAAAAATAACCAGAGAAGCTGAATCTGCTGATAACGCTCACATTACTGCATTTCCAGAGATGCTTAGGGTGTTGATTAAGAAGACTCCTTCCGGCTAAGTAATGGTGGTAAATGCCTTTAACCCTGGCACCTAAAGGCATAGGCAAGAGCATTGCTGTGAGCTTGAAGCCAGTCTGATCTATAGAGTAAGTTAAGGAAGGAGAAAGAAGGAGGAAGAAGAAGACACAATGGCATGATATAATCCAAACCAAGTCTACAATTGTAGTAATCTAGAGTATTCTGAAAGACGCTCAATAGAAATTGTATCCATAAACATACAAATGAAGCCCCAAAGCACAGAACATAGATAGATGGAGGGATAACATCTCCCTGGTACCATGTGGCAGCCACATAGAACATAGAATAAAGCAAATATATGAAAAGTCAGAAGCCTTGTAATCTCAGGGTAATCTATTCTGATAAGCACTATGTGCACATAACTTTTATTATCATGTGCTATAATCATTCTCTTTTATGAGTATTTTTAATGTTTTATTGGATTTAATTTATAAGTTAAATCCATCATAGGTGTGAATATATTGCAAATCACAATGTATATAGGGTTCAGTGTTATTTTATATGGTTTCAGACAGCCACTGGATATCTTTGAACTTTCACCCACCAGTAACAGTAGAGGTATAACTTCACGGGAAGGATTGAGAGAATTAAGAAGAAAAATCCCCAATATCAGAGAGCATTAGAAGGCAATGCAGGTAGTGATAGTTTGACTTCTTCCTTTCCAATTTGTAGCCCTTTGACCTCCTTATGTTGTCTAATTGTTCTAGCTAGAACTTCAAGTACTATATTGAAAAGATTTGGAGAGAGAGGGCAGCCTTGTCTAGTCCCTGATTTTAGTGGATTTGCTTCAAGATTCTCTCCATTTAGTTTGATGTTGGCTACCGGTTTGCTGTATATTGCTTTTACTATGTTTAGGTATGCACCTTGAATTCCTGTTCTTTCCAAGACTTTTAGCATGAAAGGATGCTGAATTTTGTCAAATGCTTTTTCTGCATCTAATGAGATGATCATATGGTTTTTCTTTGTTTATGTTTATGTAGTTTTGTATGTTTTGTATGTTTTTGTATGTTTATGTATGTTTTGAGTTTGTTTATGTAGTGGATTGCATTGATGGATTTCTGTATATTGAACAATCTCTGCATCCCTGGGATGAAGCCTACTTGATCATGATGAATGATTTGCAGGTGATATGATAGTCTACTTAAGTGACCCAAAAAACTCCACCAGAGAACTCCTACAGCTGATAAACAACTTTAGCAAAGCTGGTTAAAAAATCAACTCAAGCAAATCAGTAGCCTTCCTATACTCAAAGGATAAGCAGGCTGAGAAAGAAATTAGGGAAATGACACCCTTCACAATAGCCACAAACAATATAAAGTATCTTGTTATGACTTTAACTAAGCAAATGAAATATCTGTATGACAAGAACTTCAGGTCTCTGGAGAAGGAAATGGAAGAGGAACTCAGAAAATGGAAAAATCTTGCATGCTCATGAATTGGCAGAAATAATATAGCTAAAATGGCCATCTTGCCAAAAGCAATCTACAGATTCAACACAAATCCCCCATCAAAATCCCAACTCAGTTCTTCATAGAGTTAGAAAGAGCAATTCTTAAATTCATCTGGAATAACAAAAAACCCAGGATAGCTAAAACTATTCTCAACAGTAAAAGAACTTCTGGGGGAATCAGTATCCCAGATTTCAAGCAGTACTACAGAGCAATAGTGTTAAAAACTGCATGGTATTGGTACAGTGACAGGCAAATGGACCAATGAACTAGGATTGAAGACCCAGAAATGAACCTACATACCTATGGTCACTTGATCTTTGACAAAGGAGCAGAAAACATCCAGTGGAAAAAAAGACAGCCTTTTCAACAAATGGTGATGGTTCAATTGGAGGTCAGCATGCAGAAGAATGTGAATTGATCCATTCTCATCTCCTCGTACTAAGCTAAGCTCCAAGTGGATCAAGGACCTCCACATAAAACCAGACATACTGAAACTAATAGGAAAGAAACTGGGGAAAACATGGGCACAGGGGAAAAGTTCCTGAACAGAATACAATAGCTTATGCTCTAAGATCAAGAATTGACAAATGGGACCTCATGAAATTACAAAGTTTCTGTAAGGCAAAGGACACTGTCAAAAGGACAAAACAGCAACCAACAAATTGGGAAAAGATCTTCACCAACCCTACATCTGACAGAAGTTTAATATCCAATATATACAAAGAACTCAAGAAGTTAGACCCCAGAGAACCAAATAACCCCATTAAAAAATGGGGTACACAGCATGTAATAAGGATACATGTTCCACTATGTTCATAGCAGCCCTATTTATAATTGCCAGAAGCTGGAAAGAACCCAGATATCCCTCAACAGAAGAGTGGATGCAAAAATGTGATATATATACACAATGGAGTACTATTCAGCCATTAGAAACAATGAATTCATGAAATTCTTAGGCAAATGGATGGAGCTGGAGAACATCATACTAAGTGAGGTAACCCAGACTCAAAAGATGAGTCATGGTATGCACTCACTAATAAGTGGGTGTTAACCTAGAAAACTGGAATACCCAAAACATAATCCACACATCAAATGAGGTACAAGAAGAACAGAGGAGTGGCCCCTTGTTCTGGAAAGACTCAGTGAAGCAGTATAGGGCAAAACCAGAACAGGGAAGTGGGAAGGGTTGGGTGGGAAAACAGGGGGAGGGATGGGGGCTGATGGGACTTTCGGGGAGTGGGGGTCCAGAAAAGGGGAAATCATTTGAAATGTAAATAAAAAAATATATCGAATAAAAAAATGGGGTACAGAGCTAAACAAAGAATTTTCACCTGAAGACCTTCAGATGGCTGAGAAGCAAGCACCTTAAGAAATGTTCAACATCATTAGTCATTAGGGAAATGCAAATCAAAACAACCCTGAGATTTCCCCTCATACCAGTCAGAATGGCTAAGATTAAAAACTCAGGAGACAGCAGGTGTTGGCGAGGATG
The DNA here is from genome assembly GCF_947179515.1 of Apodemus sylvaticus. Lineage (NCBI taxonomy): Eukaryota > Metazoa > Chordata > Mammalia > Rodentia > Muridae > Apodemus > Apodemus sylvaticus. The sequence goes on from NC_067490.1 coordinate 30,838,058, forward strand.
TGGAGAAAGAGGAACACTCCTTCACTGCTAGTGGGAATGCAAGATGGTACAACTACTCTGGAAATCAGTCTGGTGATTCCTCAGAAAACTAGACATGAAACTTCTGGAGGACCCTGCTGTACCACTCCTGGGCATATACCCAGAGGATTCCCCAGCATGCAATAATTCCCCAGCATGCTCCACTATGTTCATAGCAGCCTTATTTAAAATAGGCAGAAGCTAGAAAGAACCCAGATGTCCCTCAATGGAGGAATGGATACAGAAAATGTGGTATATTTACACAATGGAATACTACTCAGCAATTAAAAACAATGAATTCATGAAATTTTTAGGCTAATGGTTTTAACTGGAAAATATCATCCTAAATGAGGTAACCCAATCACAAAATAATACACATGGAATGCAATCACTGATAAGTGGATATTAATTAGCCCAGAAGCTCTGAATACCCAAGACACTATTAGCATATCAAAGATTCTCAAGAAGAAAGGAAAGGGCCCTGGTCCTGGAAAAGCTTGATCCAGAATTGTAGGGGCATACAGGGACAGAGAAATGGGAAAGGGTGATTGGGGAATGGGTGGAGAGAAGAGGGCTTATGGGATATATGGGGAGGGGGGAACCGGGAAAAGGGAAAGCATTTGGAATGTAAATAAAAAACAAAGAAGGCAATGCAGAATTCTAACCATTGTGAAGATTATGTGTCACCCATTGCCTGTGTGCAAAAGATTGTCTTGACCCCTGGGAGAGCTCAATAAAACAGTATAGGGCAAAACCAGAACGGGGAAGTGGGAAGGGGTGGGTGGGAGGACAGGGGGAGAGAAGGGGGCTTATGGGACTTCCCGGGAGTGGGGGGCTAGAAAAGGGGAAACCATTGGAAATGTAAATAAAAAATATATCGAATAAAAAAAAAAAGAAAGAAATAAAATTTGTGTTAAATGACAATGGCAAGAATAGGGTTTATTCTTCTTTGTGATTGTGAAAAACTGGAGAAAATACTTATAGACATAAAATGTGAATAGTATTCTTTCATTTAGAAAGTGTGAAATATAAATAAGTCCTCTCCCATAACCCTTCTTACCTCCTCCTTCCCCTGGCTAACAGCACACTTGTATACAGAATGGATGTCTGAAGTTGTGGTGCTGAATCCAGAGGTCTCCCACTGAGATTTCCAGGTTCCTATGTCCTGGAACAAAGAATCAAACCAGGGACACATGAACAGTGATGGAAGTAGAGATCATTCATCAAACAAGAAAAAGAGACTTCTGAAGGGGGGAAGTGGCTATAGAACTAGGATAGGTTGAAGCCAAACCCCAAACCCAAAAAGGCCCAGGATCTCAGTATCAGAGCCTTTTAGAGGTCATTTACATAATGCCCACCAGCTCTGTTTTATTACATGAAGACTTGATGGAGAAAGATTTCTCGTCTGTCAACTGGCTTACTTCTTATCATGATGCCTCGGTCCCCACATCTTTCTTTTCCTCCAACATTGTCTAAAAACCTTATGCACCTCTGCTTTGTGGGGAAGGAGGGGTATCTTAAAAATACCTAAAGTTGTTTTCTTTTTTCTCTCCTGGGTTTACATTTGATTCTCTGAAGCTTATCTTAAGAATTCTAAGACTTGGTGAAATTCAGAATGAAAAAAAAAATGATGGTTGGCTCAGAACTGTCAGTGAGCCAGCCAGGGCTCTCATTTCATTTAATTTGATAAGAGAGTAAACAGTCTGGAATGTAGATGTATGATTTGGCCTGTTTTCATTTTCTTGCCTTCAAAGATAATGACTATCAGTTTATGAATGCACAAGAAGTAGTTGTTTTTATTTTTTCCTTTTAATTTTAACAAAGGTAATGTGATTCTCAAGTGACTCTGAAAACCTACAGTGTGTGGGATTTTTTTTAATGGTTCTCCAGATACATGACCAAATTTTCAGCAGTATTTAGAAAAAAATTAGTACTTTATCATATCTCTATGCATTTTAAGACAAGTTTCCTGACAGAACAATTTCCTTTCCTTAGATAGATCTCTATAGCATTCAGAATGAAATGCTTCAAAAATATATTAACTTCTCCATGGAGACCGCATGGAGGTCATTAACCTATCGTGGGGGTTTGTAGATGTAACTCTGTCATATGCATCCAACCATAGTAGCTGCCAATTTACTATCTGCATAATCTGACTGAATCCTCCTTCCTGAGTGGTATTTTTATTGCTTAGTATATACAAAGTCATAAGAACCATGTGCAAAGGCCTTCTTGTAATGCTGCTCTTGCCTCCAGCCCTGTGTGTATTATGCCTTTTCTTTCTTTCCTTCCTAGTCTCTGCTCAGATGCTTAGACTCAATTTTACCACATGGCAGAAGCTGACTTCAAGATCGGGGTCCTCTGGCCTCTGACTTTCTAGTGCACCACCACATCCAGATTAGCAATACAAAGCAGAGTCATGACTATGTTGACCAATCCTAGATTCTCACAGTCTTAAACAGGCATCTTTCCTCAATTTGTTCCTGGCACAGAAAATAAATAATTATCAAGGGTAAATATGCTGACACCTCCCACTTTCACGGTACAGAACCATTACTAGCTACCACACTGGTGAAACTCAAGTCTAGTGTAAGAAACAATCACATGCAGATGTCAGGTTCCATTTCTTTATTAGGCAAATTACTTAGGTATTAATAGTAGTACATGCTAGGACATTGGCATCAACATGTTGTATCCTTGTGCTACATCCAAATAGAAATAGAGAAAAGAGGCAGCAGGAAATAAATGAAGAAAGCTGGGACAGGCCAGTGACATTTGCTGGAAAGAGCATACCTAGACTGGCTATGAGAAATGAGTTTCATCCATGCAATGCTGGAGATGGGGTACTCTAGGTACACAGCTTAAATTTAGTGGCGAAAGATCAGTTAGCCTGGGGAATAGTCAACTAAACTTTTGATCACATTTTTCAGTAAGTATGGACTCGGATTGTAAGTGTTCACACATGTATATATGCATGCTAAATGGCATGATGTATATACAAACTTGTAGCCCATGGCTGAAGAAGTTTGAGCACCCAGTGCTCAAAAACAAACCAAATTAACAACTGTACTGGATTACATCCTGCCTCTTTAGAACTTTTGCTGTACAAGAAAATTTTAAAAAATAAATAAATAAATAGATAGATAGATAAAACAAGCAGAGACAGAGAGAAACGGAGAGCTCATAAAACTTGTCTTCATCACTTTAACATGAGTGTGTCTAGAAAATGGAAGGAAAAAAGACATCTGGAAGCCATGGCAACAGAATAAGTGGCATCCCATGGAAATTGAGCACTAAACTCCAGAGACATTGACTTTTCCTCAATCTAAGATTCTTACATGTTAGACTCCTTTTTGACTGACTTTCCATGGATTTTCCTATTGTTTTAATTCACTTCTCTTTAAAAAAAAACATTTCTCAAAAGGAAAAATTTAATCACTAGTATCTAAGAACTGGAGTTGCTAGGCTGATTTTCTAACAAGTGACTGTATTAATGGCCTAACAGCCACCATTCTCGTAGTGGCACAGCTCAGAAAACTTATAATAAAGCATCTTTCTTCATAATATTTTAAATGAAAACAAGAAGGAATTCCAGAAGAAAACTAAGTCAAGTAGGGATGTGTCAGATGTTTAAATCAATAGTCTAAGTTTATACACAATTCATATTTATATATATGCATACATATGTATGTGTTGTTTGTCTTAGATATATTAAACTTTGAACTCCCATGATGATTTAAAATAAAACACAAATTTGTTCTTCCCAGAACATTGCAAATCATGTGGAAGTTCAGTAGTCCCATTACACCACAAAACAAAACCAAGAGGGGTACAAATGCACTTTGAAATAGTAGCATCAAAGAGTGGAGGCAAAAAAGGGGGGATCTGGTTCTTTCCTGTTTGCCCCTACCCCACCCCTGCTCCTATTTTCATCTGTCATATTGAAATAAATAAGAACAAGAATTTCTTTCTCCCACAGTGCTGTTTGTGGTTAGGAAAACAATAAAGGATATTGTTACAAATAGGTAGGCAACATAATGAGAAAAAGAAGGGGCCTGTGGTCACAGCTGCAGCCGTGTAGGCCAGAAGTAAGGTTCCCAAGCGTGTAAGAAAGAAGCTAGCAACAACTGTTACAGAGTGAAGAGGGTTGAGACTGTTGTGTGCAGTAAGGTTATTTGGAACACATTGGCCCTAGACTTTAAAGTTTATGAGTGGTTTTCCTAATTTACCTTCTTCTGGAGAGCTTTGGCCTTAATGTGTTTTAACTTTTCCCTCTACATATTTTTTCAGTCCCTTCCAAAACCATATGTCATATACAAACAGATTGACAGAGAAAGTATGAGGGTGCAAACCTTGTGCACACTTGACCCACACTGGAGACCGCAGTGTGCGTGCAACTGTGATTTTTCTCATACCCCCAATGGTTGCAGAATATCACATCTTAGTCAAGTATCCCCAGATCTAAGGTATTGTCCTGGGAACCAATGTAAATGCATCTGATTCAGAATTGCTGTCATGATAGTAGTTTATTGTGTGACATTCTGAAATCAGAAAAGCAATAATGTCCAGTCTGTACTTCCTAGAGATAATGATCATCATCCCAGAGATAATATTGATGTGATAGAGATCGCCCCAAGAGACACCCAAAATATAGAAGTCTCATGAGATTTCAACCAGAGCCCCAGAAGATGCCTTGCCCAGAAGTAGTCATTAGAACTACTGTGTGATTTCCTCATAATGGCAATTAAGAATAAAAGGATGTATATTGGTTAGGGGGTATACATGCCTGCATCTGATCGCTAAAGATGTCCTTGACTCTGGAAACAACATCTTTGTGGTTGGAGTTTTTCTTGAAAACAAAGCTGACAATGTTTTATATTTGGGGCTTATCTTGGGGTTCTTAAATTAGTTTTCATTTCAAAATAAATGAAAAGGATACAGAAAAATTCTAAGGACAGTACAAGACATACCTGTCAGCTGGTTACCCAGTTCTCCCTAAAGCTACTGTCTGTCATAACCATGTTACCACTGATAGAATTGAGATGCCAACCATAATACACACTGAATTCTAGATTTCTTCCAATCTTTGCAGTTTTCCCAGGGATGAACACTAGCTCTACCTGGGTTTGATCAAAAACAGCACACTGCACCTATTGAAGTATTTATTTTATTCTCTTAAAGAAAAAGATCAGGATCTGGTACACAACATGATAGATGTTACTTAGCCGTATTAGATAATTTGCATGAGGCACGGTAAACTGTTTCTATAGATATTCCATATTAATAAGAATTGATTCTCTATATTTTTTTACTTATGAGTATTTCGCACATATTTATGCTTGTCTGGTACCAGTAGAGGTTAGAAGATAGTGTTGCATGTCTGGGCTGGAGTTACAGATGGTTATAAGCTATTATGTGGGTGCTGAGATTCAAACCCAGGTCCTCTCCAAAAGCAGTCAGTGCTTTCAACTGGTAAAAAAAAAAACTCACTTGCCCCTACTCTCTGACACTGATTCAAAAACAAACACATACCAACAAATAAACAAACAAACATAAACATTAATTAGAACATAAATTTAAATTTGAAGTAAATCAACTATAGGATGATTACTCTATAAAAGGAACCCATCTCCATTTTCTCTCTGGTGAATGTACAAGGCAGTACAGTTAGGAGCTCAGGGAACACAGGAGTGGTAGAGCAGATAGGACAGGGTCCTTCCAGGTTCCATCTGGACCCAGGAGCTGGGCTGAGCTGGGCTGAACACAGCCATCTGTGCCAGGGGAGAGCTGGTCTCCCAGCTGAGAGAGGCCTGCAGGCCCATAGGAAGGACAAGCCCCAGCCAGAGACAGAAGGACCAACTAACATCAGAGATAACCAGATGGCGAAAGGCAACACAAGATCGTTACCAAATCCAAGGCAACGTGGCACAATCCGAACGCATTTCTCCTACAACAGCAAGTCCTGGATACCCCAGCACACCCAACACAAGATTTGAATTTAAAATCACAGCTCATCATGTCCTTCAAGAAGGACATAAATAGTCTGACAAATGGAATCCAAGAACACATCAAAACCATCATTAACCATGATCAAGTAGGCTTCATCCCAGGGATACAAGGTTAGTTCAATATATGAAAAGCCATTAATGTAATCCACTATATAAACAAACTCAAAGAAAAAAAAAACCCTTGATTTGTCTCATTAGATGCTGAAAAAGCATTTGACAAAATACAGCATCCATTCATGTTAAAAATATTGGAGAGATCAGGAATTCAAGGCCCATACCTAAACATAATAAAAGCAATATACAGCAAACCAACAGCCAACATCAAATTAAATGGAGAGATACTTAAAGCTATCCCACTAAAGTCAGGGACAAGGCAAGGCTGCCCACTCTTTCTGTATCTATTCAATATAGTGCTCAAAGTTTTACCTAAAGCAATAAGACAATAAAAGTAGACCAAGGGGTTACAAATTGGCAAACAAGAACTCAAGGTATTGCTATTTACAGATGATTTGATAGTATACATAAGCGACCACAAAAATTCTACCAGAGAACTACTACAGCTGATAGACAACTTCAACAAAATGGCTGGATATAAAAATCAACTCAAACAAATCAGTATCCTTCTTTTATACAAATGATAATCGGGATGAGAAAGAAAGTAGGGAAACGGCACCTTCCATAATAGCCACAAATAACATAAAATATCTTGGTGTGACTAACCAAACAAGTGAAAAATCTGTAAGAAAAGAACTTCAAGTCACTCAAGAAAGAAAACAAAGACGTCAGAAAATGGAGAACTCTCTCACGCTCATGGATTGATACAATTAACAGAGTAAAAATCCTACCAAAAGCCATCCTACTAAAAACTATCTACATAACCAATGCAATCCCCATCAAAATTCAACACAGTTCTTCAATAGGAAGAGCAATTCCCAATTTCATATGGAAAAACAAAAAACCCAAGATAATGAAAACAATTCTTAGCAGCGAAAGAAAACACCATCCCTCATCTCAAACTTTGACACAAAGCAATAATGATAAAAAACTGCATGGTGTTGATACAGAGACAGGAAGGTTGATCAATAAAATAGAATTGAAGACCCAAACACAAACCCGCACACTTATGGATAGTTGAGCTTCGACAAAGAAGTCAAAAACATACAATGTAAAAAAGAAAGCATCTTCACTAAATGGTGTTGGTCTAACTGGCCGTCTGTATGTACAAAAATAAAAGTAGACCAATATTAGTCACCTTGCACAAAGTTCAAGTCCAAGTGAGTCAAGGGCCTCAACATAAAACTAGATACACTGAATCTAATAGAAGAGAAAGTAAGGAAAGAGCCTTGAACTCATTGGCCTGTGGGGGAAATTTCCTAAACTTATCACCAATGGCTCTAAGATCAAGAATTTATAAATGGGACTTCATGAAACTGAAAAGCTTCTTCTGTAATGCAAAAGACACAGGCAATGGGATAAATGAGCAACCTACAGATTGGGAAAATAATCTTCACCAACCCCACATCTAATAGAGAGCTAATATCCAAAATATATAAAGAACTCAAGAAGCTAACCTCCGAAACACCAAACAACCTAATCAAAAAATGGAGTATAGAGCTAAACAGAGAATTCACAACAGAGGAATCTAGAATAGCTGTGAAGCACTTAAAGAAATGTTCAAAGATATTAGTCATCAGGGAAATTCAGATCTACCTCATACCAATCAATATGGCTAAGACCAAATGCTCAGTTGACAGCAAATGTTGACAAGGATGTGGAGAAATAGGAACACTCGCCCTTGCTGATGGGATTGCAAGCTGGTACAACCACTCTGGAAATCAATCTGGAGGTTCCTCAGAAAACTGGAAAAAGTTCTATCTGAAGACCCAGCTATACCACTCTTGGGCATATACCCACCATGCCATGTGGTCACATACTCCACTATGTTCATAGTAGCCTGATTTATGATAGCAAGATGCTGGAAACGACCCAGATGTCCCACAATGGAAAAATGGATACAGAAAATGTGGCTCGTTTACACAGTGGAATACTATTCAGCTATTAAGAATGAGGACTTCATGAGTTTTGCGGGCAAATAGATGGAACTAGAAAATATCATCCTGAGTGAGTTAACTCAGACCCAAAAGGACATGCATGGTATGTACTCACTAATAAGTAAATATTAGCCAAAACTGTACAGAATACCCAGTATACAATTCTCAGAAGTCAAGAAGGTTAACAAGCTGAAGGCCCAAGTGAAGATACTTATCTCTCCCAAGTCCGGAGGGGGTAAAAGGAGGAAGAAACCTGGGTAGAGCAGAATATACAGAAACCAGCAATCTCAGGAGATAGGAGGTGAGGGGACCCTCTAGGATGTACCAGAGACCTGGAAGGTGAAAGACTCTCAGGACTCAAAGGGCAGAACCATAGACAAAATTCCCAACAGGGGGGAGAGGGAACTGTGAAAAGCTTTTTGGGGTCACTTGATTCTAGACACTTGGTGGGAATTTGACATTGGGCCAGGACAAAAGAATTAAACTCAAGGCCAGAATCTGATTTTGGGCCAGGACTCAGGAAATAGGCCCAGATTAAGAACATTTACAATTGAGTTCATGCAAAACTCAGAGTGGGCTCAACAGAGGCTTGTGTGGCATTTCTTTTGTCTTGGACATCCTGACTAGGCCCTAGAAAGGTGTTTACTGGATTTTGTTTATTGCCTTGCTTGTTCCTTGACCCAGAACTGATCTTATCATTTTGCAACTTAAAGTGGTATAAAAGCAGACTGGAAAAAAAAATAAACTCCCTTCAGTCTCAGAACTGTCTAGGGTTGTGCTGCAATGTTGTCTAATTGTCTTTTTTTCATTTTAATCCTTATTCCTGCCCTGGAGAAACTGTTGACTGACTGAACTGGCTTGGTCAGGGAACGCATAGAGTCCACCTCCAGTAGAAAAACAGGACATCAAGTAGAGGGATGGACTTTCCATTCCACACTCAAAAACTCTGGCCCAGAATTGTTCCTGTTTAAAAGACCTTCAGGGACAAAAATGGAGAAGAGACTGAGGGAAAGGAGGTCCAGTGACAGACCCAACTTGGGATCCAGCTCAAGGGGAGGCTCCAAGGTCTGACACTATTACTGATTCTATGGTATGCTTACAGACAGGAGTCTAGCATGTCTGCCCTCTGAAAAGCCCAGCAAGGAGCTGACTGAGACAGATGCAGATACTTATACATAACCATTAGACTGAAGTTGGAGAACCCTACGGTTGAATTAGGGAAAAGCTGGAAGAAGGCTGAGGAGAAGGGTGACTCCATAGGAAGACCAGCAGCCTCAACTAACTGGGACCTCTGAGGTCTCTCAGACACTGATCTATCAACCAGGCAGCATACAGGAGTTGATATGAGGCCCCTACCACATATACAGCAGAGGACTACTGGGTCTGGCCTCAGAGAAAGAAGATACTCCTAGCCCTTGAGAAACTTGAAGCTCCAGAGAGTGGGGAGACCTGGTGGTGGGGCAGGAAACATCCTCTTGGATGTTACAGGGGGAAGAAGAATGGGATTAGGAACTGTGGGGGGGGGCAGAGTAGACAACTGAGGGACTGTAAAAAAAGAAAGTAATTTTAAAAAAGACCCTGGCCAGCCAACCTGAATCCCCACCAAGCAGTTATCAGATAGGAACACAGATGCCACCCAAACATGAGTTCTTCTGTCTAGAATAAAGCAGTTGCTGGAAAAAGCATTGGGGCTCTGTGTTTGTAGAGAATATGTTTGCAATTACTCCATTATATCGCCTAACTGCAATTTGTCTTTATCCTGAGGGCTGGAAAGAATAATTTTTGAATTAGAACTTTTTTTCAATTTTAGTGTGATTCAATTTTGGTAGCTTGCTATTTGTTTCCTCCATTTTAAACTTCTAAGATGAAGGAGATTAGTTGCCAAATCTAGCCTTCCTGCTACCAAAAACTTAATAATCAAAAGAAAATTAAAATAGATCTAAAAGATGAAGTTCCTTCAGATGTTGAACAATTATAATTTCTTTGAACAGCTCCCAGTCTAATCACAAATAAGATACAATTAAAAAAATTAATAAAATAGACCCCTAAGTGGTGAACAACTGGTAAGAGATAGCAGCTGTTAATCAATTTAAACTGTTTAATTGTGTAGATAGTTCATTTCTGAATGTCCATCCACTCCAGTTTAGAATACCTAACCTGATACTCAGAATATGCTTGCTTGTTTGTGTGTGTGTGTGTGTGTGTGTGTGTTCAGAGGTCCCAGTGCTGGAATTATAAGTATTTGCTAACACATATGACTTTCTTTTACATGGCCCTGATGATTAAATTCTACTCTTCATGCCTATCATGCCTTTCCAGTGCTAGGCCTTGTTTATTGTGGAAACTGTGAAATGAACTTACATTTTTTTTAATCTTTAGTGTTTGACACTTGAGTTACTGTCACCAGGAAATGAGCAAACAGAAGACACAATCCTACATCTGAGTTGGAATCAGGAATACATTTCTTAAACCAGCTATAGATCAAAGGGAATTTGTACTCCTTTTCATGAGCTCATAGGAATAAATAAGATTTGATGTTCTAATGAATATTCACAAGTCAAACCAGGATTATAAAGTTGTATATATTCAAAGTAGACCAATCTAAAAAGTGATAGAACTATAAGGAATATTCTAAAATTCACTATATTATTTTTGAGACATATACATATATATATATATGAAAAATTCATCAGTGTAAATTCAGAAACATTTTCCTTATTTGCTTATGCTACTATTTATTGGCATGAGAACTTGTCAAGGAGGTGCATTTTATGAACCTTTCATAGTGTAACTAATATTTTAAAGACTAATACATGGTATAAAACCCCTGGAAAAGGTAAGGATTCTTGTCTGAATTTTAATTCCTTTAGAGTTCCGACTTCTAGAAGTTTCTTAGGTAAAAGCTTAGAGATGTTTTTGAGCATCAAGTTCCCCAGGCAAGCTTTCTTGACACTCTAGACTACTGAGTGAATTCTTGCCTTTTCTTTCAAATGATCAGATGGTATCAAATTAAACTGGTCTTACTAATGCTATGGTCACCTCGAAGGGGTGTTCAAGGAAGAATTCTTCCTGTACAGAAAACCCCAAATCCCTCTTGAATGGCCAACAGAGCTATAATGATAAACACAGAGTTTAATATTTCCTACTATTATTTACTATGCTCATATAAAAGGCAAACATCAGAGTGACAGTGATCATGGAGTGGCAATGGAGTGGCAGTAGAATACAATCTGAATGATACCTGCTACGGTCACATTATCTTCTTGATAGGTAAGAGGAAGTTATCTATAAGGACTTCCCAGAGAACATAAGTCATTGCTCTTAGAACTACATGCCCCGCACCATGTACACACGTATGCATGAATGTTTATACATATACAGGGGCACAGAATTATCCTAACCATAGCCTTTTTAAATGAGATGCTATTTAAGGCTGCATTCTGTCATCTCTACATTTATTTCACTCATCACACATTGTAACCACGCCCCACATTGTAACCACGCCCTTCCATATCCATATCCAAAGCAGGAGAGTGGTTGATGACTTTGGAATCCATTAGCCTTTATTATAATATTATATATTATATAATTATATATTATATCATAATATGATTATATTATACATTTCAGATTAGTTACGGTTCTAACTTAGTTTTAATAGAAACTGTTAATGTATGTATGTACATGTTTGTATAGTAGTTTAAAAAAAACTACCAGTTCTTATTTACACTAGTTTAAAAAAAACCAATGAGATGTTTCTATGTCCCCTTATATTTTTCTATGTGACATTTTTTTCCCTGCAACACTTTGTACCAATTCTCTTCCTTGTGATCCTTTGCAGTAATACACTCCAATATACCCTCCCTTGGAAATCCAAGAGAGCTCTTCTTTCCATCGGGCATTTCTCAAGTGCTCTGGAGCCATATGCAGGTAGCACTGAGCATGTTAGACAATACAGACACAGAGCATTCCTATGACCACAGGTGAAATAGTTTCTTCCATAACAGATTGTGATGAATGGAACTGACCTAGGCCCTCCGCACTTATGTTACATTTGTGTAGCTTGGTCTTCTTGTGAGACTCCTAACAGCAATATCAGGGTCCATCTCTGACTGTTGCCTGCCTTTGGAACCCTTTCCTCCTACTGGGTTGCTTCATGTAACCTTAATAGGAAAGAGGTTTCTACTCTTACTGAATCTTGATATGCTATGGGTATTTGATATCGTGGGAGGCCTGCCCTTTTCTAAAGAGAAACAGAGGATGAGTGGATGGGTGGAAGTGGGGGTGGGGATGAGGAAAGGAAGGTCAGGAAGTATGTATGTATAAATAAATAAATAAATAAATAAATAAATAAATAAATAAATAAAGGAAGAAATGAAGGAAGGAAAGGAATAAAGGAAGGAAGGAAGGAAGGAAGGAAGGAAGGAAGGAAGGAAGGAAGGAAGGAAGGAAGGAAGGAAAGAAGGAAGGAAGATTGTCTTCTAACAATTCTGGATGCTAAAAGGGATTGGTCTTCCCTGTTTCTTTCTGCTTTGAGTCACATGCTGCTGCTCTTTGGTCAGTGACCCAGGTCCCTCTATTATCACCTGCTCTTTCCCTCTGTTTCTACCCATATTTCTCCTCTTCTTTCTCATAAAGACACCAATGATGTAGGTCTAACCTAAAGTCATGGTGACCTTAGGGCTCTTCATTACAACTACAAAGGGCCTATTGCAAAGAAAGGTGTAAGCTTTGGGCTTCAGCTTAAATTATTCTGGAAAGCACAATCCCACTTACTCCTATAGGGGTATAAGAAAAAAACATGCAAGAAGTGCCAGTACTGGGTTGTATTTCTATCCTGATGCAAAATAACTACTGGCTGTATGATTTTTAAAAGATGGTTGGTTATACATTTAAACAGGATATTTATACTAAATAGGTCTGCAAATGATTAAAGTCCTGCCTTTTTTTTTTTCATCCTCAGTCTCTTCTATAATCTTTCTGGAAAAAAATAAAAGTAGATCAATTTAAGACAATAACCTATAGTTTTTATAGATGACAGTACATTAAGGAGATTCTTTTTATCCCAAGTTAATTATACTGAAAAGAAATCAGTGCCCAATAACCACTGAACCGTAGTTCCTAGCACCATGCCATTTCCTAATTTATGTATGCTCCTTAATTAAAGAGAGAACATCCAGATCATATCATATCTTTCATGGGCATGAGTCCAAAACTAGCTCTGCCCTTGATTCAAGGGATGGTAAAGGATATAACACAGGAAATTTACAAGCAGCATGCTTCCCATTGTCTCGTATTCCTTCGGGCTCTCTTTGTCACAGTCATTTGTAGGAGGACTAACAGCACACATTCCAGAGCATTTTTCTTGGATGGTGTTCTGATTATCAATGATTTAAGTCCTGGTTTACCATAGGTAGTTTATCACCTTCTTCAATGAACCTAGAGCGAGCCTAACAAATCTCTAGCTCTGAAACGCATCCATGTTCCCTTCTCCAAATTAAACGTATCTGTCTCTACTGTTTGAAAATGGAATCCAGCAGTGTCTTCTCTTCTGCATCTCCATTGGTGCTCCCAGAAGTGAGTGCTCCTCTCTGTCTACCATGCACACCATTCTGGATTCATCTTCCACATGCAAAGGTACTATTCCTTTCCTTGCCACCACAGCCAAACGGTCCAGGTCAAACTTTGACTGGGATTTGAAATGAAAGAAGACAAGGAGCTAGGTCTGACATGAAGCAACTGGGAGCTGGGTAAGATGGAGTGATCTTTAAGAGGAAAGGTAAACTAGAAGAAAATGCTAATATTCAGAAAATCTTAAAAATAAGAGCCTGGATACTCCATTTTGTAATTTCATACATTTCCAAATAAATAAATAAAGTAGAGGCGGAGATGTTTTTACTTATCCTTTGAAGAGAAAATGAGCAGTTTTTTTAGGTTTTGTCTTACATACTTGCAATCCCAGCACTCAGAAGTCAATGGAAGAAGGATAACCACAAGATGAAAACCGGCCCCACCACCTGGAGAGCTCCAAACTCGCCTGAGCTACATAGCAAAACCTTTTCTCAGAGGTAGAGAAAAAAGGCCAGCAGACAGACAGACAGACAGACAGAGAGACAGACAGACAGACAGACAGACAGACAGACAGACAGACAGGCAGATGACAGGCAAATGGAAATAAACAGAGAGGGAGCATGATCATGTGAAGGTTCTCAGCAGGAACCATGCCTAGAGAGGTACTTTTAAGTGTTAGATTTACTGCAAGATGAGGCAGTGAGAGGCCTCAAGTGGTGAGGGTGCTTGTGCAGAGTTCTGAGGTTCCGGGTTTCATATGTCATTGCACCTGTGATGGCACAACTACCTCTGAGTAATTTCATTTGTATGTAAGGAACCACTTATCCATACTCCAGCAAGCAATCCCAAAAAATCCATTGGTTAACTCAGCTGAATTTTGGTGATATTTCTTCGCTCTGCTGTTGATTTCTTATATAAAGTAAATAGCAAATTGACTTTGTTTCTGCTTTCCCAGGGAATCTTTCCCACAACACCATCTCGATCAACCCAGGCTAAAATACCCAACATACATGAGCTCAAGGTTTGTTGTCTATGTGGCTCTGTAGTCTAAAATTAACAATCACTGTTAACCACTGCATTTAGTAGGTTTGGAATATTTATTTGGCATTCATTTAGAGGAGAAGCTATGTCCACATGGGGCAGGGTGGAAAGGTAAAAGCCAGTCATGAGGCCTCCGTTCAGTTCTGTACAAACTGCTTGGTAAATGAAAACGCGCTCTTCCAGTTGGATTCCCCCATCAGTGGGAGGCAGTTCAATGACCATCTGTTTTTACTCAAAGTGCTGCTGGGGAAGGAAGCATCCCACCTCACATTCTGTGAGCTTATCTGTGCATCTCCTAACAACCACAGACAAGCACGTTTTCTGAGGAGAGGCCTGGAGAAATTTTTTTCCCCTCCAGCTTGTTAAATATTGCAGGTTGGTTCAATAACTTAGAATTTCATCAATTCTCATGGACAAGTCCCTCCGATCCTGGCCTGCATTAAAATCGAGACAATCTGCTGCGTACAGGGTACTTGCTTTCATGGTATTTCAGAATCCAATTTTTTAATCCCAATCTGTTATTCTGCAAAATTAGAGAGGTTCTCCTTTGATAGCTGAAATCAAGACAGTAATGTTCGGATCCTGTAACTCATAACTGTACAACCTGTATTCAAAACCATGATTTTCATAAAGTGTGATTATACATAGCCTTGTACAATGTATGACAGAAAACCTTGTACCTGCTACTATACCTTGGCTCTGATACAAAAAGAATCTGTATCTATGGAATGATACAGAACCAAAGAATCTAGTTTGAGCAGTAAAATGGGTCAGCTTTGTTAAGCATGAAGAGATCAAGGGACCAAATGATAAGTTGCCTCGGCCAGGAATGAGCCAAATCAAGCCAAATTAAAGTATATAAAGGCAGGTTATTGGGAAGCGAATATCGGGTGGGTTTACTGGTCGAAGCCAGGGAAGTTGCCAAGCGAAGGGAGACAGAGAGGAGGATGAAGAGGAAAAGAGAGAGAGCGTGTGCACACAAGGAGAGAGAAAAGACAAAGAAAGGGAGAGAAAAAGAGGGGGAGACCAAAATGTCTCGATTATATAGGAAAGAGGTTCTGGGAGAGGAGAAGCCCAGCCCACTGGTGGGAAAGTCCAGCGCGGAGGATGGGGTGTAGCAGCCATGCTCAGTAAGGAACAGGTAAGGGACTAAGGGATGCTGGGAGAACTTGGAGGCCAGGTCCACTTTGGTATGTAAAACATACACCCCAGCCATTTGTCCTGGGTCTGAGTCCCAACACCAGGAAGAGAGAACTAAAAAGGAAAAGGGTTAGATTGGTGAAGTGAAAACTCACTTAGGATTATATTATCTAGCATTCCATGTGCAACCTGTAAACAAATATTATTTTAACCACTATGCTTAAGGTTTCTGGGAGTTCACGGCAGTCCACACTTTGTATTCTTTACCGACATCCATAGATATGGTAGGGAAGGGCTCTCACAGAGCAGCAACACAGGCTGTGGCAAAAGTTTCATTCTGACTGTGTTTCTCTGGGAAAAGTCTCGAGAGTTCATTGGATAATTAAGAGAGTGCATTAAGTAAATGTTATTAAGAAACACAAAGCCTTCACAGACTCATACTGTACTCCTAAGGAATTTTTCCCTTCCCATTACCATGTACACTGCTTGACACCCCACCCCCACCCCCCACAGCCTGTTTGTTCCCCTGTACAGATTTCAGACACAAATCTTTAATCTCCTATTGAAATTTTCTCCTTCGGGCCATCCCATAGCATCTTAAAGGCGTATGTGACTGTGGGCACGTACTCTGCTCCCGTGTTTTATACCTCTTCTGGTTACATTACTTTCCATTCCTCAGTCCATAGCCAGCTGTCACCCTATTATCTCTGCTTCCTTTCACCGAGCACCTGTTAATTATGCCTCCTAACACGCTACTAAACCCATCCAGCTCATTACAGTTCTAGCTTGACTTTACAACCACGCTTTTGGTTTCTCTTTAAACTGCCCACTCCATGTTCACTGAAGAAGCCCATCAAAGATGCTAGGACCAGAATGGCAAAAGGTCTGCAAAACCTTACCCTTTGCCTAGTGTGCCTCTACACGCTACAGTCCATTTTCAAAAATACACAACTTACAGCACGGGACACATTTCATACGCGTGCTCTTTGTATGTAATAGCACTCTTGTCCTGTCCCCCATTTGCCGCACTCCTCTGCTGTCCTTCAGTCAAATTAGTGACATTTCCTTTAAGTCTCCTTGATTTTCTAAATGTGATTTCATTCTCTGCTCTGGGCTTCAGTCCAGAGCAGTGGTTTTTCCGACTTCAGCATGCATCACACGTACCTTAGAGACGTGTCTAAACAAGGATTGCTGACTTAGGTTGATTCAGCAGGTCTTGGGATAAGGCCTGAAGGGCTGGTTGACCTGGTCAGATTCAGCACCTAGGATGATTTAGCCTCACAGCCTCACAGAACTGGCTGGACTCCTAGATCACCTCTGTTGCACAAAGGACCCCCAGCAACACTGTGTGGGTCAGCTTGTTACAAAGAAGCAATCTGCATGGGTCAGGCTCAGAGTCTCAGCCACTCTTCCTGAGTGTCACCCACACTGGCAGATGGAGACACCCTGCCTACTCAACACACCTGCCCCAGCTGTGCCATCTTGTGCCAGGAAGACAGTCATTACCGGTCACACAAATTGCTTCACAGACCTTACCAAACTGCCAATGGTGTGACTTCCAAGAGAGGGAATGATCGAAGCTAGTCGAGTTGTTAAGACCTCCGAACTGAAATGTTCTTGGAACTTCTATCTCCTGGAAGATAAAACTAAACAAGTGCTTGATCCTGAGGGTATAACTTTAAGAGAGAGGGAAGAAAAGGGAGGAGTCTAAGAGTCATTTGGAAACCTAGTGCCACATTTTCAAAGATAAAACAGTGCCTCCAAAAAGGAGGAGAAATATGACCACAATAAATAAATAAATAAATAAATAAATAAATAAATGATTTGAGATTGTCTTCTGCCATCCGGGAATAAGTCTCTCCAAGAACAGTTAGGCTATTTATCTTTTGACAAGTAACTGTGCAGAGATGTTTCTTAGCAAGGGCCTGTTCCACAGTGCTTATATCAGTAGGAGACTGTTAGCTGCAGGACACAGATGGACGAAAAACCCACTCATTATATGAGTCTTTGCTTGAGGCTGTTTGAGGGTCACTGTCTCCCCTTGGAAGGCACCGGAGAAAGTGGCATCGCCCTCCTTGGAGAGAACACTTTCCTTAACCATAGCAAAAGACAGAGAAAAGCAGGTTATCCTCCGTCCACCCATCCCCACCCACTTAAAGATACCATTTTGGTTAGCATTTATTAAATCAAAGTTTCTTTCAAAAACAGTATTCAACGTGTTTCAAATTATGAAACATGTTTAAGATATTATTCCTTCCCCTCACTAGGGGCAGCCATCTCTTAAGAGAGCTGTTCAGTCTCCAGGCCTCATGAGTGTTAACCATCCCAAACCCTGCCTCTCTGCTCAGTCTAAGGGAGTACTTGTCAGTTGCCCTCTTAAAAGTGCTTTTAAAACATGTTGCCTCCCAGCCCTGCTCCCAGCAGCTAATACTGCCAGACTTCTTTGATCTGAACCAGACCCGAACCTGACTAGCTAGCTGCCTTTCCTGTAGGTCTTTCTAACCTACAGCTCAGGCTAGCATGTTTCTGCAGTTCCTTCGAACAACAGGCAAATCAGAACAGGCAGGCCGCTGTGGGCTTGCAGGATGCGTTAATGCATCTAGAAAAATTGCCTGGTTTTATACCTTATAACAGGACATTTCTCCTTTATTGTTTCTGTTTTGTTTTGTTTTGCCAGAGTACCACACCGAGAGATTTACCAAAAGCCTTTTAATGATCAAACTAGCAGCTTGCAATTTTTTCAAATTATAGAGATAACAGAAACAGGAAGTGCTAATGCCTTTTTACCTAAGAAAATGACCCAAGAGTTTCAACAGTTTACGTGTCTATACAAATCCTCTCTCTATGCCTGCCAGTTTTCTATCCAGGAAATAGTGAAACTCAGCACTTCATTACAAGAATTAAGAAAACGAGGATTATCAGGAGATAAAAATCGACTGTTCCCAGGATAGGATTTACCCTTGGTTTTCAACATTGCTGTGTTTCTGGTCATTAGAAGACTGACTAAGAACTTTAGCAGCTATGTGGGAAAAAAAGAAATACTACTCTCTCCTTTTCTTTATCCAGGGGTTCTTTTGGCTTACACATATACTCCTTAAATATACTCTCAAGATTTAAAATAATTGACATTCACTCTTAAATTTCCTTTACTAATAAGACTTACTTTCTTTTTATGTTAATTTGGCTTAGATCATATTATTTCTCCTCAAAATTTTTGGTCTCAATAGACTAAAAGGACCCTCGAATTAAAAGTGGGATCTGAGGCACCTCAAAAAGCAGTCAAGGCATACGGTACATCTTACAGTAGGTTACTAAAGACATTGGATTGCAGATTGCATGAGTCTTTAATCTTAGTACTCAGAAGGCAGAGGCTGGCAGATGGAGGCCTGTCTACAGAGTGAGTCCCAGGACATCTAGAACTACACAGAGAAAGCTTGTCTCAAAACAAAATAAAATAAAACATTTGACTATTTGATTTTGTCATCAGAAAGATAAAATGTTAAATACTTCTTTGGAATGTGTTCTTGGCAAACTACTGAAATACAAGCAAGCAAACTATTAGGTTATCATTCTCCTAAAATTTATAGACTGTCGAACAATATTCTCAATGCTTCTGCCATTATTGTTTCTTTAAAATCACCAATAGCTGTCAGGAAAATATCTTTACTTCCAAGAAAGTATCTTTACTTCAGACAAGAAACTAATTCCTGGGGAAGTTCACTGAGTAAGCGAGTTTTCACAGAAACTCTGTCAACAGAAGTGACAGACCACATAGGCGCCGAGAACCAGGACAGCAGTAATATTAACACAATATATCAAGACATATAACAGAAAATAAGTCAGAGAGAAATTAAGCTAAGGCATATGGAACTTGAAAATAGATTATTTGTATTGTTAATATAGTTCTTCATTTCTTCTCCCTGACTTCAATAAATTTATGGTCATTCCCTAAGGACTCATTTACCAGAGTCAAAAGTTTGACTCTTGGCTTCACAAAGGACCTAGTTTTTTAAGCATGAATTTCCCATTGACATGCGTGCATAAGAAAAACAGTGTTAGCATAAGGGCTACTTTTGAAAAGCATGGGGTGAGGGTGTTTTTTTCCATGAATTTGAACCAAGCACAGTGTTTGCAGCTGCCATCAATTGCTTCCTGAAAAGGAAGTGCATGTTTGTGTTCTTCCTGTCTTCTAATTTATTTTCTTTTTTTAATTTCTAAGAATGAATACAGCTAAATTGAAGGTTTGTAGAGTCATTTGCAAAGTATAGTCTGGTGCCCTGACATTGACCATCCTTTAAGCTTAAGTTTCTCCCAATTGCCCTTGTTGGGTATTTTCTGTGTGTTGATTGCTTAAAATACTAGGCTCCACACAAAACTCACATGGTGGGGCTGGAGAGATGACTGCACGATTAAGAGCATTGGCTGTTCTTCTAGGGGATCAGGGTTCTATGCCTAGAACCGACATAGCAGCTCACAACAGTCTAAACTCCAGTCCCAGGGCATCTATGTTCTCTTATTTCCCTGGGTACCAGATACCCACATGGTACACAGACATACATGCAAGCAAAATACTTATACACATAAGATAAATTAACAGCATTTTTTAATCCCCTGAGGTTGCCCACACTCATCTTCCCCAATACTTCCTGAGGTGCCTGAAGAGCCCTGGTAAGTTAGAATGCTATGGTTTCCACCTCTGCTGGGAAGTTACAAGCAGCCTCCTGTAGTGGCTGAAACGGGAGACTATAATAACACTGTCTCACTGCCTTCCATGTTGAAAATTGGACAGGAAGTGACGAAACAGTGGTTGGAAATTATACCACTGGGTATGAGAATCACCCCCACCATAGTGGGTGCCTGGGTGTGGATGTTAACACTGCACGGGGACCACAGACCCAGATTTCCTCACCATCCTTCTTGCCAACCACACCTTTGCCTACTGCCAGTCTCTCCATGTATCAGCTACTCATTTTCCAAGAGGTCTTGATCATTTCTTTTCTTCCTGTCACAAATATATATTTATTTCCATATATATTTATATTCATGTACGTTCATAAATGGATGAATGTAACTAGGTTATGTTTGAGATAGTGTAACAAAAGGTTGTGTTTTGTTGCCAAAACAAAATTTGCTAAGGTGGCTGCATCTGCTTTGGAAGGTAGGAAATGGTTCTTCTGTGGCCTGCATGAGGTCACACTTAGGGACTAAATAACAGGAAGAGCAGCCCAACAGCAACAGAGAGCAGAACCTTGATAGGGGACCCTCAGGACTCAAATTAGAAAAGGTAGAAATAGAATCAGATTTCTTATGAACAGCATCTACCTTTGATAGCATCACTTTTTTTCCAGGGGAGCATGTCTCCTTTTGAATTCTTCCTTCAACTTATTGCTTCTGTCATTGGACCTAAGAGCTCATTTTTCAAAGTGTGGCTGAAACTTATATGTATGCTTTTCAAGGGGTGCTCCTGACCACTTTGTTGAACATTCATTGTACTGTCTTCATCCTTACCTTTGAGAAACCTTCCTTGTATGAACCCTACCTAATCATGCAGCAACGTGGTACTCTTCTTCCCTGACAGCGCTTCTAGTCTGTTAACTCGTCCCTCAGACATTTCTTGTTGAAATTATAGGTACCGAGTTCATTTGAAATAAAGTTAGAACTACAGTGATGTTGCCTGTGCTAAGAGTAAGGCCCAAAATGCTTCAGTAAGTGCTCCAGAATGAGAGACCCCATGCAATAGTGACTCAGGCAGGACTTCTGTTCTGTTTACGGGGGTGGAAAGTTGATTTTTATTTGCTTTTTTTGTTTTTGTTTTGTTTTTACTTTTGTGTTATTTGGGGCTTTGTTTCTCTCTCCCTCTCTCCCTCTCTCCCTCTCTTCCTCTCTCCCTCTCTCCCTCTCTCCCTCTCTTCCTCTCTCCCTCTCTCCTTCTCTCCCTCTCTCCCTCTCTCCCTCTCTCCTTCTCTCCATCTCTCTCCCTTTCCATCTCCCTCTTCCTCTCCCTCCCTGCCCCCTGCAGTCCTGCTCAGACCTCAAGATCCTCTTGCCTCTGCATCCTGAATGATAGCATTATAGGTGTGTGCAACCAGACCGAGACCAATGTCCACTTGAACATGGACTACTGAATCAACCAAGCAACCTTGAATTTGAAATCTACTAGAAAAGAAATTTTAAGTCATTTGACATTTCCAATCTCATTTTGCTCAGCTACAAACTGGCCATGATAACAATTCCCTTGCAGATGACTAAAGTCCAGAAGGAGTTGTCAAGAAATCTACTAGCATGGAGAACACTAATGAACAAAAATACTGTTATTAATCTATGTGACCCATATTTTCAACCTAGAACAAATTAAAAACGAGATTCACTTTTCTTTCCTGTTTTTTTGTTTTCCCAACCTGCCTTACTTCCTCACAATCAAGTGAAGTTAATTACTCTTACCTGGCCCTTTCTCTGCCACTTAGATAACTCTTAATTTTTTTTTTACCTTCCGTTATAAAACTTTTGTTTGGGTACTTGTTTTCCAGTTCCAGACTATGAGCTTTTAGTGAACAGGGAATAAATTGTGAGCATGGCGTTTTCAATGACTAATGCTCTGCTGGGACATACTGATTATTAATGTGTCAACTTGCCTTGGCAATGGGGTGTGCAACAATTCGCTGAGTCATTACTCAGGATGTGTTTGTGCAGATGCTTGGTTGGCTGTAAGATTGAAATTTGTAACTAGTCTTCAGATTGGTCGACATAACGCTTGAGATTTCCTACCCTCCTTGATAATGTAAACCCACTCATTTTCCCAAGATTTTAGTTTTACTTTTTAATTATATGTCTATGTGTGTGTGTGAGCTCTGAAAGAGTAGTATGAGCTCTTGATCACTGAGCCATCTCGTCACTTCCTAAGTCAATAGCTTAAAGTAAATCTCTCTGAATGTAACACTGATTGATACAATATGACTAATATGTGGTGAATTTAGCTGATTTCCCTGAATGGAAAAGTGTTATAAAAATACTTGGTAAATTTACTTTGGTCATTTTGCCTTCTGAAAAACAAAAGAGTTTTGACATTTCAAATTTCCCCAAATAAAAGCTGAATATTGAATACTGAATGTACTTAAGTGACCAAAATAGTCACATATTTTACATATTATCTAGGAGGGACTACTCTTCTTTGTTGTTTTTTTTTTTTGTTTTGTTTTGTTTTGTTTTTAGTTTTGAAGTTCTATACCCTTGGCTGGTCTTGAACTCTCCACCCTGTTCATTGGTCTTCCCAGTGATAGGGGTCTGTCATGTATCATTGTGTCCAGCTTTTAAACATTTCCCTACGAAAAATTAGTTTCAGGTTTCAAATGGAACTTCTGTCTTTGATCCTGAAATCAATGTCTAATGAAGACTTGCAGACCTGGGTTTGACTGGAGATGAGGAAAGAGACAAAAAATTCAAAATGACTTTCCTGGATATTAAACAGCTTGTTTTGAGAGTTCCATGATTTCAGAGTATATGACTAAGACACATGTGGGTTAAATTTTCTTAAAATATACACGGTTTGAAGAATTAAGAGAAGCCTGGTTCAGCTCTGATTGACAGAAAGCATTTGCAACCCAGTGACCATCCTCTCCATGTCTCTTTGTTAAAGCTTCTCTCTGGCAAACCGGTCCCTCTTATGAATTCAGCATCTAGAAGACCAGGTCGGGACTGAGAAAACAGCTGAAAAATGAGTCCTGAGATCAGTTGTTTCTGAAACTGACAGACCATGTAGATTGCGATGCACCACTCCTATGTTTATTTACAATATCATTCTTCCAAAAATAAGAGGATGTTTTCAAATGATCTTCAAATCACACCTTTAAACACTGATACTCGTGTCTTCCTTCCTAAATATAATATTAGTTCTAGAATTAAGAATTGTTTGACCCTTTATTTTTGATGGCATTAAAAAGAACTTCCATAGTTTTCTTTACATGCATATGCTTTCTAGTAAAGAGAAATATTAAAGTTATTATTATTATTAAAATTATTAAAGTCCCAGAAAAGCCAATGAATGTATATCAAGCAATCTTCCCAGAGATGTTTCAACCTCCATGAGAAGTATGAATTCTTATTTTTACTGAACTTGGTCTCAGGTTCAGAGGTGAGAAGTACCATCACAAATACCTGCAGACTTACTCACTGCTTTTATACTTTTACATTGGATATTGTTCTTTATCAAGCAATATTTGCTGACTATGAGATAGGTGTTTGAGGACTAAGCTGTCTGCAGTATTTATTTTACTATTTTCATTTTTATTATTTATGCATGGCCTATATAAACATACGTGCATATGTATATGCAGGTCCTTTTTTTAAAAAATTTGATATATTCTTTATTTACATTTCAAGTGATTTTCCCTTTCCTGGATTCCCCCCTCCCTGAAAGTCCCATAAGCCCTCTTCCTTCCCCCTGTTCCCCAATCCACCCCTTCCCACTTCCCTGTCCGGGTATTCCCCTACACTGCTGCACTAAGCCTGTCCAGGACCAGGGGCTACTCCTTCCTTCTTCTTGGACATCATTTGATATGTGAATTGTGTCTTGGGTATTCCAAGCTTCTAGACTAATAACCGTTTATCAGTGAGTTATGCAGGTCCTTTTAAAGACAAGAAGCAGGCATGAGATTCTTTGGTGCTGGAGTTACAGACATTGGTAAGCCACTGGACATGGATTCTAGAATCCCAAGACAAGAGATAATAAAACAACAAGGGACTATTAAACAATGAGCCACCCCTCCACCGGCACTGAAGTTCTTATAAGTGCTCTGTAATTAGTTTTTAAAAAAAAAAAAAAAAAAGTTCACCAGTCAGCAGTAAGATGGTGAAATGTCCCAAGGAGGCAACTGTAGAAGATCCCACTGTATAAACAACTAGGCAAGCTCACCACCATACATACCACGTGGTCTGTTCTCTGCACAGACATCTAATCGTTAACTGGATCAATAGCTGAAGCTCCCAAAGCTGCTTCCCCAACCAAAGTCATGGGTTTAATAAGCATGTTGTATAAAGACAGGGGAGCAAAGAATGAGCAGAAGGGGATTCCAACGTTGCTGCTGCATGGCTGTCAGCAACAAGCAACTGTTGAGTATTTAACATATGCAGGGCAATACCTGGGCTGGTGGGAACAAACTGTAATTGCCTGTGCATAGCTGCCCAAAACTTGAAGTTTAGCAGACAATAATGAATAATCTCCCTCTCCACATGTGTATATGATTTTATGCATATTTATGGAGGTATACACACACACATACAGAGAGAGAGAGAGAGAGAGAGAGAGAGAGAGAGAGATCCACATAATGATCCTTGATAATTTTACTCAGAAAATGAAAGAAGCATCTAAGAAAAACAACAATGTTTATTTAAAAAAAAACCAATAATTACTTCAGAATCTTTGAGAATGGCCTGTTTCTTTTCTTTCAGGATAGACACAGAAGATAAACAAAGGATGTGAGGAGGAAGAGAGACAGAGGAAAGAAACATCCTAAGTATCCTGTGTCTCTGTTAATGTTGTCACTTAAAGAGATTAGCATCCTAGACAAGGTAGCAATTTCAAGGGTGAGCCCAGAAGGTGGGATCTTTGGAGTGTACAGCCGCCATGTTTTTATTATCCCATCTGTGCATTCCCTCTGTGACAGCCCTTCTACAGAAATGCTTCTCTGGTGACAAGGATTACACGTTTCCCCCAATAGATCACAAATCAATAATTTAATAAAATGCATGCAAAAAATTAGGTAAATAAAATAAACACTCTCAAAATAAAGTCTTAATTTTTGTTACAAAATCTATCAATCAAACATTCAGCTGTTTTAATGAGTAGAATAGATCTAATGTGGATTTAAACACACACACACGCACACACACACACACACACACACACACATACACGTAGGGCTGGTGAGATAGCTTTCAGTTAGTAATGTGTTTGCCAGACAAGCATGAGGGCCAGAGTGCCATACCTAGACCTCATGAAAACAAACAAACAAACAACAAAACCTGAGCATATTAGGAACAGTTGTGATTTCAGTGTTGCAAAGACAGGCAAAGGAGGATGCCTGAGACTGGCCAGCTATCATTGGTTGCTCCGTGAGCTCCATGTCATTGATACACCCTGACTCAAAAGCAAAGTGGATTACTGCTGAGGAATGCCAATCCAAAGGCTGTCCTCTCATCTCCACAGACCTACACACACACACACACACACACACACACACACACACACACACATATATATATATATATATATATATATATATATATATATATATATATGCAAACACATGTACCTATGTGCACATGCACACATACATACAACTATAGATCCTGTTCATTAGGATAGGTGTGTTTCATGATGGAGAATTACTAGTATATGCACAACATTTTGGTGCTTTATGACTATGTGAACCCATGGCTCACAGCCAACCAATAGACTGAGCACAGGGTCACCAATGGAGCAGCTAGAGCAAGGACCCAAGGTGCTGACGAGGTTTGCAATCTCACAGGAGGAACATAATAAGTACCTATCAGTACCCCCAGAGCTCCCAGGGACTAAACCACCATCCAAAGAGTATACATGGAGGGACTCATGGTTCCAGCTTCATATGTAGCAGAGGATGGCCATTTCAGACATCAATGAGAGGAGAAGCTATTGGTCCTAAGAAGGCTTGATGTCCCTGTGTAGGAGAATGCCAGGGCAAGAAAGGGGGAAGGATTGGTAAGCAGGGGGAGAGGGAGGGGATAGGGGGTTTTCAGAGGGGTAACAAGGAACGGGATACCATTTGAAATGTAAATAAAGCAAATATTCACTCCCAGAAATAAAAAACATATTTGTATACTTTAAATAAATCATATGGATTTATACTTGTGATTATTTAAAACAATTTAGTGTGTATGAGTGTTTTGCCTGCAAGTATATCCATGCACCACATTTGTGTAGTGCTTATGGAGACACAAGAGAGCATCAGATTTCATGGAATTGGAGTTACAGACAGTTGTGAGCTGCCAGGCGAATGCTGGAAAAAGATCCTGGCTTCTCTAGAAGCACAGACAGTGCTCTGAACTGCTAAGCCATCTCTCAAGACCCCAACACTTAGTTTTTAGTGACAAATGAACTTGATTTTTGCTTGTTAACTTATCTCTTCAAGAGTGGGTTGATGACAGTTCTACTTACCTTCCAAATGACCCACACTACCAGCGATGTAAGAGTAATGATCTTTGTTACAGTTAACAGTCTCTACTGTACACGTGAGCACTGTGCTATGGCCGGACTGCTCTAAACACGTCTACACACTTTCTCCTGGTTTGTGTTTTTCTCTCTGCAGGTAGTAGACAAACAGGCCACAGATCACACCATTTCAGATGGCAATGTGGATAGTCCCAGAGAAAAGAATGACTACACACCACCTCCTGTCACCTCTGCTTCAGTGTCTTTTTTTAAATGAGTCATATTTATTATGCAAAAATTAACATTTTTCAAACGAGTCTTTGCCCCTAAAATGCATTGCCATCGGAATGCACAGACTGTTTCCTTTCCGATTACCTGAGCAGTGCTGCACGTGCACAGTGGTGTTTTGTCTGAGACCTAATGGCTGGCTGCTTGCTAGTGATAAAACTTTGTAGCTAACTACCAGTTCTCCCGCGGCTTCTTTTCTCATTGTTGGCTACCAAAGATAATCCAAAGACTGTGGTCAGCTCCCAGTCGTGCATTGGTAGTGAATGAATAAAATCATTGAATCATAGTAAGGCGACAAGACAGATACCTGCAGACAGCCAGGATGAGACGGCCTGGAGGAGGAGTCTTCTAGAAAGAGATCAGAGGCAGCTGAGAATACAGGATCTGTGAGCAATAGGGAAAGGGAGGGAGGGGGAGGGACCAGATTTGAAAGCAAAGTTTCAAGGAAAAAAGAAATAAGTGTTTCAAAAAACTCATCAAACCAGGACTCTCTGCATCAAATATTTAACTCAGTGTTTAGTCTGAGGGATGATTCAGGAGCATCAAGTAGCATCCTTGACTGAGGGATGCTCCCGGAGCTGGCTAGGGGAGGGGCCAAGTGCAAGGAGTACCATGTGTGGGTTTCAGAACACTGTAGAATCCGTGCCCTTAGGGATGGCTGTGATGCTTTCTATCAGGAAGAAGGAGGACGGCAAGAAAGGGTGCGAGACAGAAGCAGCTGCAGCTCCTGTTGGCCTTCTCCCAGCAGATGGTCTTGCTTCTAGAAGAAGCAATACAGAGTGTGACACCTAGAAGCAAAAGGCAAATGCCGGCTAGGAATAGGAAAAACATGTGGGTGAAAGGGTGCTGCTGTGGTGTCCTGAGGCTGCCAGGATGAGGCCCGGAGAGGTGGGGGCGGGGTGGGGTGGCAGGGCAGAGGGTAAAGCGTTTCATGGGAAAGGATGGCGGCAGAAATGGAGTCTCAGAATAATCTCTGTCTGAGGGGACTGGAGGTAAGGAAACATTTCTTTGCCGAGTTAGAATACTTGCTACCTTCTTTGGATTCCTTGCTGAGTCTGGCTTTTAAAGGAACGCAAAAGACCTCAGTTGCTCACTCTTGAGTAGGATCTCAGGGAGACAATTTACAAGGTGTGTATTTACTTTCTCATATGTCTCCCTTTAGACTTTCTGGGTTTTCTGTTCCCACCAAAGGTATCCCTTTCCAGAAAACAGAAATATGATCCTTGAAAACGTAATGGTCACAGCAAACTCAGTTATAACTTTCAACGATACCATGAGATAGTATCTTTTATTTCTTTTTTTCCTTTTTTAAAATCATTGCATTTTTTTTAAGGTTTAAAGCTTTATTTATGTAGGTTAAATAAAGGAAAACTTTGCATTCAATCAAAAAGTAATTTCTATGTACTACGTAAAATTCTTATTTTTATCTTATATCTAAAGAGAACTCAAGTAACCACACAAAATCTTTTTATTTAATAGTTATCACAAAATGATGTACTGCTTTTTAAAATGCTGATTTGTGTATTATGCTTTCTGGAAGCTAATCTAAGATTTTTATCAATGTCTAATATCTAAAAGAAGGCTTTTATATCTGGATCATGTATAAAATATGGAAAGGATAAAGAAAAAAGACTTAAAATGTCTAATATTTTCTTCATCAACATTGCATTCGTAGCCTTGAGCCTTGGTATGTCTCCAAGGAGAGGCACTGTGTCCTTAGGTGGTGCTCAGCATCCTGTTTACAGCCCCATCCTTGTAAACCTGGAAGCGGAGACTTCCCACATCACAGCAGCAGGCTCCTGTGAGAGGTTAACATCCTGTGTAAAAAGCATTTGCCTTTCGAACATCATAACACCGTGTTCTATGAACTCGTGGGAGAATTTTCTCACCAGGGCTTAAACAATTGGCCATCACACCTTTTTGAAGTTCATAAGAGTCTTTCTGGATTTCAAAGATTTCTCACTAAGGAAAGCAAACAGGCTAGAATTTTCACACAACCGTTGGACTGAGCATTGTTAGCTGTGGCCGAACACCCTTGTCATAAATCAGCACGTTTGTGCTTTTAATAACCTTAACTGGAGATTGGAAGCCAAGTTTACTGTCCTTCATTTCTTCATGACAAGCAAGGAAACCCTCTGTTCGTCTAGGATGAGAACAAGAAAGAATGCGAACATAAATGTCCTTGAAATTATTTGACTAACACAAATTTTGGAAATATCTCCTTAAACTACTTTGCTCTGTTAAACATCCTCAGATTTTCCAACCTGACCCAACTTAGGACAAGTTGTCTCCAAGCCATGATTTGTCATGTAAATCAAAGCGTTAACTATTTCAGTACATCTTGAATTATTTATAAAGAAGTTCATGCTCCTTAAACCAAGAAACTTAATGAGATCATGACTCTGATAATAAAGACTTCTTTACTTACATGTTTTGCCTTAATCCATGCAAAGTCCAGTGTCAACTTGTTCCTACTCAGTACTGGATCCTGGGGACAAGAAACGGCAGACCTGCAAAGAGAGGAAATCAGTCATAGTTACTCTAAAATTAAAGTACCTATTCCTGCTTTACAGTTTATCAGATGTTTGGGCCGGATGCTGATTGTTTGAAAACTGTCTAAACATAGTGAATTTCCTCAAGGAATGTTGGCAAACCAAACACTTGTTTCTAGGGACAACATCCGAAATTTTATTAACATAAAAAGACAAATGAGTAAACAGACACGGTGCTCATCAGCATATGTATTTCTTAGGAGAGCTAAGCCCCTGGAAGAGTATGTCGTGATTTTACAGTAGGTTATTAAGTACTAGCCATGATAGAGATTTAACTTAGTGTTAAATTCTTGAAAGTGAGGATTAATAATAGCCTTCTAACTTTGGATATGAATGTAATTGTTCCCCTGCCTCTTAGTAAACATTAGGCATCTGTGAAGAAAACTCACAAACTAGAGCAAATCCATTTTAAAATTCACTGTTCCTTCAGAAGTCTGCCCCATCGCCTTGTACACATGTCCGTGGTTAGGTTTCTCTGTGAAGAACAGCTTTCAGAGATGGAAACTTGTCTAAGCCGTGATATTCGCTGTCTAGGTTGTTTTTTTTTTTTTTTTTTTTTTTTTTTTTTTTTTTTTTGTGCTGTCCATTGAAAAGGAACCCACTTTTCTAGATTGGAGATTTTGCTTCTGGGGTTGGAGCAGCCTCACTCCCCCACCACTTGTTTTTAAGGACCCCATGGTTTCCGGCTCTTCCTCAATGAAGAACAATGATTTGACTGACAATTATTTTCGGCACATGACCAAAGCTTCTTTTGAAAAATCTCAAAATAACACAGGAAACACTGAAGGCTAATGGCTCAGACTCTGAGAGTTAAATTAGACTTACAGAGAAAAAAAATTAAAGGGCCGTGTGTGTGTGTGTGTGTGTGTGTGTGTGTGTGTGTGTGTGTGTAAAAGCTCATAAGTCATCTTCAATGAATATAAAGTAGTCCATCCAACAGGTAAACCCAGCAATCTGAAACATGTTTAGAGAAACTACAGGAGTTAAAAATGTGCATCAGGAAGCTGCAGCGTAACACCGTGGCGACGTCTTGAGGAAATAGACTTTCAAAGCATCGATTGTGCAATGCCAGCTGAGTCACATAGGAAATTATGAGCCTGAATCCTGTTAAGACACCAGCGATTCCAATAAATACTCTGTTCTTCTTCCCTCTCTTCCAACACATCTGTGCCGTCTTCTTGGTTTGAGGGTCATCCAGCTGCCCATAAGTAACCACTACTAATCTTTCCTGTTGTTGGTTTTTGTTTCTACTTAATTAATAATCCATGTAGAATCCTGGTCTTACACCCTTTTCTGGTTTGTTTCAAGATCTGATTAGTCGCTGGTCACACAGCTTATGAATTTAGGATGGTGCCTTTCATTCAATTAACCTAGTGGCCATTATTTCTAGCTGCAGGTAACTGAAGGACTCCTTATAGTCAGAAGACTACAAAGGTACTAAATAATCTAAGACTGTGAATAGTTGGTAAAAATCATATAAAAAGCATCATACACAGAAGCCAAATGTTTTTAAACAGACATAGATCAAGTGATCCAGCCCGCCCTGGGTATTGGGGCAAAGGTTAAACATTGTTGATCACTGCTAAATCTTGTGAAGACTTTTGTTTTAGCCTTTGTTAAAGTCTTTTTCTATAAGCCCCTTTGATGTTTCTCCATGAACAAATAAAATGAGAGTATGCCATTTGATAAAGCTTCCTTAATGTCTTATATCTTTGACTGGAGAGCTGTCCAGAAAGAATGGCACTCCAGCTGTGAGAGCTGGTGTTATGACGGCTGCTGAAGGCAGGACTCCTGTTTGGAGTCCTCAGCCTGTGTGAGCAGTGGAAACTTCCACTGGGAGCAAGACTAGCCCAAGTGAACTTTAGATGACCTGGCCTACAGCGTCTCTAGAGAGCCACATGTCTGGTTGATATGACCTTCAGAGGCTGTCATCAATCCAGCCCAAGGAAAGAAGAATACAACCGCTACACAGCAAAAAGCTGTGACTGACAGATAGGAGGGCTATACCTATTCTTGGCTGCCATTGGCCTTACCATTGGCTGCCATTGGTATAAAATAGAACCATCGAGTTAGTATACTATACCCACGCTTCACAGTCTCTTCTAGCTACACAGCCAGTCAATCTTACTGCATTTTAAGTTAGTCCAGACAAACCATTGCTCTCAGAATACATATGCTTTGTAGCCATACAGAGTGGTGAAAATAATAAGGGCTGCTGTGCTGATGGTAGCAACAGCAACATGCAAGTAAGTAATAGCATCTAAAGGACAACCAAGGGTAAAGGTCACACAGGAAGATAATACTGAAAACGCCAAGAAGCTGCAAAGAGCTAAAGATGAGAAGCTGAGGGTCCAGGCTACTGAAAGACATTCCAGAGAGCAGCCAGGGCTTGACTCAGGATACTGTGCAGGATGTTAACACTAGCCGGTAGTAGAAGATAAGTCATGACACCAAAGGCTTGGAGCAGGAACTGCCTGGCACTGATTGATGCCACCACCAAGAGCTGAGGACTGCCCCAACTGCTGAGTACTTGCATTGGGAGAAAATCAGAACCTAGAACAATAAAGCTCCTATCTGAGCAGCTATACATATGCCTCAGTCTTCTGTCATGAGAACACAGGGATCTGCTTGGCAGGACTTGGATCCTCAAGCAATATCCACCTAGCCCATGGGCGTTTGACTCTCGGGAACTGGAGTGTAGACAAGAGTAGAGCTACTCGTTGCTTTCCATGCAAGCAGAGAAGGACCAAGCCATCTGTTTGATACAAAGACTGATGCTTTAAGATGAGAATGGAAGTTTGAAGAACTAAGAAAAAAAATGATAATAATACTTAAATACCCTAAAAGTGATGGCTATAGTCCTTAGACTCTTTAAAAATGTCTGTGACAAAAAAAGGAGGGGTATGTTGCATTCAAATTCTGTTGGGTTTGGATTGCTTTGGTTTTTGTCCCAGTTTTGAAGTTTTAAGATATGTTTCCAGTGCCCAGTTGGTCTGAAACTCCCCATACTGCACAGGATAACCTTGAACTGCTACGCTTCCTGCCTGTACTACCCAAGGACTGGGATCACCACCATACCTTCTTTTTGTAGTACTGGCAACACCTTGATAACCATGCTTTATCTGTAATCAAGAGTTTGTGTGTATGTGTGTGTGTGTGTGTGTGTGTGTGTGTGTGTGTGTGTTTTCAGTAAGTTCAAATGCATGTAAGTATGATTTGGGATGGGGGCATGTTTAAGTGCTTGTGTATGGAGACCAGAGGTGTCATTCTCAACAACACTACCGCCTTTGAGACAGGGTTTCACACTGGCCTCGACCTTACCAATTATGCTAGATGGGCTAACCTGTGAGCCTTGGGATGCTCCTGTCTCTGCCTCCCCAGTATTCGCTTTTTTATTATTATTTTCTAAATTCTTTGTTTACATTCCAAATGCTTTCCCCTTTCCCAGTTCCCCCCTCCCCATATGTCCCATAGGCCCTCTTCTCTCCACCTATTCTCCAACCACCCCCCTTCCTTTTCTCTGTCCTGGTAATCCCCTACAAGGCTGGATCAAACCTTTCCCAGATCAGGGCCCTCTCCTTACTTCTTCATGGGAGTCATTTGATATGCTAACTGTGTCTTGGGTATTCAGGGCTTCTGGGCTAATTAACATCCACTTATCAGTGAATGCATTCCATGTTTATTCTTTTGTGGTTGGGCTACCTCATTTAGGATGATATTTTCCAGTTCCAATCATTTGCCTAAAATTTTTATGAATTCATTGTTTTTAATTGCTGAGTAGTATTCCATTGTGTAGATACATCACATTTTCTGTATCCATTCCTCCATTGAGGGACATCTGGGTTCTTTCCAACTTCTGGCTATTATAAATAAGGCTGCAATGAACATAGTGGAGCATGTGTCCTTATTGCATGGAGGGGAATCCTCTGGGTATATGCCCAAGAGTGGTATAGCAGGGTCCTCCGGAAGTGTCATGTCCAGTTTTCTGAGGAACCACCAGAGTATTCTTATTACCATTCTGCACCACTATGTCCCAGAGTTTTGTATTGATTCTGGAGATTGAACTCAGGCCTTTTGAGACAGATACTCATCAACTGAACTACCTTCAGTGCCATGTCTTTCTTTCTTTCTTTCTTTCTTTCTTTCTTTCTTTTTTCTTTCTTTCTTTCTTTCTTCTTTCTTTTTTCTTTCTTTCTTTCTTAAATAAACCAGATTTGAGGTTGTTCTCTAATGCTGAATAAAACAACTTATAAACATTCTTGAATTCTTTACTTTCTTGGATTCATGGATGGCAACGTTGATACTTGATACCAAACTGTACTTAGAAGATTGCTGAAGGCAATGATTGACTCTTCTCCAGCCTGTCAGGTCAACTCATGAAGCAGTTATCAATACCTGCTGTCTGTGCTGCACTAGTGCCTTGGAAATTGGTACATATTGTGGTTTAAATCTCGTGTGCTATTCCCAAAGCTCGTCTGGTGAAACTTGCTCTGCAACACAACAGTGTTCAGAAGTGGGTTTGGGGGAGGCAGTTGTCCCATGAATGAGTTAATTAATGAATCCCTAGTTCAATAGTCTATTGGTAAGTTGTAAAATCATTAGGAGGTAGGCCTTTAATTGTAGAAAGCAAGCCATTGGGAACATGCCTTTTAAAGGTCCATGTTGTTCTTGGCCCTTCCTAACTCTCATTCTTTCTTTCTCTTTCTGTCTTTCTCTTCTTCTGTCCTTGAGCCATTAGAAGATGATGGCCCCAGACCAATTCTATTACCATACATTATTACAAAACTTTTCAATAAATAACACACACATACACACATACACACACACACACACACTAAAAGGCATTGTCCTATCTTTGATGGATTTCTGAAATCTGTGACACAAAATAGTGTGTTTCATCGCCTTTTCCTCCACACAAAATTGGGAACTGTTTAATTCTCTTTCACAGTACATCTCCAAGGTCTGTCCCGTCCTCCGCAAACATCTACTGCATATTTCGAGATCTTAGGACATAGTTCATTAGTGTTCATTTTTACTAATGTTGTGGGTTTATTTATTTTTTTTCTTTTTTTTATTCGATATAATTTATTTACATTTCAAATGATTTCCCCTTTTCTAGCCTCCCCACTCCCCGAAAGTCCTGTAAGCCCCCTTCTCTTCCCCTGTCCTCCCTCCCACCCCTTCCCACTTCCCCGTTCTGGTTTTGCCGAATAGTCTTCGTTCTTCCAGCTTCCATCTCTAGCGACCTAAACTCATCATCTGTTGCAAGATATCCCCTGTCCAATCACATTGAGGCCGTGAGAGCCTGTGATTGGGCAGGAGCAAGGAGGCGGAGCTAGGCATTGGGCTGTGAAAGAGCAGACACAGGAGCGTTGAAGGAAGAGAGACATATCAAAGATGGAATCAGACGTTAGATTATCTAAAGGTTAGACATTGGGATAAGACTTTTATCATTGTAAATTGGCATCTTGCAATTGTGAGTTTCGTTTACCTAAATATAATTGGGTAACTATTTGAGATTAAGAGTCGTGCTTTACCAGGTAATTGGAATGAGTGGGCACTGGGTAGAAATGAGAGGAACATCTGCTGGAGAGACGACCAGGCTGGCAGGACCGTTAGGGAGCTTGGGTCTCTCGGAGTAGGACCCTATTGGGACACAGTGTTAGAAATTGCATGACAAATATAGAGGGGGACACTCTCAGCTAGCCATTGACCTGAGCACAGGGTCCCCAATGGAGGAGCTAGGGAAAGGATCCAAGGAGCTGAAGGGGTTTGCAGCGCCATAGGGGGAACAACAGTATGAACCACCCAGTACTCCCAGATCTCCCAGGGACAAAACCATCAACCAGAGAGTGCACATGGAGTTACCCATGGCTCCAGACAGATAGGCAGTAGAATAAGGCCTTGTTGGACATCAAAGGGAGGAGAAGCCCTTGGTTTTGGAAAGGCTCAATGCCTCAGTGTGGGGTAATGCTGGGACAGGGAAGCAGGAGAGGGTTGATTGGGGAACGGAGGAGGGGAGATGGGTTATGGGACTTTCAGGCAGCAGGGGGACAAGGAAAGGGAACAACATTTGAAATGTAAATGAAGAATATATCTAATTTTTAAAAATTAAAAAAAAGAAAGAAAAAAGGCAAAAGAAAAAGAAAAAAGAAAGATCTCAGAAGCATAGTCAGGTTCCACCGAAAAGAGTTGGCAGGGCGCTTCTTTTTTTTTTTAATAATTCCCACTACAATCATCGAAGCTCTTTTTCTTTTTAATTACATTTATTTATTTGTGTATTGTATGTGCTCACAGTCACTCATGCATATGTGGAGGCCAGAGGATGACTTAAAGAGTCATTTCTCTCCCTCGGCTAGGAAGGGCCCAAGGATGGAACTTGGATCTTCGGTATTGGTGGTAAGTCCGTTTGTCTCCTGAGCCATCATGCCAGTCACAGTATTTGCTTCTTAGAAAACACATCCAGAGTATGAAGTGTTTTCTTTCCTACATAGATTACGATATTAGATGCCATTCTTTAGAAACTGTGCTTATAGCATGTAAAAGAATGTCAAAATCTATATATTGAGAGTTTTCTTTTGTTCAAGTTATCTTCTAAGTTAGTTATTTTGCATACAGTTATCACCATGACAGTAATTTTTTTCTTTTGAGACAGAGACTCAGATTTGTAACTTAGGTTTGTCTTGAACTGACAGTCTTTCTTCCTATACTTTCAAGCGATGTGCGTCCATACACATGCAAGCACAGTTTGCATAGTCAATTTTGCTAATAGCCACTTAACACTTGAATATAGAATTCAGTGAACCAAGACTTTTTCAGTTCTTTATTGGGTGAAAAATATCAAATTTATAGCAAAGCTTAGCATATGCCATCCTACAAACCTTTATCACCTGGACTCAATGACTGTTACCACATTGCTATCATTTTCTACATCTGTCTATCAAATAGATGCAGCCACATGAAATAAGTATGAAAATTGTATAAGTACAGAACTCCCTTCTAATTTTGTGTCGTTACATAATGGATATAACAAGAGGTTAAAAATAAGAACCCATACGTGTTTTTTGTTTTTTATGTTGTTGGGCACTTTTGTTTGTTGTGTATTTTTGAGACAGGGTTTCTCTATGTGCCTCTCTAGCTATTCTGGAACTTGCTATGTAAACCAGGTTGGCATCAAACTCATAGAAATAGATGGGCATGCTTCTGCCTCCTAGGTGCTGGGATTAAAGGTTTGTGCCACAAACCTTTATGGCTTACATGGTTTCATGTGTAGTTTAAAAAGCCCACTTGGATATTTTCCTACTGTTTCTTCCACAGGCTATGCACCCTAAGAAAAAAATTTTTCCTAAATCTTTTAATAGATTTTTCAACCTGTTGCAGATAGTTTATTACTAATAATTACTATAATTTGGTTGAAAGAAAGGATACGATGCATTAATTATGATATATTATAATTCTAAATGTTGATATAACATATTACAAAGGCACAATCTGAGAGGAAGTAATACAGGCAGGAAAAAAAAGAAAGCTAATGTTCAGGAAGTTTGGATCCATGTCTCAAAGGAAACAATGTCACTCTGTATGGAGCATAGAAAAATCTCTGTTCTACAGATGCAGCTATCTTCTCTGGCCTTAGGCATCTAACACAGAGATGCAAGACCCTGAGGACAGAGTGAGCAGTAAGAAGGCTGGTCTCTGTCCTCACTGTTCAAGATAACTACTCAAGGCCAAACCATGAGATGCAGACATAATTAACATAGTCACAGGCAAGGCATGGCTACTTTTCCCAAATACTTTCAGGAGAACTTGCAAAGTCCAGGCTAGAGTTAAAATACACTATAAATTTGGGGTTCTTTCCTTAGTTGATTTCTTTGCACACTATTCAGGTACTCTAGAAGTTTTATATACATTGTAGACTTGGACTTCAATGGAAGCAAATGATCAAACACTAAACTAAGAGACAGGCAACTGGGTTTGTTGACTTATCCACTCACCCAGAACTACTCAGTGTATGTGCCAGGCAAGCTCTCCACCACTGCACTACAGCCTGGCTGGAGAACACTCTGTCACAGGTGCAATGTTGGCTTTCTTTTCCCTATTTGAAATTAAGATGCTGAATTGGACCAGAAGTTAATGAAGTATTAGCTACAGAATCCTTTTTGTGCTTTGTTTTGTGCTGAGATAAAATTGCACATGCTGTGGTGACACACACCTTTGATATCAGCAGTCAAGAGGTCAAGGCAGACAGATCTCTAAATTTGAAGCCAAACTGGTCTATAGAGTAAGTTCAAGGACAGCCAAAGCTACACAGAGGAGACCCTATCACCAAAACAACATCAATAACAACAAAAACACAAGATCTCACTCTGTGGTCCAGGCTCTTCTCCAACTCACAATGAATCTCCTCCTTTGACTTCCTGCATGGTGGAATTACAGATGTGCGCCATCACATCTGGTGCTTTTCTTTTACCATAGTTCTGCTTTTAGGATTCAAATTATAAAAACATAAATGATGATTTTTCACTGTCCTGGCCCTTCATAGCCCATTTTCTTTTATCGGAGTAATGATATCAGTGTGCAGAATTCCTGCCGTCCTTTATACTCTTAGAGCAGTGCTGAACATAGAAGCACATTGACTTGGTTAACTGGTCTCCTATTAGTAGTAATTTCAGACTTTTATTACTGTAAGTAACACCTCAATGAATGACTTTACATAGGAATCATTTCACGCCAGTATATTTGCAGGAAGGGGAACTATAAGATGAATTGCTGAGTGAAATAATATGGTTGCCTGCCATTCTTACAGGTCTTACTAGTGCAAGTTCAGCCAATGTGCATTCTCAGTTGTACAGTATAAAAATGGGAAAGAGCAAACATTCCCCTACATTTATACGCATAAAGTACTCCATGGAAACACTTCTTTTTTTAAAAGGTTTATTTTTTTATTTTCTTCATTTTAATATTTTTATTTTCTATATTCTTTGTTTACATTCCAAATGATTTCCCCTTTCCCAGGTCCCCCCTCCCCATATGTCCCATAAACCTTCTTCTCTCCACCCATTCTCCAGTCACCTCCCTCCTTTTTCTCTGTCCTTATATTCCCCTCCAACGCTAGATCAATCCTTTCCAGGATCGGGACCCTCTCCATGGAAACACTTCTATATTTGTTATTTAGAAAGTAAACACTGCTCCACTTAGGGATCAGGAACCCTGGGCCACGGAGCCCCATCTCCAGGAAGTGCAAGAGGCCAGCTGTGCACCTGGAGGCAGGCTGGGAGGAGGCAGCATGCTCTGGCCCTACAGAGTATAGGATCCAGTCCTGAGGCATCTGGTGGCGGCCTTCCTGTCTCCGCCTCTGGATCTAGAACAGCCTGTGCCACAGCACCCTGTCTCCAGGGCCAGCTGTGCACCTGGAGGCCAGCTGGGAAGAGGCAGCTTGCACTGGTGAGTTCGGCATTGACAACAAGATCAACTCACACCTGTGAGAACTAGATGGCAAAAGGCAAACTTAGGAATGTTACTAACAGAAATCAAGGCAATATGGCAGCATCTGAACCCAATTCTCCATTAATAGCAAGTCCTGGATACTCCAACACACCAGAAAAACAAGATTTGGATTTAAAATCACTGGTCATGATGCTGTTACAGGAGCACATGAAGGACATAAATAAATCTCTTAAAGAAATTCAGGAGAAAATGGATCAAAAGTTAGAAGCCCTTACAAGGGAAACACAAAAATCATTGAAAGAAATTCAGGAGAATACAGAAGCCAATAAGGAGGACACACAAAAATCACTTAAAGAAATACAGGAGAAGTTTGCTCAACAGGCTGAGGTCATGAAAGAGGAAACACAAAAATCTCTTAAAGAATTACAGGAAAGCACAAACAAGCAAGTGAAAGAGCTAAGCAAAACCATCCAGGATCTAAAATCCGAAGTAGAAACAACTAAGGAATCTCAAAGTGAGACAACTTTGGAGATAGAAAACCTTGGGAAGAAATCAGAGGACATAGATGCAAATATCAACAACAGAATACAAGAGATAGAAGAAAGAATCTCAGATGCTGAAGATACCATAGAAACCATTGACTCAACAGTTAAAGAAAATGCAAACTGCAAAAAGCTTGTAACACAAAACATCTAGGGAATCCAGGACACAATGAGAAGACCAAACCTAAGGATTATAGGCATAGATGAGAGTGAAGATTTACAACTTAAAGGGCCAGCAAATATCTTCAATAAAATTATGGAAGAAAACTTCCCTAACCTAAAGAGAGAGATGCCCATGAATATACAAGAAGCCTACAGAACTCCAAAAAGACTGGACCAGAACAGAAATACCTCCTGTCACATAATAATCAAAACACCAAATGTACTAAACAAAGAGAGAATATTAAAGGCAGTAAGAGAAAAAGGCCAAGTAACATATAAAGGAAGACCTATCAGAATCACACCAGACTTCTCACCTGAGACTATGAAAGCTAGAAGATCCTGGGCAGATCTCATGCAGACTCTAAGAGAACACAAATGTCAGCCAAAACTACTATACCCAGCAAAACTCTCAATCACCATAGATGGAGAAACTAAGATATTCCATGACAAAACCAAGTTTACCCAATATCTTTCCACAAATCCAGCCCTACAAAGGATAATAGGAGGAAAACACCAATACAAGGAGGGAAACCTCACCCTGGAAAAAGCAAGATAGTAACCTTCTTTCATCAAACACAAAAGAAGATAACCAATCAAATTTAAAAAATAACATCAAAAATGACAGGAAGTAATAATCACTATTCCTTAATACATCAATGGACTCAATTCCCCAATAAAAAGGCACAGACTAACAGAC
Source organism: Apodemus sylvaticus (assembly GCF_947179515.1). Classification (NCBI taxonomy): domain Eukaryota; kingdom Metazoa; phylum Chordata; class Mammalia; order Rodentia; family Muridae; genus Apodemus; species Apodemus sylvaticus. Next base: position 30,878,760 of record NC_067490.1, read on the forward strand.
TGGATACGTAAATAGAAAGTAAACACTAAGTAACCAAAGCTATTTTAATTTTACTCAGTTTAAGTGATTTGAGTCTCTCTATAATCACCCATTTCTATTCAATTTTTGTGTTTGACTGACATTAAATTTATGAATTACATCTTAGTGGGAAATAACATGTGTAATATTGCACCTTACCTACATATGTTTTCTCTTTGCTATTCTTTTTCAAGCCATACTGGAGACTGAATACTGGACCTTATATATGCTAGGCAAATATTTTATCACCAAAGTGCATCCCCGGGCCTCTTTATGATCTTTATTTTAAATAGCATGTTGCTACATTGCCTAGACTGGCTTTGAGTTCACTTTGTAGCCCTGTAGTCAAGAGAAGCCTTGAACTTGTGATGGTTCTGTCCCAAGTGGTTGGGAGCACAGGTATGCACCACTGTGCCTGGCTTTATAAATAAATGCCTTCCTTATGTCCCTTAATGCTGAGTCAGAATTTTCTTCACATTGACGTCAGAACATCACAATGAGATGCCTCCAAGAGGCTCAAACTTTCTTGATAGCATAGGAACCGTCTTTCATAAAACATTCTTTTAACTGGTATTGTCTAAATGACAGTGTGTGCACACACTTTAGTTTTAACTTTGAAATAATCGAATGGCCACAGGTTCCCACTACACTTTCATATAGAGCTGGGATGAATTCCTAATTCTATATTAGATGTCACTGAAGAGGGCAGTTAAGCCCAGCACGGAAGTGTCAGGCAACTACACGCGAGCAGGGGACGGCTGCATGTGAGCTGCGGGCGGCTGCACATGGGGGAGCAGCCTTGACCTTATCTCTTCCAAGAACTATCAACATAGGAAGCAAGTCTATTTCAGAGTCCTGGGGCTGCAGCACCGAGCTGTGACCCAGTGTTCACATTCACATGGACAACTGTGGAAATGGGCCAACAGATGAAGCACACACAGGTATACAAAGAACGCAGCCAGCATCCCAGGGCTTGTGGCCTTCTACATAGACACACAGGCTTGATGTCTGAATTGCTTCCTTACCTTCACAGTGATCTTATATGCAGCACTTCTAAACACTCAGGGTCTGGTGTGTGTGTGTGTGTGTGTGTGTGTGTGTGTGTGTGTGTGTGTTCATGTATGTGTGTGTGTGCTGGTAAAGATTCAACTGTGAGGCTTGAACATGCCGAGCACTGTACACTAAGCTTACTGTTATAAGCTAGACACTCCACCAGAATGTCTTTCAGCAACTCAGCGATGGCAGCTTATATATATCATTACCTGCTGCAGAGGTGTAGGGCATTTCCACAGTTACTGTGAGCTGCATATTCTCGCATGTGACACATGCTCCCTTTAAAGGGCTGTGTCTTGTTTGTTCTCTCTCTGTTTCCTGGTCCCTTGTCTTTCTGTCTGTCTCTGTCTCTCATGTCCCTCCCCACTCTGAGCAAGGCTTTTGCTCTCCCCATTCCCCCAATAAGCCTCTTGCAATAGATCTCTTGCATGGTGTGATCTCTCAGCATCAGTCTATATTAGAATTATTTCATATAATATAGAATTATTTAATATTCATATAACATATAAGTATTTATATTTTATATATATTTAATTGATGTCTATATGTCTATAACAGCTTCCATTGTCTTAATGTGTGGTGTGGTGTGTGTGTGTGTGTGTGTATGTGTGTGTGTGTGTGTGTGTGTGTGTGTGTGTGTGTGTGTGTGTGTACATCTGAAAAGTATCTTGTTTAGCTTCAATTCTGATGCTTATTGTAATTTTTAATTTTTATGGTTTTAATTAAAATATAATTATATCATTTTCCTATTACTTTCTTCTCCCCAGCCCCTCGCAAGCCAGCCCTTTGCTCCAGCTCCTTTCATCATCTCTACCCTCACTGTCAAATTGACAGCTTCTCCTCAAATTATTATTGTTACATATATGTATGCATATTCACAAATATATAAGCATAACCTGCTGAATCTGCTTTTGTCTTTGGTATATCAGTCTTTCAAGACCGATTACTGAATATTGAACAACCAATCAGGCTCCTGTGGGAGAGGCTAACTCTCCCTCCCTCAGCACTCAATAGTCACCTGTGACCCTAAGGCTTTTCTCCCTTCTTCTTCAGCACGGCTATTGATATTAACAATATTCAGGTCTTAATTATGCAGCTATTTCTTTCTCTTTTTTTGTTTTTTGGTTTTTTGTTTTGTTTTGTTTTGAGACAGGGTTTCTCTGTGTAGCCCTGGCTGTCCTGGAACTCACTCTGTAGACCAGGCTGGCCTCGAATTCAGAAATCTGCCTGCCTCTGCTTCCCAAGTTGCTGGGATTAAAGGTGTGCACCACCACTGCCTGGCTCAGCTATTTCTACAAGAGACAATCTCACAGCAGACTTCCTGGTGTTCTGTCTTTATAATTTTTAGATTCCCATTTTTTTTATTGTATTCATAGTAACTTCATGGATTATATCTTAGTAAAAAGGAACATGTTTGTTGTTCTGTTTAATTAACTAAGTACATTATATGTTTTTCTACTTGTTAATAAATTTGTCAATCTCATCAATGGTGATACTAGTTCTTTTCTTGATATAGATCTTATGCATATAATATAAAGCACATTCCTAGGTACTTAATCTTTTCTATACAGTTAAAATAAAGTATTCCCTAAAATATGCTTACTAACTGATTATTAATCTCTCAATGACAACATTAATTTTTATTCTAGAAAATTTGCAGAATTTTTCTTGTTGTTGTGTTTTATAAAAATAAAGAGAGAATCAGTATGTTTGGTGGATGTGTAGTCAGGTATGGGGGAATGGACTGTCTCTGGAGGTCCATGCTGAGGCATCCCTTCCCCTTGAGGGATCAGCCACATGAGGTACAGTATAGAATAGTTTATTTAGGGCATGGGGAGGGGAGTTGAGGGAGTAGAGACAGAGAAAGGCAGAGAGAGGAGGAGGAAAAGGAGGAGGAGAAAGAGGAGGAGGGGGGGAAGAGGGATTGGGAGAGAGAGAGAGAGAGAGAGAGAGAGAGAGAGAGAGAGAGAGAGAGAGAGAGAGTAGAGGCCAGGGCCATAAGGACATGAAGAGATGGGGAAGGGGAGCACGGAGACAGAGCTGGATCAAGAGAGCAAGAGAGAGAGGACAGCGAGCAGTCCCTTTTATAGTGCGTCAGGCATACCTGGCCTGTAGGGCAAAACCGAGACTAAATGCTAACACCTATTGCTTTTAACTGGTTTTGGTTAAGTATTGTTAAATTCAACCCCTACTTTTCATATATAACTCTAATTCCTCTCTTTTCTCTAATAGTCAAGTGAGGGCATCATGTTCGTTCAATGCTTTGTTCAATTGACTATTGTGGCCAGTCCTGGTCTCAATGCAGTAGATTCAGGGTCTCAGGGCGAAGCGTCATCCGGACATTGATGTTTAAGTAAATCCCCGTGTTATGTCACAAGAGCATCCATTTTTATCTTAAATTTGTTTTCTCAAGAATGAAGTTTGAATGTAGTCAACATCTCCTCATTGTCTGAAAGTTCTTTAACTCCTCTAGAATCACCTCTACTCTCCACATTCAGTGGATTATAATGCCCCTCCCCCAAATGGCCTGTTAACCTGGGATGTTCTGTGTATTTGCGCACATTGAGATGTGAACAAAACAATGTCCTGAGATTTCTTGTGTGTCCTCTTTATTTCATGCTAATTCATATAGCCCTAATTTGGAGCGTGTGTGTTGTTCTCCTGGGACATGAACTGCCTACTTTGTTTTTCCTGAAGAAGTAACACACCAGTTTCTGAGACCCATCCATTCCTCCCTGTGGTTTTCTTTTTACCAGATTCCCTTCTTCCTTATTCTTTTTGTGGGATTCACTTGCAGCTTTGCTGGGTCTCTAATGACGCCCCTTCTCTGTCCTGATGAGTGTTCGCTCTGACTTCTGCAGTTCAGCCAGGCAATTCTCTCCCTAACCCCTTTGTCAAAGTCAGACACACCTTGGCTTTGCTTTCAAACCAGTGCACACTTAACTAGAAGCATATTTTACCTTTTATTTGAATTTCTCTTTAGCCACGGGCTGTATCAACTTCTTACACACTGCTTGGGAAACCAAGAAAGATTCAATAAATTAATCAAAAATATAATGACCTCAGTGAGCATATGCAATGCCTGCCTTTTCTATACATTGTTTTAAGGTACGCCTAGAATATTTATACAGATAATAGATTATATAAATTAAGTGAATATTACATAATACTATATTTCATAATATAAAAGTCACTTAAGATTCAGTGAGATGGAATCTATAGATGGTAAAAATAATTGTTCCTAAGGAAGAGATCCTGCAAGTTATGAATCAGGTATTTTTCAATATACCTTCTTACATTAGCAAATATGGAAATGAATTTATGACTTTTTATACTAAAAATGTCAGTCTGGGAGCCTGCTCTTTTTAAATGGTCTGAATTCCACCATCTTATTTCTCACTGGAGTATTTGTAATTACATACTCTCTTTGGACCAATTTTCTGTAAAGAATATAGTCTTTGTCACAGATGAAACAGACCAGCCCAGTACCAACGTAATGTGATTTTAGAGGGCTCATAAAAACCTCAGTATCCCTACTACTCCTTTTTTTATTTGGATCATTGAAGGCCCTAAATGCAGTTCAAGATACATTCCTTAGACTCAAGATTAGTTTTATTTCTTAAAATGGAAAGTTTGTGGAGACATAGCAGACATTAGCACATAATCAACAATAAGTAGATCATCTGCTTTATAGAAATGCTTTGAAGATTAAAGTTATTGGGCTTCTTTCCTGGAGTCTCTGGTTAGAAAAGCCTGGAGAAAGGAAAATTAAGTAGCATTTTGAGGGAGAGTTGGGGAGGGAAAGGTGGGAGAAGGGAAAGGTGGGAGAAGGGAAAGGTGGGGGAAGGGAAAGGAAAGGTGGGGGAAGGGAAAGGAAAGGTGGGGGAAGGGAAAGGTGGGGGAGGGAAAGGTGGGGGAAACACATGCACACACATCCCTCCCCGCAGACGGGTTCTCTCGGGTTGTCATCAGTTTTAGCCTTATGGGTCAGAGGCTCTAATAACATCCAATCATATTGCTAAAGACTCAAGCACCAAATACAGCCCCCATTTGTTCACATTAACCAGTGCTATTGACTGCCTACTGTGTGCCAGGCTCTGTCCCTGAAGCCTGTGCTACGGCAGTGAACACTTTCTCTTTTAATCTCCCTTCTGTTCAAGCTTACCATCTAATGGGAAAAGCCAAATAATTTTGAAATCAATTATAAAGGCCCTTGGGGTTTTTTGTTGTTGTTTTTTCTGTGTTTGTTTTGTTTGTCTGTTTGTTTTTGTTATTTGAGGCTAATGCACGTTGTTGAGAGAGAGCACAGTTTAAAATGGAGAGTGTTGGGCTGAGCAGATGGCTCGGCCATTAAAGACCAGGCTCATAACCAAAAATATGAAATGGAGCATGTTGTGATTTATGAAAATATAGGGAGAGAGAAGAAATATGTTTGGTGGATGTGTAGTCAGTTGTGGGGGAAGGAAGTGCCTCTGCAGGTCCATGCTGAGGCATCCCTTCCCCCTGAGGGACCACCAGGTATAGTTAGAACAGAGTTTATTCAGGGCATGGGGAGAGGAGTTGAAGGAGTAGAGACAGACAGAGACACAGAGAGAGACAGAGAAACAGAGAGAGAAACTGAGCGAGACAGAGACAGAGAGATTGAGAGATTGAGAGAGAGAGAGAGAGAAAGAGAGAGAGAGAGAGAGTAGAAGGCCAGCCACGAGCACGTGGAGAGAGGGAGGGAAATGGGGAAAGCAAGCAGGAGGGGAGGTGGAGGGGGTGGGGGATGTGGGGAGAGCAGGAGTAAGAGAACAGAGGAAGAACAAGAAATCAAGAAAGGAGCAGGCAAGCAGCCCCTTTTATAAGGGGGCAGGAATACCTGACTGTTGCCAGGTAACTGTGCCAACAGAGCATGTTGACATATTTTTATTTTTATCTTATTATTCTTTAGACCCAAGTCTGCACACATGCTCCGCCTTGCAGTTTTAAATGATGTGCTCAGTAAGTAGCACTGAGTAGGGGCATGAGACTACAAGGTTAAGGACTCTTGTGAACACCCAGCACAAAAGCAAAAAGATGGGAAATGCTTGGCGCGTTTACAGTGCACAGGGATGTGAAGACTGTGAAGAGTGAGCAAAACAGAGTAGAGGATGGGACTAGGTCCAAGAAATGGTGGTGGTAAGAGAAAGAGCGTGCTTTGAGGCTTTTATTATGAGATATGAAGTCAGTGAGACAGTTTAAGCACGGGTCAGCATGACCTGACTGATAGCATTCTGACGATTACAGCAGGATCATGCCTATAACTTTAGTAGTTAGGAAGCTGAGGTAGAAATATTGGTTTTAAGACCAGCCAGAACTAGCGTGAGTTTCTGATCAGTCTAGGCTAGAGTAAGACCCCACTTCAAAACCTAAATAAACAAATACACTAAAGACAACAAAACGATGACCAGTAGCTAGGTCAATAAAGTATTGGTTACAGCATACATGAGGACCTACATTGGATCTCTAGAATCTATTTAAAAAGTCAGGTATGATAGTGCATGCTCAGAACCCATTGGGAGATGGATACAGGAGATCCCTGGAGCTCACTGCCTGGCCAGTCTCATCAAGTCATCATGTTCCAAGTCTCCAGTGGAAGACCTTGACTTAAAAAAACTTACGGTAGATAATTCCTGAGGAACAATCCTGAAGATGATTTCAGGCTTCCCTTCTTACTGCCACACAGCACATACGTATATGTATATGCATACATACAGACAGCCAATTTACAGAAAGCATTCCCAACACTCATAGGCTGAGGCAGAACGGTCATAAAACTCGAGACCAGCCTAGGCTACATAGTAAACCCATATAAAATAACCAAAGCAAACAAACAAACCCAAAACAACCAGGTACAGTGGTATAGTGTAAGCCTATAATGCAGTGGTTCTTACCCTGTAAATTGCAACCCCTGAGGAGATGAATAACTCTTTCACAGGGAACACCTAAGACTAATGGAAAACATACATATTTACATTACAATTCATAATAGTAGCAAAATTACAGTTGTGAAGAGGCAACAAAATAATTTTATGGTGTGCAGTGACCATAACATGAGGAACTGTATTTAAAGGGTCATAATAGTAGGAAGGTTGAGAACCACTGCTCTAATGAAAATACATGCAGGAGATTAGAACAAAAGGATTATTGCAAGTTTGCAGCCGCTCTGGATCACATGGAAAGGATGAGGCCACTGATGGCTATGTAGTGAGACAATGCCTTAAGCAAACAAACAAAAAGATTAAATCACAGCAAGGCCAGAGCAACATCAGGGAGAAGAATGAGGAAGGTACCCAAGAATCTGGGGGAATGTGATGACTTTCAGGCAAGAGGAAGACAACAGGATGTGATAAGGAATGATCATGTGTACTTTGAAAGCAGAGCTGACAGGAGTGAGAAATAGGAGAAAAGCTAAGAGGCTGTGATACCTTTGAACCCTTAGCAAAAAGAAAGTCCCTAAGGAAGGCGTCAGCTCTGTGCCAGGTGCTGCTGATGTTTCCAGTATAACGAGGTGTGAGGAGTGGCATGGGATTCTGGCATTTAGCAACATGAGCATTATCAGTGAGCTTAGCAACGGTGGAGAGAATTATGGGAGTCATTATGCGACTTTTCCTAAGGAGACATGAACAGACATCTATACACCCCAGATGGGGCGCAGACAAAAGACTGAAGAAATGACATCATTTAAGTCTAGCTTAGTGAATCAGTGAGTTTGTTGGGAGTTTATGTGTGAGCCTACGTGAGTGGTTACTTACAGGGGAATGGAAGTAAAGGTATCACAGGACAGCCCACCCCTGAAATGGGTGGCGACTCGCAAAAGCTTTATCCCTAGAACTACTTGCAGAACTTGCAGGTAGCTGAACAGATGGGAGTGTCCTCTTTTTTTTTACTGCTTATGGAACCTTGGGTGGGGCTGGAGTGATGGCTCAGCATACAGCTCTTACAAAGGATCCAAGTTCAGTTCCCAGCACTGATGGCCAGGCAATCTCTACCACCTGTGACTCCAGTTCGGGCAAGATCGGATGTCCCTGGCCTCTTTGAGCACCAATACACACACACACACACACACACACACACACACAAACAGACACACCCACACCCACACACTTTTAAATCAATAAAAGATCCTTTAAAATAAAATAAAAAATACACCCAGTTCTGGTTGGTTGTTTGTCTGTCTGTCTGTCTGTCCACTTGACACAAGCTAGAGTCACCTGGGAAAAGGAAACCTCCACTGAGCAATTACCTCCATCAGACCACCCTGTAGGTATATCTGCTGAATAATTTCTAGGTTAATGATTGATGAGGGAGGACACAGCCCACTGTTGTTGGTGCCATCGCTGGACCTGCGGTCCTGTGTGCTATAAGAAAGCAGACTGAGAAAGCCATAGGGAACAAACCAGTAAGCAACACTGCTTTCAATTCCTTCCATCAGTAATGTACTGTTACCTAGAAATTGTAAGATAAAATAAACCCTTTCTTCTCTCAAGCCACTTTTGGTCAGTGTTTTTTATCATAGCAATAGAAAATAAACTAGGGTATACCTTCCATACCCAATTCCCATAGTAACTGTTTCCATCTCAATTAATCCATGGTCTGTATTTCCACTTACCTAGGAATCAATGTCCCTCCATCTGCTTCCTCTAGTAGTAAACTATTTACTATGACTTGTGTAAGTCCATCAGAAGTCCTAGTTGAAAGGCAACATGATTCATGCACTTGAAAAGTTCCCTATGTGTATACAAGGTTCAAGGGTAGGATCAGACACACCAAGATGACAACGAAAACTCAGTCAATGAGTTCCCTTTCAACATCTTTGGCAGGAATGGCAGAAAATGGGTCGTACGGTAGAAATAGTCATATGGTCGATAGCATGATAAGAACTGGGGAAAGGCTTGCACGATTCACCAGAGGGGTCAGAGAATGAGTGTATTGACTGTAGACTTGGACCAACTACATGGCAAGAAAATGGGTAATGAGTGCTTGGGTTTGGATGAGGCGGGGTGAAGCATCCTGCCTCCAATTCTCTCCACCAAGCATCTCTTCAAATAATTGTGGCTTCCATGCTCCACTAAGAACAGCCATGATACTTTCTCTCAGGATGTAAATGCAGAGTCATGGTGGCAAATACCCTATGTACAGAACTTCACTTCAGAATGCTTTCCATTTTGGCTCCCTTGAAACACTGATTTCCCTACAGGTACTATTACCCTGCATCGGCATCACATACACTGGGCATCCTTGTAGCTCAGCCATTCGTCCATGGTTGACTTGTATGTTTTCCAGCCTGTTTGTACGTGCACAGCTCTTCTTCTGAATGTGCTTCCAATGACTCAATGACGCCTGTGACTCACAATCCACCACCCTGAGTCACGCACTGGAGTTAGGTGAATTAGTCTTAATTTGGTGCGTTCCAGTTTATCAGTGTGAGCCCTGCCTGCTGAAAGCTTTGTTTTGTTTTCCTTCCTAACACTTGGGACTCCCTTAATTGGTAGTTGATAACTTCCACGGTGACCACGTCTGCCGAGGGAGGGAGTAAAAGTTGGCCCAGTGTCAAGCAAGAGGAGCAAAACAAAAAGAAGCACAACAGAAACTGGGCTGCAAAAGGCATTAACACTAAGAAAACCAAGGGTTTTGCAGATCAAAATCATTCTTACTTGTTTTACTCTGAAGAAATTCACTTCAGCTCCTACTTGTAGATCCCAAATGAAGGTGACAACCCAGAGAACTTGAGCTATACACCAGGGGGATAGTGGAGAATGTCTTCTCTCTTTTGGAAGTGAGAGGAACAACTTCCTCCATTAACAAGCACAGGTGCCTCCAAGATTAAACTACTCTATCAGCAAGGGCAAAACAGATTAAATGCAAGAACAATCTATGAGTGCTTATGCTGCATTTTGACACTATGAATGAAATCTAAACTGAGACTATAGCATCATTTATAGCCTTGTGCAGTATAGTGTTCAAAGAGTTCTAGGAAATAAAGCATCCAGCACTCTCAGAAATATGCCCAGAACTAAAACTTCTGACTTAAAAGTATACACACAATGGCCTAAATGATTCATTCATATTATAAGTGGTCATGAGAACCACTTGCCCACCAAAGTGTTTAAAAGGCCTTGACGAGATGCTTAAAACCTGATTTGTTCATTTCTTCTACTCTGCCTACATTAATTATCCCCATCTTTCCTTCCCTCTGTAAGTGAACCGTTCATCTAGAAAAAGACATTAAATTTTCACTAAAGCTGTCACAAAATTTTTCAGATTTATAAGGAACACTGTCGATTCTATGGTCTCTTACTAAATATCAGTTTATTACAGCATTTATACTTCATTATTTATTCTCTGTGGATAAAACATAGTTTAGACAGAATTAGTTTTACTTAATGCTGTTAATGTGTTATATTTCTTCTCCAAATAAAAGCATCTATTTCACTTATATCAAAATAATGACTGTGTATGGTGGCGTGTGCCTATGATCCCAACACTCAAGAAGCAGAGGAGTGAGGACTGCAGAAAATTGGGGATCAGACTGGTCTAGGGCATGGTACATAAATCAGGGCTACATAGTGGGACTCTGTATCAAAAACTCAAACGAATAGGGAGGGAGACATTAATAAAATGAGAAAGCCTAATTAACATCCAGAGTAGAGCCAGTCTGTGGGTGCAGGATTATTATACATTACAGATGTGGCTAGTGTCAAATGTAGGTTGCCCTTGACACACATCCTATTCCATCTTAACAAACACAGATCTCTTTCTTTGCTTTTTTTCTTTTCTTTCTTTTGCTTTTTCTTTTGAAAAATACTAACACATTCTCAAGAACTGTCTAGGACTGTACAATATGTCTTAAGTAAAGCTACAAACAAAAAGACAGATATATCCTATGCTCTCATGTATCTAACATTTGAAGAAATACCCAGTAATTGGAGAAATCTTTATATAACTCCAGTTGTCACTGTCGGGGAAGAAAAATACAAAGAATTATATATTAATCTGTTAAGTTGTGTTTCCCTGTGGAAATAGTGGTGCTATGGCCTGGAGCCTGATGGGTAAAAAAGGTAATGTCGGAGGTCAAGAGAACATTTCATTCCAAACTGAAGTTTAACAGAGATGGGCATTGGGAATTGTAAACAAGCATAGAAAGTTCAACCCTTCCCCTAAACCCAAATCTGGAAGCTCTATCAAGTAAAAGTAACACGTGATGAATTCTGGATCCTTAATCAAAAACCATGGAAGCCCTGATGATTCAGAATGTGTGCAGATTGTGAAAAGAAATCTTCCCAATCTGAACTTGCTGGTATTCACATTTTATAGATCACCCTAGAGGCTTGTCCTGCTATGCCTTGTTTGAGAGGTGGGAAGAATCCATCATCTCCTGCCCATTTGATTTGTCTGGACATCACTGAACTCTGTGTGGTTAGGAAGTTCAGAATAAACACCTTTGAGAAGGACTCAGTGTCTGGGCACCTAGTACCAGCACTCCCACTAGATAGTGACAACATGAAGCAGCATGACCTGAAAAGGCCAATATTCAGACAGGTCAAGGTGGAATGGGCAAACATGTGCTGATACAGCACCAGAGGCTAGACTTCCTGAAGGATCCTAGCAGCCCCATTCATACACTCTTCATGCTTACCAAGAGAAGTGGCAAAGAAGTCTAAGCTAAAGACTCCCTTTAGGTCCCTGCCACCAGTGAGTCAGAAAGACATAGAGAAAGAAAGAAAGAAAGAAAGAAAGAAAGAAAGAAAGAAAGAAAGAAAGAAAGAAAGAAAGAAAGAAAGAAAGAAAGAAAGAAAGAAAGAAAGAAAGAAAGAAAGAAAGAAAGAAAGAGAAAGACAGACAGACACAGACAGACACAGACACAGACAGACACAGAGAGACACAGACACAGACACAGACACAGACACAGACACAGACACAGACACAGACACAGACACAGACACAGACACAGGCAGGCAGGCAGGCAGGCAGAATGGGCCTGGCCAAGGCTTTTGAAATCTCCTCCAACAAGAACACAAACACCAACAAGGCCACGCCTCCTGAGCCTTTCCAAACAACTCATCAACTTGGGTCTGTCATGCGAATATATGAGTCTATGGGAGTCATCCTCATTCCAACACCCACAGGCCCTGTCTCAAAAACAAAAAAACAATAAAATCATTCAGGCAAGTTGGCAAATGGGTCCTTTGATTGACATTGGCATTTCTCTACATTCACACTTTTTTTTCCCAATCTTCTTGCCACTCATATAACTTAGGAAGGTCCTCAAACATTTCTTTATGTCACAACCTTGGGCAAAAAGAAAGCAATGGGTCTCTGTGAAAAACAAATCAATGGGCTTCAGAGCATGGCCCAATGGGTAAGAAAGAGTACTTGCTATGCAAGTCTGAGGACCTGAGTTCAGATCTCAGCCTCCCAGGTAAAAACTCAACAGTGCTGCAAACACTTGAAACTCCAGCATGGTCCGGGTAAGGTAGAGCAAATCTAAGGCAGAAAGAGCGTTGATGATCCTGGCAGCCAGAAACCAGCCTAGCCAAACAACAAAAACAAAACCAAATAAACAAAAAACCAGTAAAATCCAGGTTCGGTAACAGACTTTGACTCACACATGTGCACAGCTTCGTGTCCTTAGACACATGCATATACACACATATGTAATACGCACATACACATAACATCATATGTTTTTAAGTATAACCAAAATAGTAAATACTATAATCCCAACAGTTAGGAAATTAAGACAGGACAATTTTTAATTAGAGGCAAGCATATGTTACATAGTGACAACCTGTCACAAAAGATAAAAATGCAGAATAAGTGAACTTCAAAAAGAAATTTGTAAAGGAACCTGTAAAAGGCTCATTTTCCCACCCAGGGCAGTGGTTTTGGTGGTGGTGGTGGTAGTGGTGGTCGTTTGGTTTGATTCAGATTTTTGTTTGTTTGTTTGTTTGGCTAGTTGGTGGATTGGTTGCTTTATTGGTTTGTTTGTTTGTGTTTGTTTTTCCTTTACTGAACATAGGACTTTAGTTTTTTCATTAATAAATAAATATGTAAACATTGCATATATAGTATTTATGTTATATGATCTCATGACAGTTCTTATGGTTTACCTCTTTTTTTACAAAATTAGTTTTATATATTTCTACTTTATGGGTTTTTAAGAAGTAGTCATAACACAGGAGTTCCCGCTCAAAGGCTGGGAGAGGAACTTCACCTTGGTCGATGCCAAGTTCCTGCCAGGTGGCATGGTACCCCACCCAATACGGCTCTCTACAGCCTTGCAGCAGCACTGGATTGTATTTATAGCATGGGTTGTGTTCTCTGCTGCTACACTGTAGTCGCAATGAACACAGGATGAATACCAAGGCCTAGAATAGTACCTAGTTCATGGGAAACCCATAATAGGTACGTTTGAAGGAGTAAATGAATGAATGAGTGCTGAATCTCACATACAAATATAGGTAAGACTATGTAAGAGAAGATTCCAGTGGAAGCCATGTTCTGATGATAGAGTACTGGATGTGACCCCTGGTTCTTCCTCTCGTTTGTTTTTTTCTCTAAGAATGTTTATGTAATAAAGCATTCGTTATTTAAAAAAAAGAAGTAGTCATTAAAATAATAAAATAAAATAAAGAAATAGTCATACTTGAGGGTTGAAGAGGCAGCACAGTGCTCTCTTTATACACACACACACACACACACACACACACACACACACACATATATATATATATCAGAAGATCTGAGCTCAATTCCTAACACTCATGTCAGGCAGCTCATAACCAAATAATAAATAAACTCCAGTTCCAGGGATCCAACACCCTCCTTTAGCCTCTGCTGATACATACACACACACTCAACACACACACACACACACTCACACACACACACACACACACCTAAATGATTATTCTTTTCTTTTTCAGACAGAGTCCAGTAACTCCAGGCTGTCAATGTAATATAGGCTAGAGCTGAATTAATGATTCTCTTATTCCTATGTTCCAAGTTCTGGTGTTACCAACAAGTGCCACCATCCCTGACTATTAGGTAGCTTTTTCATTAACCGTGTTTCTTGACCATTTCTGATCAGCATATGCAATTGATGTGCAAGGGTGCTCAGCCCTCACTAGTTCTTTCTTTTGTTGGTGATTTTATTTATTTACATTTCAAATGTTGACCCCTTCCTGGTTTCCCCTCTACAAGCCCCCTATTTCATCCCCCTTCCCTGCTACCTCGATGACTGTGCTTCCCCACACACCCATCCACTCCCACCTCACTGCCCTCCATCCCCCTAGGCTGGGGCATCAAGCCTCCGCAGGACCAATACCCCCCCCCCATTGATGCCAGATAAGACCATCATCCTCTGTTACATATGCGGCTGAAGCCATGGGTCCCTCCATGTGCACTATTTGGTTGGTGGTTAATCCCTGGGAGCTCTGGGGGATCCAGTAGGTTGACATTGCTGTTCTTCCTGTGGGGTTGCAAACCCTTTCAGCTCTTTCAGTCTTTTCCCTAACTTTTCCATTGGGGTCCCAGTGGTTAGCTCAGTGGTTGGCTGCACTGTATCCACATCTGTATTGGTCAGACTCTGGCAGAGTTTCTCAGGGGACAGCTAGACCAGACTCATCTCAGCAAGCACTTCTTAGCATCAGCAACAGTGTCTGCCTGGTACAGAAGCGAGCGTATCCAGTGGAGGACGAATCTAGATACGTCAGCAAAGCTTTTTGGACCTCCGCTCAGCTGAATCTTACTCTTAAGACAAAAGTATCTTTACTTGAAAGATTTTTATTTTCTAAGTAAATGGCCTTAATATCTAAATGTCTGTCTGGAACAAATGGTGGCAGACTTATAAACAGCATTATTCCTTTCCTTGCAGTTTATTAAGCTCATATTCTCTCCTCCAGGCAGTTCTTGGCCTTTCCAAACGCCGTAGTTTAAAAACTGGAATGAATTAATTTGTAATATCAAGTAATTGTTAGTCCAGGAATTTTCTATAAAAAATTAAAGGACATAGCCAGGGGGCTTCATAAACACAAAGAAACACATAGTTTTGGTGAATTGTTTAATTTTAATAATTACTGCAATTCAGAAAAAAAAATCTCTTTCCTACCATTGTTTTCATTAAAACAGCCTGCAGTTTGCTTGCTCCTTTCTGGGCATCTGTGGTTTAGTTTAGCTACTAATAATAACCCGCTGGTTTATAGCTTTTTTTAAAAAAAGATGCTATTTTTCCAGGATTTTTACTATTGTACTCATGAAGTTTTATATAATCACTGGAAAAATCTAGAGATATAAAAGTTATTTCATTCTGATTGTAAGCCTTTCTTCTTCAAACAGGACTAGGGGTAAATAAAAACTCTATAGACAGGAGGCAAACACTGAGGTTTATCTTTAGCCTTTATCAATTCCAAGTATCCATTAAATCATAATTTCCTCTGACAGTTCTACAGTTTTATAGCCGATGTTTTAATCTCAGCAGATATGAGAACAGGGAGAAAAAAAAGGAAAAGAAAAAAGAAAAAAGAAAAAGAAAGGAAAGAAAGAAAGAAGGAAGGAAGCAAGGAAGGAAGGAGAAATAAAACAAAAGATGAATATAAAGTCTAAATGTAGAGAAATGGAGAACACCATACATGACTCAGTATGCACAGTGTCCCATCACAAGCGGAGGTAGCCCTGCTGTTCACACAAATAATTCAATAAACCTCAGTTTAACTAACCAAGGTTCATGATGCACTTATTAAAAGTAAAATAATTAGTCTTCATTTCTTGCCCATAATTAAAAACATCATGGTTGTTTGATTTTTACTGCTGATAAATCTGGATATTTACTCAAAGTATGAATTCATCGCCCTCCTTTTCCCTGCACAGAAGGGCACACAGAACATTTAGTTGAGCCCAATCCATTACTGGTTGAGCAAATAAAAAGTAGAAAATTCAGGGTTTTTTTTTTTTCTGAGTTGCATCTTTAAGCTAGGACAAGAGAAGGAACATAAGTCAATTCAGTTTTCCTTTATTTTGTAACATTTCTCCCCAAGATAGTAAAAGAATGGGAGGTTTCTCTCATGTTTTGTGTGGATAATATCCCAGTTGATTTGAGCACATTCCTATCTGGCCTTTGTGGCACTAAAGTCTCAGTTAAGGGATCTCAGGGGGAAAACACTAACAGTTCAACTTTGATTCTTTAATGTCAAGCAAGCCTATGGGACATTGTATTACTAAAATCGTAGCCTATTATGCATCTTACATTGCTTTAGACTGTCTACATTTAAAAAAAAAAAAAAACATTTTCTCACATCATTTTTCTTTGTCTCTGTGCTGGTTTGAATAAAAATGGCCCCAATTAGGCTCATGTATTTGAATGCTTGGTCATCGGGGGAGTAGCACCTGCCCAGAGGGATTAGGAGGTGTGGCCTTATTGGACTAGGTATGGCCATGTTGGAGGAAGTGTGTCACTGCGAATGGACCTTGGGATATCAAAAGCCCAAGCTAGTTCCTGGGACTCTTCCTGTGGCTTGTGGAAGGCAGAACTCTCAGCTGTTTCTCCAATAAGATATCTGCTTCTGTACCACCATGTCTCCTGACATTATAATAGACTAAACCTTTGAAACTGTTAAGTCAAGCCCAATTAAGTGCTTTCTTCATTATAGAAGCTGCCTTGTTCTTGGTTTCTCTTCACAACAATAGAGCTCTGACTAAGACAATCTTCACAGAAACTTTGGGATATATATAAGGCAGATGGGTATCATAATGGTGACTATGGGTCATGGGTCATGGATTTTGCCCATGAATGTCTTTGCAAAATAGGCTATCATTTATATCTCATGCTACGTAAAGAAACAATGCTTTGATTAAACTTACAATTAAATCAAACAAGTCTGTCAAGAGATTTGCTAACATCTCACCAATGGCCTCACAATTCCTCTTTCCTCCTCCCTAGTCTTTTTTCTTTCTTGGAGGAGGATTAATAATTAGAATTTTTTAAAATATGATGCACTATATGCCAGCAGTGTCCAGGGCACTGACTGGAAATGTTGTTACAGACAGTTGTGAACTGCCATGTAAGTCCTGGACACATAGCCCTCATCTTCTGCAAGAGCAGCAACTGCTCTTAACCACTGAGCCATCTTTCCACCCCTCGCAGGAGATTTTTAGTTAAAAAATTCCTAAACATTTGCATCATGGTTCCACTCTTCACTTACACGCATACTAAACAATTAACCCTCATTTCATGTTCTATAGTATTCTTTGTAGTATCCTGTGGTGGTATGAATATGCCTGGCCCATATGGAGTAGTACCATTAGGAAGTATAGCCTTATGGAAGGACATATGTCACCATATGGGTGGGCTTTCAGACCCTCTTCCTAGCTGCCTGGAAGCCAGTCTTCTCCTAGCAGCCTTCAGATCAAAATGTAGACCTCTCAGCTCTCCTGCACCATGCCTGCCTGGACATTGCCATGTTTCTGCCTTAATGATAACGGGAAGAATATCTGAACCTGTAAGGCACCTCTAATTAAATGTTGTCCTTTATAAGAGTTGCCTTGGTTATGGTATCTATTCACGGCAGTAAAACCCTAACTGAGACATCCAAACTTTCATCCCCAAAATCCTAAAAATCAAATATATGTGCATTCTAGAGCAATTAACTCAGAAGCTCTCTGTAATTTGTCTATATAGTTTTTTTTTCGAGCCTCTTAAGTACAACTTTCCTGAGAAATTACATTGAGCATCTATAAGTGATAAAAGTACAAGGTCTATGGTGGAGTGAGCACTACTCTTTGTTTTAACACCATAAACCTGACAAGGAAGACACTACTGTTAACCCATTTAACAGCTACAGACATACAATAGGATGGTTGAATAATTTGCCTAAACTAGGGGTGTTGAGGTGACAGGACCATTCCTAAGAACACAGTATTAGTCATCAATTTATTACACAAACTCAACATAACTTCACTGTACTAATTCAACACCTTGAGAGAAACATAGCAAAGAAATGGGGTTTCAATATACCTTCCATAAGGACCCCCTCCCAGCTAGCATGTTACCCTGGAACAGTTTTATTAACACAATCTTGATTACATTATGATTGTTCAGAATAAAGTATAAAAAATTGGAAATGTATGAGGATAATGACGTCAACGTTGATGTCTGTGGTGGTTTGAAAGAAAATGGCTGCCACAGGTGAACGTATGAATGCTTAGTCCTAGTTAGTGGAATTGTTTGGGAAGGATTAAGAGGCATGGCATTGCTAAAAGAGGTGTATCACTGAGGGGGGGCTCTAAGGTTTCAAAAGCCCATGTCGAGCCCAATCTGTCTCTGGCTGCTGCCTGTGATTTAGAATGTAAGATCTCAACCCCATGCCTACCTGTCTGCCATCACATTTCCCACCATGGTGACCATAGACTAACCTTCTGAAACTGTAAGCAAATTCTCAGTTAAATGCTTTCTTTTATAGAGTTTCCATGGGACATGGTATCTCTTCATAGCAGTGGAACAGTGATTAGGACAGTGTCACAATGGATCAATGTTAGGCTCACACCCAAACCACTGACATTCCTAGTTCAATGAAACTTTTTCATTTAGTGTAATTTTTATTGCTATTGATTTCCCAAACTCTAGGAACTTCCATTGCTGCCTTGCAGGTTTTGTCTAAATAAAAATGCAAAAGGAATTTCTGTTTGAAATGATAGCACTGTTTTATAGACTAGGGAGATGCTAACCACATGTGTGGCTAACCTAGATCTCCAACACATTGTTGAGCGCGTGCCAGCACTCAGTTTCCCAAATGCACTCCAATCCATTCTACCATGCTTTCCTCTAGTGAATGAACCAAATGAGAGTTTGACATGGAGTTAGAATGTGTTTGCATAATATTCATGTTTTTATCTTCTCAGAAATTATTATAAATCACAGTCTCTTCTTACTTGGCTCCCACAAATGGATCATAAAGGAAGAAGCAGAGAGTTCTTGTGTACAGAGATGCAAATTGGCGAGTCATGACTGATTAGCTGAGAATGACTATTGAGCCTTAAGGGACAGCCACTCACAGGTCACCAAGCTCTAGAAAAACTAAAAATGAAGTGTGTAGTATTTCACTACCTTTGGGGAAAATCCTAAATAATACCAGACTCTACTCACAGGAATTTGGGAGTATGTAGGGGACGAAGAATTACAACCACACCAAACCACCAACTCATTTTCTTTTTTCCCTTTTTGAAATGAAACATACACAGGGCCCAGGCATCTTAATAGAAAGAAATAAACACTGCCCGACATTCCACTGAGGTGGGGGAGGGCCTCATGGAGCCCTACCTCCCTCAAGGAGCTATTGGCAGTTAAATATTGCTGGCCGGTAGGGGGTGGGGGGTGGAGTCATTTTCTTCAGTGGTATAGCCACTGATGACTTTCTTGAGCTCATGAAGAAGATAAAAGTTTCATGCACTCACGCACTCAGACTTAAGAAAACCCAATGGATCTCACAAAAGCTGATGATAAAAATGTAATAGAGATGAAAGGAGGATGAAGGTTTACTAGGAAGAAGGAAGGATCACAGAAGGCGATAAAGATGGCAATAGGAGGCAAATGATCAATATGTGGCATCAGTGAAAAAAAGAAGCTACCGCCATTTGTGAAACAAAGACGGGTGGTTTCAACAGTAGAAGAGTAAAACACAACAGGTGCAAACAGCTGGAGTGGGGTAACATCTGCATTTTGTTCTCTGGGAATCTGTGTTCCATACCCTCACTGTCGAGTGAGTCAGAGCTGTCTAATAATTAGTGTTAAATTTCCAGTGCTTCCTTACTGTGGTCCACAACCCATTCCTGCCTCTTCTCTGTGATGCTCCCACCTTATGCTCTGCTCCAGAAACAGGTTTGAACTGTTCTGAGTTAATCAGTATGTCCTGTCGCTCTGGCATAGAGATCGGTGAGGAACCATTGATACTGAGGCAATGTGACACGAAAAGAACTCAACTACCTAAGCAGGACAATTTTGCATGCTATAACAACCACTGCTCAAGCCACTGCAAAACCTTTCTCCTTGTGAGTGTTTGGATCCTAACACTTAACTTTATCATGCCCTAGTTTCTGCACCTCCACAATGGAGGTAATTGTGCTATCCTCTGCAGAGAGCTCGTCTAAGTAAAAATTGAGTCAACCTGTGCAAAGCAATCAAAAGAGCACCTGGCACGGTATTTACTAAGTACTACCCATTACTTTGATCTGACCTCCATATTGCCCGCTGTGGAGTCACTAAATATTTTTTCACTTTAGCAGGTTTGTACAGGAATTTCTATCTTGTGTAATTATAAACTGGACTAACAGATCACATAGAGAAGGTTGGGAACTGGTCTGTTCTCTCCCCTCTAAATTGGTAGAGGAAAACTTCGAATGAAATCTGGAGGGAGGACTTGGCTCAAGTAACAGACAAATACAATCATGTATCATTAGCCCACACTACCTGGAATATTCTCTTTTCCAGTGACTGGGCCAGGGATGTCTGGAGCTGTTTTGCTCTGAGAAGCACCTGAAAATCCTGATGAAATACGTTACTCAGCTTCATCATCTAGGTTTTTGTTATTGTTGTTGTTTTATTTTATTTTATCAAGTAACTATGATGGTTAGTTTCATGTCGACTTGAATGGGCCATGAACAAATCATGCCTCTAGGTATCTGTGAGGTTATTCCTACATACGATTGAATTTGGACCTCAGTAAAAAGGAAGGAAGGGGGAATGGAAGAGGATGGGAGAAATGAAGAAGGAAGGAAGAGAAGAAAGAAGAAAGGAAGGAGAGAATAGAAAGACGGTTCAGCTGGCAGTGGTGCTTGAACAAAGACCTAACAACCTACTTCCAAAACTCAGATTCCATAAAGTCATGTGAGAGAACACACTCCTGATGATCTTCCTCTGTTCCAAACATGCGCTGATGCAGGCACCCCCTGACCCCCACTTCCCATTCTCCCTTCTGTATGTGTGGAGTTGCACCAGGGGCACAAAGTAAATAAATAACTAAAAAAAAAAAAATACGGGGCTGGAGAAATGGCTCAGTGGTTAAGAGCACTTACTGCTCTCGCAAAGAATTGGGTTCTAGTCTCAGCAACCACGGAGCAGCCCACAACTATCTGTGACTTCAGTTTTAGGAGATCCAACGCCCTCTTCTGTCTTCCGTAGGCCCCAGGAATGCATATGGGACACAGATATACATTAAAGATATAACACATATACACATAAAATAAAAATGTAAGTTTTTTCTAAAGAAAGATTATTTTTTGAGTGATATTCATTTCCTTGTCAATTACTACATACATGTTTGTAAAAGGAATGCAAATCACTGGGACACTCTAAGAATTTGCTTGGGGGGGGGTGAGAAATTTTAAATTTTACAAAACTTGATGTTGTTCATACTTTGGGAAAATACAAGGAATTCATAAATATTTTATAGTGATTCTCTCTCAAAATAATAAGGTAGGAAGCACTTTGTTTTACTTATTCATAGCTAGCAGAATGCAAAAAAAAAAAAAAAATCCACTAAAGCCAAAACAATCTTTCTATCATTTTCTTTGTTTGTATGGTTTTTTTTTTTGAAATCTCCAGACAAATACTTTTTAACCTAGTTTTGAAAAGACTTGCCATGCTAAAACCTCATGGGCCGTGTTTAGCCACACAGAATGTTAATGGCTCTGTAAAATTTACCCAAAATTTACAGGTTCACTTAAATAATGGATGAAGGCTAAATTAGTGGTACAAAAGCTCTGCTGGGATAAAGAACAGAAAATGCATCGTGGGGCCAGGGGAAGAAAGGAAAAAAGCGGAGCAGTGGGGCTGGACCAGAGAGTAAAAAGGAGAAACAGGAGACAAGGGGTCCAGATTTCCCCATAATTCTCAGCACAGCGCGCTGCCTTCTTTCCCTTCACAGCAGTGGAAAAGTGACACTTTTAGAGTTCTCGTTTTTCCTTCTGGAGCGTGATAAAAGTCCCAGCTGTGCAGTAAGGGAAGCCAAGGTTTGAGGGCATCGGTTTGATTTGGTGGCTCCGTTCTATGAGTGTATTGCAGATAATAATAATAACCCAGACAATATTCTGAAATAACTGCCTAACTATAAGTCATCTGACATAAAAACTATTGTTTTATAAAAGCTTTATTCTGGAGGATTGAAGAGATGACTTGACAGGTGCCCAACACCCATGTGGGGCAGTTTACATCTGTCTACAGCCCCAATCCTAGCAGCTCCAACCTCCCTTCTGGTCTCTCTCTCTCTCTCTCTCTCTCTCTCTCTCTCTCTCTCTGTGTGTGTGTGTGTGTATGAGAGAGAGAGACACACACACTTTTTAAAAATTTACATCTTTATTTTCACCTACCAAAAAATTAGTAGAAAACTTAAGTGAAATACAATCAGCTCTGTTTCTAATAACCCCCAAAGAACGTGTCACACAACATGAAGAAAGGTGAAGTTGAGGCAAGGTGGCTGTCACGTTCAAAGCATGAAGGATCTTCTTCAGCCCCCTGGGCACTGTCCTGTCTTAGTCATGAAGAGGCACCATGGCCAACACAACTCTAACAAAAGGAAGCATTTAATTGGGGGCTTGCTTATCATTTCGAAGGTTTAGTCCATTACTGTCTTGGTGGTTAGCACAGTGACAGGCATGGTAAGGAAACAGTAGCTTAAGAACTGCATCTTGACCTGCTGGCCAAGAGAGAGACACTCACTGGGCCTTTATAAAACTTAAAGCCCAACACACCCACACCCAGTTACTCACTTCCTTCAGGGAGGACCACAACTCTTAATCTCTTCAGCTAGCGCCACTCCCCGATGACTAAACATTCAAGTATGTGTGCCCTTGGGGGCATCCTCATGCAAACCACCGCAAGCACCGTGCCAGAGGGTAAGAAAGGCAGTCTAATAGTTACTCCTCTGTTGCTGGTACCAGTTTGTGGTGCTCTTTGGGGAGGTTTGGCTTTCCCAGAGGCAGTGAGTTGCTGGGGGGGGGGGGGGGGGCTTTCAGAGCTAAATGCCCCTCCCCCACTGCTTCTACTTTGTACTCTGCTCCAAGGACAAGAATGTGAGCTCTCTACTTCCTGCTCCAGCCGCCATGCCTACCAAGCTTCCCACCATCGTTCCTTTTGGATCCATAAACCCAAATAAACCCTTCTGTAAGTTGCTTTAGTGATTGTGTTTCTAACACACACACACACACACACACACACAAACACAATCCCCCTCCCGGTAGATGTTTAAGGGCATGATGGCAGATGCTGTGCTTTCCCAGGCCTTTCCCAAACTTACTGTTCCTGTAATGGTATGACAGGGCGGGACCAGGCCTTGAGAGTTTTGTCCTCATGAATGGATCAACTGTTTTCTTGGCAGTGGGGCACAAAGGTAAATTGGGCCATCACTCCTTTTCTGTTTCCTGTGCTCCGTTAGGATGCTACCTTCTATGCCTTCCATATACTTCTATGAAGTGCCACCACCTTCGGAATAAGCTTTTCAGACTCCAGAATCATGAAAAATGTTTGTTTTAATACACAGAGTCTGAGGTTTGTATGATAGCAGCACAAAATAGACTAAGACAGAAGACAGGATAAATGCATTTTCTGAACATCCATTGCCTTACTTGTTCTGTGTAACAATTATCCTCCTAGACAACAGATTTGTAACTTCAGGTTTTCAAATTTCGTCACAGATATATCCGTTTACTTGGTATCTGGTCATCCCGTGAGTGCTCTATAGACATAGATCTAAATTCAAATACAGTGGTAAATTGAATATTACCAGCTGAAAATGTGTTTAATGCACTGAGTTGTCTGAACAGCATACTTGCAGTCAACTCTAGCATAATGTCTGTTCATCCTCATAACCCATGACTTGGTGGAATTAAGTAAATCACAAGACAACATTATATCACTTGTTATTAGCCTCAGGGGGAAAAAATCAGAATTTGAAGTGGTTCCTACTGAATTTGAATTTGTATAATTCTGACACCACAGTAAAGTGTTGTTGTTTTAAATGCTGAGCATCTAGGAGAGATGGCTGGGTGGGCAAGGGACCTTGATGTACAAGCACCAAGACCTGATCTCGGATCCCCAGCCCGAGAGTAAAAAGCTGGACCTGGTAGCTTGTTGAAGACAATCCCCTGTAATCGCAATGCTGAGAAGCTCTGAGCTCCAGCCTCAGGGAGAGACCATGCCTGAAACAAAATGGAGAGGGTTTTCAGAAGATACTCAAAGGCAGGCAACCTCCATACGGGCGAGCAAGAATGCGCGCATGCGCGAAGACACAACAGGCATACGCCTACATCAGACAGAAGAACAAAACTTTAAAAAGAAACCCTATATCTAAGCAGGGTGGTGGTGGCTCATGCCTGTGATCCCAGCACTCTGGGAGGCAGAGACAGGCGGGTTTTTGAGTTCAAGGCCAGCCTGGTCTACAGAGTGAATTCCAGAACAGCCAGGGCTATACAGAGAAACCCTGTCTCAAAAAGAAAATGCAAAAAAACAAACAACAACAACAAAAAAGAACCCCTATATCTGAAGTATCGAGTTAGGGACTGTAGGCAACCTTGCCCAGCTGTCCCGTGTTCCATAAGTTTCTAGACACTTCGCATGTATTGTTGTTGTCTTCTCTTTACTAGACTAAACAATTAAAATCCTTCTCGGTTTTATAGGCCAGCTCCCATCCTCTTTCCTAGGAATCCTCTGTCCTAACTATATGCTTTGCCGCTGTGCCGCCCATTGTGATCTCTGACCTCTCTGCCCCTTCAACACTCTTCACACCTTCAGAAGCCCGGCTTGTCTTCCCAACAGTGTTATCCTGTGAGAATATGGATCCGAGCTGGGCGTGGTGGCGCTCACCTTGAATCCCAGAGCTCAGGGATTCAAGGCAGAGGCAGGTAGATCTCGGAGTTCAAGGCCAGCCTGGTCTACAGAGCAAGTTTCAGAGCAGCCAGGGTTACACAGAGAAACCCTGTCTCAAAAACAAACAAACAAAAACCAAATAAATAATCAAGGATTATATTAGCCTTTTCAGTATACTTCAGATTAAAAAAACAAAACAAAACAAAACAACAACCTTCTTTCCTCCCAAAAATTGTAGAGCCTACTTTGACTCAGAGAGATGTAAGAAACATTTATAGTAGCCTGCACTGTGTCCGGTGTATAAAAGGAAATTAGTCAAGGTTTGTCAGACCTTCATTCAGAAATAACGATCAGTATTTGGAAAGCACCTGAAGTAAGCAGTTTCTCCTCTCTCTGCTGACCTGTCTCTTGGTTCTTTCACTCTCTGCTTCTCTGTGTCTTCTTCTTTAACTTTATCAAAACTAAAAGGTGCGTGTCTTTATATACAATGATAGATGCTTAAAACATAGAGCATCAATTATAAATGTATAAAAGATGATGGTTTAGAACGGACATTGAGTCCTTTCTCCCTCCCTTCCTTGCCCCCTCCTTCTCCCACCCTCCCCTTCCCCTCCCCTCCCCCTTCCTCTTCCCCTCCTCCTTCTCCCCTCCCTCTCTACCTTTCCCTCCCCCTCTCCCTCCTTCCCCTCCCCCCCTCTCCCTGCTCCTCTCTTTCTGTCCTCTTCCTTCTCTTTCCCCACACCCCCTCTGGAGCTCGCGTTGCTGTGCTGTAAGTGTGGGCCTGGCTTTTTCTCAAGACCATCTGTTCTTTCGAACACCCACAGCTCTTCCTGTTCCTAGGGGAGAGTTCAAGAAACCAAGCCATGTCGTACCACCAGAAGCATATGGCCACGACCCTCAGCCTCTCTCTCGCACTCTGCCAGAGCGCCTGGCCCCTGGGCGCTTTGACCACATCGGCCACAGTCACCACCAGCTGTTTGTTGTGTGCGTCATCCTGGCCACACACTTGCAGATGGAAGCCATCCTTCTGGACAAGACCCTGAGGAAGGAGTGGCTCCTGGCCACCTTCAGACCCTTCTCTGCCTCAGACAGCAGCGGCCTTGTCTTCAGCCTCCGCAACATTGTTTATTTCTCGGCTGCTCTGTATCGGATCCCTGAGTCTGAATTACATGAAAAGGCTCAGGGATCGGATACATGAATTACATGAAGCCTTACATGAATTACGCTCACTTCAGCACTGAGCAGAGTTGATGTGGTGCTGGCTTACAGTGGCCAAAAGCATTCGTAGCAACTGATGTCTTGACATTTTTTAATGGGTTCATGTCGGAAAAAAAGGATTTAACTGCAGAGTTCTCTACACATGCACAGATTCTGTATGTGTTCTGTCAAAGGAAGATTGTGGGCAAAAGTCCTGGATAAGGATAAATATTAAGTTTTAAACCTATTTAAAACAGGGTGTTTAGGGACTGGAGGTGTAGCTCAGTTGGTAAATACTTGCCTAGAATACAAAAAAACAAAAGCAAAACAAACAAACAAACAAAAAAGCCTGCACATTGAAATGGTCATGGTAGGAAAGCATTTTGGTTTTCTTCTAGATTTGTTCCTGACAAGTATGTAGTCCATAGATCACAAATTTTTTTAATTAATCTCTAAAAATGTTGTTTTCTTTTACTGGACAGTATTTTAATGTGTTTGTCTGTTTGTTTTGTTTATTTTTTGTGACAGGGTTTATCTGTGTAGCCTCGGCTGTCCTGGAGCTCTCTCTCTGTAAACCAAGCTGCCCTTGAACCCACAGAGATCTCCCTGTCTCTACCTCTCAATTGCTGGGATTAAAGGCTTGTGCCACCACTGCCCAGCTCTGGATTTTATACTTAAAAAAAATCCCTTCAGTAAAAATCCTTTAGTTGGTGTAAAGGTTTAAGAGAGGAAAACAAGTCATGTGAATTGCTTAGAATAAAGCAATCAAGCTAGTTTCTGGTTATTTCATTTTTTTTTCTAAGAGAAAGAGAGAGAGAGAAAGGGCAAGAGACAGAGAGTTCCTGACATTGCTATAACAACATTCCTGAGACTGACTAATGAATGAATAAATGAAATTTATTTGGCTGCCTGGGTTTAGAGATTCAAGGGGCATGGTACCAGCATGCGACAGTACTAGAAACAGAGAACATACCTATGTCTAGATCATGTGGACCTCCCGTTCTATGGCGATTATATACACATACAGATCTGCCAAGGGTCACCTGGTAATCACTACTTTGAAGTAGAGATGAAGTAAACTATACTCGTGGTGTTTAAAAAAAATATTCATGAAAATGTTTCATAATCCTTTACCCTTTAATGAGCAAAACACTAAACCATGCCAAAACATCTTTGAGTCAAGCATATTCAAGAGACAACCTGCCCACCCTGCTGATAGCATCAGAAATAATTCTAGTTGCCTAAATGAGTGCACAGAAAAAAAAAAAAAGCCCTTTGCACATCACCGAAGGAATTTTACCAAACTATTTTATCTGTGCCATCTTCAGAATGGTTTATTTTGCCCAAGATACATTGTGCCATTTCCTCTCCATTTTAAAATTCAGGTACTAAATTCTGCATAGTGCTAAGCAAGAAACTGACTTCTTTTTTTTTCTTTTTAAAATATTATAAAACAACAAGCTTTATAGCAGTGATCGCCTTCCCTTTCTTTCTAATGCATTGTAAACTTTAATTATTTGATGTGACTTTCAAAGTGTTCTTCATAAAACCTTTTTGTTAATAAAAAACTGTCTCTGTCTATCTCCCTTTCTACCCCCACCCCACAAGTCTTGCTTTGTTTGTGTGTGCTAAATCTCTACCTCCTTGAAGCCATTGCTTATTTTAAAGTTTATCCTGAAAGTCCTTTGTTTTAGAAGCCAAGAACTAATCTTGAAGAGATAATTACACACATAATACGAAAAATCTTCACTCCAGCATAAATATGTCATGCATATAAATTGTGCTATTCTCGCTTCTTTTCATTGAGTCTGAAAAAGTGTGTGTTAGTACACTGTCTCCTTTTTCTCTGAAGTTCTGCCCAGTAAGAAGGAAAACACCATTATATAGAAATTCTTTGGAAAAAAACCACCTAGATAAAAGATGAAAACTGAGAGATTTAGAGCTCTAAAACAATTTAGGCTAAAATATGATATGAAAACTAACCTGAAGCATTAAGAGGAGGTTGAGGGTAGTGTCTTGTTCTTGTAATCCCAGTCCCTCAGGATGCTGAAACACAAGGTTCACAAACTCCAGGTCAGCCTGGACTACATAGAATGACCCTGTCAAAATCAAAAGTTGATATAAGAAGAATTATTAAAATATTTTAAATCTTCAAAAATTCTCATTCCCATTAATTACAATAAACAGGTAAAGAGAGTATTAATGCTTGGATAGGATCTCTTTTCTGCCAGTTATTATAATGGTCTTTATGATGATGGCTATACATGTAATATATGAATGTGGCTCTCTGTACTAAAACTATTAAAAAAATTATTTGAATTTGTGTGTGTGTGTGTGTGTGTGTGTTTCTTTGAATGCTTTTAATTTTTAGAGGTTTTCCTGTGTAGCTCAGATGTGCCTGGAATACACAATAAGCCAGTCTAGCCTTGAACTCAGAGTTCTATCTGCCTCTGTCTTTGCCTCTACCTCCCAATTGCTGGGATTAAAGGCATACTCTGTGGAGCTGGAGAGATGCTCAACACTTAAGAGTATGTATGTATGTATGTATGTATGTATGTATGTATGTATGTATTGGTTTTTCAAGATAGGGTTTCTCTGTGTATCCCTGGCTGTCCTGGAACTCACTCTGTAGTCCAGGCTAGACTTGAACTCAGAAATCTGTTTGCCTCTGCCTCCCAAGTGCTGGGATTAAATGTGTGTGACACCAATGTCTGGCAAGAGTATTTATTGTTCTTGCAGAGGAGACCTGGATTGCCCCTACCATGTGGTGGCTCAAAATCATCTACAACTTCAACACCCTCTTTCTCATCGTTTCAAGTACTAGGCATGCTCATGGTATACATGCATATATGCAGGCAAAATAATCATACACATAAAATAAAATCAGTTGAAAACAACAGGGTTAGCTTGGACTATGGAAGATCCTAGATAAACAAAACTAGTAAGAACCTTGTGAGGTCTTGAATACAATATTGGTGAGAAATTAAAAACCAAAACGACCATGTTATCCAAGTAAATCACTCCTTGTTATACACCCAATAGAAACAAAGGCAGCATACAACAGAGGCACCTGCTCACTCATGTGGGTCACGCACAGACTAGCCAAGTTATAGAACCAGCCAAAGTTCCTGTCAACAGATAGCTCGATAACTCCTATTTCCCTATTCCTCCCCCCCCAACACAAAATGGAATAGTGTAACCCCTCGAAGAAGAATGAACTTATAATACGTGCAAGAAAAAAATTAATCAATTAGATGTTGTTATGTTCAGAGAAATAAGACAGAGACAGAGGGACTGAAGAGATTGCTCTGCAGTTAAGCGCTCTGACTGCTGCTCTTCCAGAGGTCCTGAGTTCAGTTCCCAGCAACCACATGTTGGTTCACAACCATTGGTAATGTGATCTAATGCCCTCTTCTGTTGTGTTTGAAGATAGCAACAGTGTGTATATACACATACATAAAATAAAATCTTTATTTAAAAAAAAAAACTAGTTTCTTTTTTTTCTCTCCTCTGGATTTTTTTTATTAAAAATAGATTTTTTTCATGCAATATATTCTGATTAGAGTTTCCCCTCCCCCAAATCCTCTGAGACCCTCCCCACTTCCTCACCCACCTAAATCCACATCCTTTCTTGCTCTCTCTCATTAGAAAACAAACAGCCTTCTAAGAGGAAAAAGTAATAATAAAGTAAGATTAAAAACAAACAAACAACAACAACAAAAACAGATGGGAAAACAAAGAGCCAAAGAAAAGGCACTAGAACCACACACACTGGGACATACAAGTCCTGCCAAAACACAAAATCAGAATCTGTAGTTTGTAACCAAAAATACTGTAGGGTAGGGAAAACAAAACAAAACAGACAAACAAACAAACAAACAAAAAACCCCAAGCTCAGACAAAGCATTATGAGCCAAAAATCCTCCCAAAATGCCATTGAACTCACTGGTATTTTGAATTCATTGACCATCCACTGTGGAGCATGAGGCCTGACCTAAAGAATGGTTCTCCATTAGAGAAAACTAAGTTCTTATTTGCAATTGGAGATAGGGAGATAGCTTTGGGTGGAGCTTGTGTCCACTTACACTCTAAGTAATGGGATCCCACCAGGACCAGCCCTGTACAGCCCGTGTACATGCTGTCAGTCACCCAGAGATCATATGACCATCTGTAGAGCTGTGTTTAGCAGGACTCTTGTTTTCTTAGTGCTCTCCATTCCCCTCATACTTTCACCCCCCTGGTCTGAGAGGTGGGAATTGGTAGAGAACTCTCATATAGGACTGAGTGTTCCAAGGTCTCTCACTCTGCACATTTTCCAGTTGCGAGTCTTTGTGTAGCCCCATCTGCCACAAGAGGAAGCTTTCCTTGATGGTGACCAAAACCATTTTCACAGTGATGTATGGTAGATACTGCCTGTAAACCCAGCATGAGGAAATCTGCAAGTTGGACACTAGCCTGGACTACATCATGAGTTCCAGGCCAACCTTGGCTACAGTTTCAGACCCTCTTTCAACCTAAACTCAAATCCAACCAATAACTATCTATGGGAATGTGATCTGTTCGTATCAGAGCAGTTTGTTGCTTTAGATAGGAAGAGGTAATGGGGTCAATGAACTTTGAGCAGAAAGGTCTCTGAGCTTAGTTTAGTTAAAGGTTGGATATAAGCTGTGGCCTGTACTCTAAAATGCAGCATCAAAAATGGGGTTGGGAATGTCTGGTGATGGGAGGATCATGCATTTCCCGGGAGAGTTGCTGTGATTAATTTTTAGGGTAGAGATTTAATATTTCTAGAGAAAAATCCTTCAGATTCCTGCACTAAGGTTACAAATCTGTCAAGTGGCACATTGAGGCTGGATAGTTCGGAGGGGGGTTGCTATTTAACTCAGTGTAATTTAGAAGAGAGAGGGAGTTCAGAGAGTTTGTGGGGTGGTGTAGACAGAGACACTGAGAAAGAGGAGGAGGAGGAAGAAACATGAGTTTAAGAGAGTAGAGGGAAAAAAAGACTATTTTACATTTGTGAAGTAAGATTAGGGTTCTACAAAAACAAGAATAATCAGAAAACAAAAGTATTCTGAATATTTTAAATGAGCAAGATTTTGATGCACACTAGTAATCCAGCCACTTAAGAAATGTGGAAGAAACAGTGAATTTGAGGCAAACCTGAAGTACATAGAAATAGTCTGTCTCAAAAAACAACAAATAGAATTTAAAAAAAATCATACGCCAAATAAAGGATTCAATATGAATTAGAATATTAAGCCAAGAAACTTTCTAAGAAGACAGAATTGAGATACCCAAAGATACCCAAAATAATGATTAGTAGCAAGGTAAAAGAGGAAAATTGAATGAGCACAGAGGCATGTGGCTTTAATTCCCATGCTCTAGAGGCAAATGCAGGAGAGGCTCTATGAGCTCAAGGCCATTTTGGTCTACACAGCAGGTACAAGACCAACAACTGGGACTGAAACAGTACATTTTATTATAAAATATTTTTTAAAAAAAAGTTTGGAAAAGAAGTTCCCAACATCTCCAAAATTTAGAAATAAGGTACCATAGTCATATGACGGTACTGGGAGTGGCCTGGCTGCAGATTAACCCCCTAGAAGAAAAAGACCACGCTTTCACATGCCCTCAGTATCCTTAGTAAAATGATTCTAAGTTTCAGCCCTACAGACTGTCAAATAGTACGCAAACCGGGCACTCAGGAACTTCCAGGCAACTGAGCCAGGAAGATCACTGAGTTTTAGGCTAGTCTAGTTGTATATTGATTTTCAGGCCAGCCTGTGCTATGAACAACTGAAAGGCAAGTATCAGTTTTAAAAAGTTTAGTTTTCTTTTGGCTTTTATCAGAAAACTATTGAAGAAAATGCTCTAAAAAATTAAGATTAAGATTAATTGGGCGGCGGCTGCGGCGGCGGCGGTAGCAGTGGCTGCTCCAGCTGAAAGGCCATCAGCAGTGGAACCAAGGCGACACAGGGTCCAGTTAGGCCCTGCGCCCACGACCACTGACCTTCGCTGACCAGCCGGGCGGCAAGCAACTGCGGTTCTGCGGAGCCTTTCGCTGCACGGAAGCCACTTCAGAACTCGGCTGCCCGCCAGTCAGGAGAGACTCACCGCCATCTTGATCCCGGGCTCCAGAAATCGGTCAGACTGAGGTACACAAACATAATCCTAGGCCCAACACCGCAGGGGTCTGAGCCAGACGGGCATTGGCCTGCACCCAGGCCCTGGGCTGTTCGAGTGGCCATCGGGGCGCCAACCCAGCCAGGAGTTTTTTTTTTTGCCCCGGCCTGTGCACGCGCCGCCATTTTGCCTACAGGAGCCAGAGTGCTCGGGAGGGCAGAGACTGCTAACAAGCGTAGCCTGAGGCTAACAAAACGGGGGTCTAGGCCCCAAAAGGCACAGGACTGACCCCAAGAACTGGGCGGCTTGGTGGGCCATCTGTGTGTCAACCAGCCCAGGAGGTTATTAGCACAACAGACTCTCCCGGTGCTTTCGCGGAGCGCGGACGCGCACGCCCGCCATCCGGGTCACCTGGCGGACCCAAATAACAGACATAGCCCTAGGGGAACTTTGCTCGGACCTTGGCCTCCCAGGCGTTTGCCTGGACTCAGGGCCCAGGCGACAAGGCTAACCTAGTGTGCGCCAGCCCGGTTGGGGAAATCGGCTGCCCAGCAGAGTGAGCGGAGCACAGGGGAGGTCACAGCAACATTCACCTTCGGAGCTCCCTGGGGGTGCACACGGGTTCCACCTGGTCCACAGACACAATCTGGGGCAAGGCCTCAGGCAGAAGCCCCCAGCTCAACTCTCTCCGCTTCAGATCAGCCTGGGTGGCCGCCACATCTCCAGGTCCCTCAAGAGGCTAGTGGGGGCTTCCGGGCGGCCAGCTGGGAGAAGTCGGTGTGCTCCAATAAATCCTGCGGGCCCCAGCGGGAGCCTTCAGGTGCCTGCTTCGGGATCTGAACAGCCTGGACAACAGCACCCTGTCTATAGGCAGTGCAGAGTGTAAGCTGTGCACCAGAGGCCAACGGGGAAGGGGCAGCTTGCACTGGTGAGTCCAGCACTGACAAGACCAAGTAACACCAGTGAGAGCCAGATGGCAAAAGGCAAACGCAGAAACGTCACTAACAGAAATCAAGGCAATATGGCAACATCTGAACCAAATTCTCCTCTACCAGCAAGTCCTGGATACCCCATCACACCAGTAAAACAAGATTTGGATTTAAAATCACTGGTCATGATGCTGGTACAGGAACACATGAAGGACATTGAGAAGAAAATGGATCAAAAGTTAGAAGCCCTTGCAAGGGAAACACAAAAATCATTGAAAGAAATCCAGGAGAATACAAAAGCCAACAAGGAGGAAATGCAAAAAACACTTAAAGAAATACAGGAGAACTTTGCTCAACAGGCTGAGGTCATGAAAGACGAAACACAAAAATCTCTTAAAGAAATACAGGAGAACTTTGGTCAACAGGCTGAGCTCATGAAAGAGGAAACACAAAAATCTCTTAAAGAATTACAGGAAAACACAAACATGCAAGGGAAGGAGCTAAGCAAAACCATCCAGGATCTAAAATCAGAAGTAGAAACAACTAAGAAAACTCAAAGGGAGACAACTTTGGAGATAGAAAGCCTTGGGAAGAAATCAGGGGACAGAGATGCAAATATCAACAACAGAATACAAGAGATAGAAGAAAGAATCTCAGATGCTGAAGATTCCATAGAAACCATGGACTCAACAGTTAAAGAAAATGCAAAGTGCAAAAAGCTTGTAACCCAAAATATCCAGGAAATCCAGGACACAATGAGAAGACCAAACCTAAGGATTATAGGCATAGATGAGAGTGAAGATTTACAACTTAAAGGGCCAGCAAATATCTTCAATAAAATTATGGAAGAAAACTTCCCTAACCTAAAGAGAGAGATGCCCATGAATATACAAGAAGCCTACAGAACTCCAAACAGACTGGACCAGAACAGAAATACTTCCCGTCACATAATAATCAAAACACCAAATGTTCTAAACAAAGAAAGAATACTAAAGGCAGTAAGAGAAAAAGGCCAAGTAACATATAAAGGAAGACCTATCAGAATCACAGCAGACTTTTCACCTGAGACTATGAAGGCTAGAAGGTCCTGGGCAGATCTCATGCAGACTCTAAGAGAACACAAATGCCAACCAAAACTACTATATCCAGCAAAACTCTCAATCACCATAGATGGAGAAACTAAGATATTTCACGACAAAACCAAGTTCACCCAATATCTATCCACAAACCCAGCCCTAAAAAGGATAATAGGAGGACAACACCAATACAAGGAGGGAAACTCCACTCTGAAAAAAGCAAGATAGTAACCTTTCATCAAACCCAAATAAGTTAAGCAATCAAATTTAAAAAATAACGTCAAAAATGATAGGAAGTAACAATCACTATTCCTTAATATCTCTTAACATCAATGGACTCAATGCCCCAATAAAAAGACACAGACTAACTGACTGGATACGTAAACAGGACCCTACATTTTGCTGCTTACAGGAAACACACCTCAGGGTCAAAGACAAACACTACCTTAGAGTAAAAGGCTGGAAGACAATTTTACAAGCAAATGGTCTCAGGAAACAAGCTGGAGTAGCCATTTTAATATCAGATAAAATTGACTTTCAACCCAAAGTCATCAAAAGAGACTCTGAGGGACACTTCTTGCTGGTCAAAGGAAAAATACAACAAGAAGAACTCTCAATCCTGAACATCTATGCTCCAAATGCAAGGGCACCCTCTTTCATAAAAGAAACTTTATTAAAACTCAAAGCACACATTGCACCTAACACAATAATTGTGGGTGACTTCAACACTGCACTTTCCTCAATGGACCGATCAGGAAAACAGAAACTAAACAAGGACACAATGAAACTAATTGAAGCTTTGGACCAATTAGATTTAACTGATATATATAGAACATTCTATCCTAAAACAAAAGAATATACCTTTTTTTCAGCACCTCATGGTACCTTCTCCAAAATCGACCATATAATTGGTCACAAGACAGACCTCAACAAATATAAAAAGATAGAACTAATCCCAAGCCTCCTATCTGATCACTATGGAATAAAAGTGGTCTTCAATAGCAACAGAAACAACAGAAAACCCACAAACACGTGGAGATTGAACAATACTCTACTCAATGACACCTTGGTCAAGGAAGAAATAAAGAAAGAAATTAAAGACTTTTTAGAACACAATGAAAATGAAAACACAACATACCCAAATCTATGGGACACAATGAAAGCAGTGCTAAGAGGAAAACTCATAGCCCTGAGTGCCTCCAAAAAGAAAATGGAGAGAGCATACATTACCAACTTAATGACACACCTGAAAGCCCTAGAACAAAAAGAAGCTATTTCACCCAGGAGGAGTAGAAGGCAGGAAATCATCAAACTCAGGGCCGAAATCAATCAAGTAGAAACAAAGAGAACCATACAAAAAATCAACAAAACTAGGAGCTGGTTCTTTGAGAAAATCAACAAGATAGATAAACCCTTAGCCAGACTGACCAAAGGGCACAGAGAAAGTATCCAAATTAACAAACTTAGAAATGAAAAGGGAGACATAACAACGGAAACTGAGGAAATCCAAAAAATCATCAGATCCTACTACAAGAGCCTGTACTCAACACAACTGGAGAATCTGGAGGAAATGGACAATTTCCTTGACAGATACCAAATACCAAAATTAAATCAGGACCAACTAGACCATCTAAACAGTCCCATAAAGCCTAAAGAAATAGAAGGAGTCATAGAAAGTCTTCCAACCAAAAAAAGCACAGGACCAGATGGTCTCAGTGCAGAATTCTACCAGACCTTCAAAGAAGAGTTAACACCAATACTCTTCAAACTATTCCACAAAATAGAAACAGAAGGAACACTACCCAATTCCTTCTACGAAGCCACAATTACGCTGATACCAAAGCCACACAAAGATCCAACAAAGAAAGAGAACTTCAGACCAATTTCCCTTATGAACATCGATGCAAAAATACTCAACAAAATTCTTGCCAACCGAATCCAAGAACACATCAAAACGATCATCCACCATGATCAAGTAGGCTTTATCCCGGGAATGCAGGGTTGGTTCAATATACGGAAATCCATCAATACAATCCACTACATAAACAAACTCAAAGAACAAAACCACATGGTCATTTCATTGGATGCTGAAAAAGCATTTGACAAAATTCAGCATCCTTTCATGCTTAAAGTCTTGGAGAGAACAGGAATTCAAGGCCCATACCTAAACATAGTAAAAGCAATATACAGCAAACCGGTAGCCAGCATCAAACTAAACGGAGAGAAACTTGAAGCAATCCCACTGAAATCAGGGACCAGACAAGGCTGCCCCCTTTCTCCTTATCTTTTCAATATTGTACTTGAGGTACTAGCTCGGGCAATTCGACAACATAAGGAGGTCAAAGGGATACAAATTGGAAAGGAGGAAGTCAAACTATCATTATTTGCAGACGACATGATCGTCTACCTAAGTGACCCAAAGATCTCCACTAGAGAGCTCCTACAGCTGATAAACAACTTCAGCAAAGTGGCAGGTTACAAAATCAACTCAAGCAAATCAGTGGCCTTCCTATATTCAAAGGATAAGCAGGCTGAGAAAGAAATTAGGGAAATGACCCCCTTCACAATAGCCACAAACAGTATAAAGTATCTTGGGGTGACTCTTACCAAACATGCGAAAGATCTGTATGGCAAGAACTTCAAGACTCTGAAGAAGGAAATGGAAGAAGACCTCAAAAAATGGGAAAACCTCCCATGCTCATGGATCGGTAGAATCAATATAGTTAAAATGGCCATTTTGCCTAAAGCACTATACAGATTCAATGCAATACCCATCAAAATCCCAACTCAATTCTTCACAGAGTTAGAAAGAGCAATTATCAAATTCATCTGGAACAACAAAAAACCCAGGATAGCTAAAACTATTCTCAGCAACAAAAGAAAATCTGGGGGAATCAGTATCCCTGACCTCAAGCAATACTACAGAGCAATAGTGTTAAAAACTGCATGGTATTGGTACAGTGACAGGCAGGAGGATCAATGGAACAGGATTGAAGATCCAGAAATGAACCCACACACCTATGGCCACTTGATCCTCGACAAAGAGGCTGAAAACATCCAATGGAAAAAAGATAGCCTTTTCAACAAATGGTGCTGGTTCAACTGGAGGGCAGCATGCAGAAGAATGCGAATTGATCCATCCTTGTCTCCTTGTACTAAGCTCAAATCCAAATGGATCAAGGACCTCCACATAAAGCCAGACACTCTGAAGCTAATAGAAAAGAAACTGGGGAAGACCCTTGAGGACATCGGTACAGGGAGAAAGTTTCTGAACAGAACACCAATAGCGTATGCTCTAAGAGCAAGAATTGACAAATGGGACCTCATAAGGTTACAGAGTTTCTGTAAGGCAAAGGACACCATCAAGAGGACAGATCGGCAACCAACAAATTGGGAAAAGATCTTCACCAATCCTACATCAGATAGAGGGCTAATATCCAATATATATAAAGAACTCAAGAAGTTAGACTCCAGAAAACCGAACAACCCTATTAAAAAATGGGGTACAGAGTTAAACAAAGAATTCTCACCTGAAGAACTTCGGATGGCGGAGAAGCATCTCAAAAAATGCTCCACTTCATTAGTCATTAGGGAAATGCAAATCAAAACAACCCTAAGATTTCATCTTACACCAGTCAGAATGGCTAAGATTAAAAATTCAGGAGACAGCAGGTGTTGGAGAGGGTGCGGAGAAAGAGGAACACTCCTCCACTGCTGGTGGGGTTGCAAATTGGTACAACCACTCTGGAAAGCAGTCTGGCGGTTCCTCCGAAAACTGGGCACCTCACTTCCAGAAGATCCTGCTATACCACTCCTGGGCATATACCCAGAGGATTCCCCACCATGTAATAAGGATACATGCTCTACTATGTTCATAGCAGCCCTATTTATAATTGCCAGATGCTGGAAAGAACCCAGGTATCCCTCAACAGAAGAGTGGATACAAAAAATGTGGTATATCTACACAATGGAGTACTATTCAGCCATTAGAAACAATGAATTCATGAAATTCTTAGGCAAATGGATGGAGCTAGAGAACATCATACTAAGTGAGGTAACCCAGACTCAAAAGGTGAATCATGGTATGCACTCACTAATAAGTGGTTATTAACCTAGAAAACTGGAATACCCAAAACATAATCCACACATCAAATGAGATACAAGAAGAAAGCAGGAGTGGTCCCTGGTTCTGGAAAGACTCAGTGAAACAGTATTTGGCAAAACCAGAACGGGGAACTGGGAAGGGGTGGGAGGGAGGACAGGGGAAGAGAAGGGGGCTTACGGGACTTTCGGGGAGTGGGGGGGGGCTAGAAAAGGGGAAATCATTTGAAATGTAAATAAATTATATCAAATAAAAAAAAATTAAGATTAAATCAAGATGGAATAAAACAAACCAGCAAAAAATAAAACAAATCAACCAACTAAGTTCTAGGAAATTGAGATGAAAATCAAGAAACTCCAAATATAGGCTATACCTAGAGATGTTGGTTGGAACTGAATTCAGATAATGGTTGCTTTCCAAAGAATAGTTTTCTTTTTCTTTTTCTTTCTTTTTTAAAAAAATTATCTTAAAGACATTTTGGCAGATTCAAATTGTAGAAAATCTAGAATTATTTTACAAGACTATTAAAAGTGCTAAAAGAAATCAAATAAATGAAAGAAGGATTAAAAACAAAAGGGGTGAGGGGAACTATTTTTTATTTTTAAGAGGAGACTGGCAAGATAGCCTAAAGGTACAGCCCTTTGTATCAAGTCGGAAGACCTGAGTTCAAGTCCTAAAGCCCAATGGTAGAAAGAGAGAATTGATTCCTATAAGTTGTCCATACATCCATACATGCACACACACAAGAGACATGCAAGTATACACACATATACAGACAGACAGACAGACAGAAAGCCAGAAAGAAAGACAAAGACAGACAGAAAGCCAGAAAGAAAGAAAGACAAAGACAGACAGAAAGACAGAAAGAGGAGATCAAAGAAACAAAAGGTAATGTTTCTAAACATAAAACAATCTTTAGATGTATTTAACACAGTTTGTCCATATATAAAGGAGAAAATAGCCCATGGACAGGTGATAGCTTTTTCCCCATCAGCTGGTCAGCCATCTCTCTAGTGAGTCACAGTGATTGTGTAAATACAAATCTCTCCAAATCTCCAATCCTAGCCCTAGTGAAAAGTCCAAACTATTTAGAAAGCTCACTCTGTTAAATGCTTATAGCATTTGTGGGACATTTCTACAGGAAAGAGAAATGAAATAAGAAAGACGCACAGTCACCATTCTTTCTGAGAGTAAAATCACTTGCTTTATGAGACTATATTTGTAGTCTTTTTTAAAAAAATTATCTTAAAGACATTTTGGCAGATTCAAATTGTAGAAAATCTAGAATTATTTTACAAGACTATTAAAAGTGCTAAAAGGAATCAAATAAATGAAAGAAGGATTAAAAACAAAAGGGGTGAGGGGAACTATTTTTTATTTTTAAGAGGAGACTGGCAAGATAGCCTAAAGGTACAGCCCTTTGTATCAAGTCGGAAGACCTGAGTTCAAGTCCTAAAGCCCAATGGTAGAAAGAGAGAATTGATTCCTATAAGTTGTCCATACATCCATACATGCACACACACAAGAGACATGCAAGTATACACACATATACAGACAGACAGACAGATAGAAAGCCAGAAAGAAAGACAAAGACAGACAGAAAGCCAGAAAGAAAGAAAGACAAAGACAGACA
The DNA here is from genome assembly GCF_947179515.1 of Apodemus sylvaticus. NCBI lineage: Eukaryota > Metazoa > Chordata > Mammalia > Rodentia > Muridae > Apodemus > Apodemus sylvaticus. The sequence goes on from NC_067490.1 coordinate 30,918,766, forward strand.
GAAAGACAGAAAGAGGAGATCAAAGAAACAAAAGGTAATGTTTCTAAACATAAAACAATCTTTAGATGTATTTAACACAGTTTGTCCATATATAAAGGAGAAAATAGCCCATGGGCAGGTGATAGCTTTTTCCCATCAGCTGGTCAGCCATCTCTCTAGTGAGTCACAGTGATTGTGTAAATACAAATCTCTCCAAATCTCCAATCCTAGCCCTAGTGAAAAGTCCAAACTATTTAGAAAGCTCACTCTCTTAAATGCTTATAGCGTTTGTGGGACATTTCTACAGGAAAGAGAAATGAAATAAGAAAGACGCACAGTCACCATTCTTTCTGAGAGTAAAATCACTTGCTTTATGAGACTATATTTGTGATGAATAGTTCATAAAAACCATTAAGACATATAAGTGTTTGTTTGTGTGTGTGTGTGTATGTAGACAGTGTGTGTGTGTGTGTGTGTGTGTATGTATGTATGTATGTATGTATGTGGACAGTGTGTGTGTGTGTGTATGTATGTATGTATGTAGATAGTGTGTGTATGTGATGACCTGCTTGTGAGGTCAGAGGACAATTTACAAGAGTTGGTTTTCTCCTTCCACCATGTAGGTTCTAGGACTTGAAGTTAGGTCCTCAGACTTTAAAGCATGTGCTTTTGACTACTGAGACATCTTAGTTAAAAGCTATATACCCAACCATTTTCTGTTTTTTAAAGATAGTCCTGCACAGACAACAGAACCTTTGATCTATCAGAAGTACAACATTCTAAACATTTGGCAACAGAAATTCCCATAAAGCAATTCCAAGTAGTGGTTCCGTTCATCTCTGTAACCTTGTGGAATGTACGTCATATTGAAGGCAAAGCTTGGATAGCTCATGCAACTACCTCCATCACCAAAATGACGTCAAGCTCCTCAGGGAATTTCCACAGCTTGGAAAAGGGTGAATGGTTTTTTGGGTGGGTAGAGTGTGGGGGTTGTTTGTTTTCCTGGTAAGTACTTAATGTTGTAAGATTTCCAATTATTTGTTGACTAATCTGGATCTTTAATGTCAACAGAGATTAAATGTTCTTTTACTGAGAATTGGTAAATCCATTGATACATTTCATCTGTTTATGGCCTTCCACACCAGCGCAATCAAACCTACAGAAGCAGGGCAATGGCTGGAGAGATTTTTGGAGGGATTTTGTTTGCGTATTTTGCTTTTCTATATTATATTTTATTTAAAGGAGTGGGTGTCGGGGGACAACTTGAGAGAATGATTCTCTCCTTTCATCATGTAGGGTCTAGGGACCAAATTCAGGACTTTGGATCCAGCCACAAACACCTATAACCACCAAGCCATTCCACTGTCCTGGATGTTCAGTTTTTAATAACCAAACATATAGATCTTAAGTGTCTGGAAGAATTTGCAACTCACAGTAAAGTGTACCAAGAGTTTAAATGAATTTGAGGATGAGCAGAAAAGCCTTGTGTGGCTGGTTTGTAAGAAAACAAGCATAGAAGGTTTGGGTTGTAGAGTCCATCTGCTCAACGTCAGGATGCTGCAACTTTTCTATTTGAAAACGTTCATATTAAAAACAGGACGAAACTAAAGGCATTTTGACTATACCGCATAATAGAAATATAACAAATTCTAATCTCATACATTACTTTAAATGTTCTCTAAATATGAACCAGGTGTGGTGGCTCGGGCTTGTAATCCCAGCACTTGGGAGGCAGAATCAGAAACAGTGCTGTGCGATGTAGTAAATTCTAAGTCAATCTGGATATAGTATAAGGCAGACATTGTCTCCAGGCCCCACTGGGGACATGGTGAGGAAGACAGAGGTAGGGAGAGAATAATAAATTTTACACAAACATACTTAAGCATTTTCTACATGTAATCATAAAATATTGGTGTGCAATGTTCTCTTTTCATAATCAGTCTCCAAAAGAAAACAAAATGTATGTTTTCACTTACTGAAATGAACTATTTCATGTTCATGAACTATATATTTATCATATAGTGTAATATATTATATATATTATATATGTATATATATATGTGTGTGCATTTATACATATACACATGTGTATATATGCATATATATGGGGAGAGAGAGAATATCTCTACTGCTCCTTTAATGGCAATGTAGAGCCCTATATAAACATACTAGTTACTACAGCAAAAATTCATTTTAAGCATCTGCGTCAAGCCAATGCATATTAAAAAGAGAGTGGTTTAATATGAGAATTGCAATGTAATAGATTGGAATCTAGTTTATAGTAATTCTCTTAGCCAAAGAAGGATATAAAAGTTACTACCTCAAAATATATTCTCTAATAAGGCTCTCCTACTTAGAAGAACTAAATAATCTATTAAGCAATTATAGAATAAGGACCAATAAACTATATTTAAATTAATTACTCTTTTATGTATACGAGTATTTTGCCTGATCATATGTCTGTGCACTGGTGCCTGATGGCATCAGAACAGAGTATCAGATCTTCTGGGACTGACATTAAAATAGTTTTGAGCCACCATGTGAGTATTGAAAACTGAACCCAGGTCCTCTGCAAGATCAACAAGCATGCTTAACTGCTCTAGGAGACCCTGACTCTTCTGAAAGAGACATATGCTCTCTCTCAACACCACTGAGCCAACTTCTCAGGTCCATAAAAAGCTAGACTTTTAAACTGAGCCTCATAGCACAGACCTATATTTCCAGCACTTGGAAGATAAAGGTACAAGGATCTGGAGTTGAAGGCCAGGTCCAGCCACAAAGTCAGTTCAAACAAGGCCAAGGAAGATAGGCCAGGGGTAAAGTTCTTGCTATGTAAACATGAGGACATGTTTGTGTGGATCCCTACATAAAAATCCAGATACTCAGTGGCAGCACTGGGGAGGAACAGATTTGGGTATGTGCAGGCCCTATGCATGCTACCACTGTCTCTGAGTTCAAATGTGCATCGGTCCTGCTGTGTCTGGAAGACATGATTTCCTTGGTGTTGCCCATCCCCTCCAACTCCTACAATCTCATCACCTTCTCTTTCACATAGCTCCCTGAGCCCCGAGAGGAAGGATTTTATGAAGACATGTCATTTAGGAATGAGTATTCTGAAGTCTCTTAACTCTCTGCACATTGTGTAATTGTAAACCTTTGTGTTAGTTCCTGACTGCTGCAGGAGAAAGCTTCTGATGATGGCCAAGTGAAACATTTATTGGTGTAGCATAGCATCACTAAGGAGTCATTTTATTGTTATGTTACTTTAGTAGAACAGTAGTATTTGGGTTGTCCATAGGTCCATAGCCTACTGAGTCTCAGATTTGTGGCCATCGGAGCAGTGTCAGAACATCTCATGAAGTAGACCTTAAGTCTAGTCAGAGAGTGATTGTTTATTCCCAAACCTTTTGTGCCATGATTGCACCAGTGTATTCTTAAAGCCGGTAGCAATTGTAAACCGCAGGGTTTGTAACTAGATTGGTGTTTACCTTTCTTCTTCAGTAGTATACAGAATGCCTTCTAGTCCTGTCAACACTAGTCAGGAGGGGTAAAAGCTTTAGGTAGAAATCAGCTCCATTCCTCTGTCTTCAATGTTTTCTTCTTTTCTTCTTTCTTCCCTCTGGGGCTATCGGGTGTGCCATTAAGTTACTCTTAGGAGATCTCTCTCCTTTTTTCCTTTGATGCAGGCACATTAATTCTTAGTGTTAAGAATTTGCCTCTGAATCCACTTTCACTGTGCACCATAACTTTTAGTATATTGTATTCCGTTATGTTTTCAATCTCATTCAATTTTTAATAATTTATTTTTAGTTTATGTGACTTGGTGGTTTCCTGTATATGTGTCTGTGAAAGTGTGTCTTGGAGTTACGGGCAGTTGTAAGCTGCCAGGTTATTTGCTACCTGATCCTACAGTGTTCTCAGTTAAGGTTCCCTCCTCTCAGATGACCAACTTGTATCAAGTTGACATAAGGCTAGCCAGCACACATCACCTCTGTTTTCAGACACAATTGTGGTTGTTCAACATGTTTCTCTCTATAAACTACCTTCTCTCCTACAGAGGTATTTTGTGAGTCCTTTCCAATAAACTTGCTAAACACAAATCTTTACCTCACAGGTGTTTTTCTGGAACTAAACTAAGAATATTCTATCAGTTCCTAGTTGTCTTACCCATATGGAAAACTGACATTTTCTAGTATTCTTGCAGTTCTGTGGATGGAGCTGTTTGTCTAATTCTGGCCACTAAGTCCTGGGCAGACAAGGCTCTAAGTTAAATTCTCTCTGTCTGTCTGTCTGTCTCTCTCTCTCTCTCTCTCTCTCTCTCTCTCACACACACACACACACACACACACACACACACACACATTCACTCACATACATGCATACACACTCACATATATGCACACACTCATGCACACTCACACACACTCACACATACTCACACTGGCACACATGCACACACAGTCAGATGATGGAGCTGAAGATCAAATCTGGAATGCTCCGGTGGTGCAGATTTGTTTGACCAAGCTATGGCGGTCCCGCTTTGTAAGGAGCATACATCCTAAATAAAGGGCTGGAGGGAACTAGACAGTCTCTGCCCACCCTTTCCCTTCTTACACCGAGTATAACAAAACAAGAAAGTGCCTACAAGCCAGTGAGATGGTGAGCTGGATTAATGCAGTCACTGCTAAATCTCATGACCTGAGTTTGGTCCTTGGGACCCACATGATAGGGGAGGATTGACTTCCACAATGTGTTGTAGTATGCCCTCACTCACAGATCTACAATAACTAAAGAAATGAGATTTTAAATATTTTTGTAAAAGAAGACTCTCGTCAAACCCCAAAATACCAGTGCATTGTTTTTGGATTTCCCAGCCACCAGAATGGTAAGAAGAAAATTGCTTTATAAATTACCCAGTCCCGAGTTAGAGAGATGGCTCACAACCAAAATTACTCAATCTCTAGTATTTGGTTATAACAACACAAGTGGGCTAAGGCATGAAAAACAGAAAAGAAAGAAACATTGTATGGTAAGATCGACAAAGTCTCAACTTTTCTAGCTAATACAATGCCTCAAAACATATCCTTCTTCTGGGTGATATATTTTCTTGAGAGAAGCAACAACAGTAACAACAACAACAACAACAACAAAATACCAATTCATTTGGGTAGTTGCTTATTCTCACACAAAGTTGACCCAGAAATTCTGTGGCAATTTTGTTTCACATTGATGATTATGAAATTTAAAATGCAGAGTATTAATAGGAGAACCTGACAAATTCTAATGCGACCCATTTTGTAAGAAAATGCTGTCCTTTATCGTTACGTGGTCAAGTACTACAGATAAGATGACAGGATGTCAGAGAACTGCTCTAAAGTTATCTCTTGGAAGGAAACGGATAGAGTATTGATGAACAGAGGGTGGAATCAAGAACCAAGGGAAGGCTTGATGCCTCAACATAGGGGATGCCAGGGAGGGGAGGAGGGAGTGGATGGGTGGGTGTGGGAGCACCCTCATAGAAGCAGGGGGAGGAAGGATGGGATAGAGGCTTTCCAGAGGGGAAACTGGGAAAGGGGATAACATTGAAATGTAAATAAACAAAATATTCAATAAAAAGTGAAAAAAAAAGATTGGAAGACAATAAAATCTTAATTTAAATAAATAAATAAATAAATAAATAAATAAATGATATAAAACAGGAGAGGGGAGACTCACAGAGCTACTGTGTCTGTTCTAGTCCATCATAGCTTTTGATAACATGTTCAAATGTCTAATAAGCATTTTTTAATTAAAAACATAAGTTATGGTAGTTCACTTCTATAACCTATCATCCCACTACCTGGGATGCAGAGGGAGATCTGTATTTTCAAACTTGGCTGAAGGCACATCAAGTCTGTCTCAAAAACAGAAAAAACGCTGGAGGCCTCTCGAGGAGACGGGAAGGACGAGAGGAATGGGAGATGGGAATGGGAAGGGAGAGGAGAGGAGGAAAGGGGAAATGGAGGGGAGAGGAGGGGGAAATGGAGGGAAGAGAAGGGGGAAAGGGGAGGGGAGAGAAGGGGAAAGGGGGGAGGGGAGCTGAAAGGGAGGGGGGGAGAGAAGGGAACCTGAAAATGATCTGAAGTAAAATATCACAAAATGAATTTGTGAAGTATCTTAGTTTTCTTTTGGTGGTGAGTCTGGCCTTGAGTGGCTGAGCTATCTCTCCAGACCATCTTGTTTTATTTTCATTCTACTATATGAACACAACAAAAATAAATCTGATCATTGAAAGTGACTGTCTCCTACCTACTGGGGGAGGCTCAATGGGGACGGCTGAGAACAGGCAGGGAACAGGCAGGGAACAGGCAGGGAACAGGCAGACAGGAGAGCAGCTAGCAGAGAAGTCATTGAGGTCAAGGCTGTTAGTATCCCGCAAGGCAGTTTACTCTGCAATGCTAGATTCATGCTGTTTTCAGAAAACACACAACTCATGATATGGACCAATTTATCTCTATGCAAAATCCTGGCCATCAGTGCAGACATCTTTTAAAGCACTCTGTGGGTAAGCTCTACGCAGACCAAGACAAAGCACGCTCATCTCGCAACCTCTAGTTTGTAATGATGGGCCAAAGCACCTTAAAAACTGTAAGGACTAGCTTCCTCAGCACTTCCAGGGAAGTCATAGACTGTAAACCCCCAACCTTCAAGTCTCCAGAAAATTGTAGGGGCTGCTGTTCTGGTTGTTTGGTTCCCACTCCTTCATTCCATCTCCTCGAATGGCTTCTCTTCCTAGACTGAGCCTCCGCAGGAGTGACTGCCATTAGAGCCAGATTCGCCAACGAGTGCAATTAGGCCTTCACAACCATGGTGCCTTCTCTATGTCCACCTTCAGCAACAAGACCAGTGCCTCTCAAGTCTCAAAGGCATCCTGCTTGCCTGCAAGGCCTTTTTGCTCAAGAGGTTGATTGGGAGTCGAAGGGATCAGTATAGGCTTGGGACTCACAAGACTTTTCTCTGCACAAAGCAGATTTATTTGAGTCAGTGGGGTTAAGGAATAAAAGACAAAGACAAGAGATGGAGGATGAGGGAGAAGGGGGAGGGAACAAAGGAAAGGGGAGAAGAGGGTCAAGGGAGAGGCATAAGGCATATTGGGAAAGGGACAGCAAAGGACTGACTGCCTCTGGATAGAAAGGAGACAGAGGAGGTACATAGGAAAATGGCAGTTTATACAGGTAAACGGTGTTTGATTTTAATTGAGCACATTAATTAGGTTTCTGACTGCTAGACTTCAATACTTAGATAGCTGGGCCTTGCCAGTTAGCCTTAAGAGGAGAAAATGCCCAAATAAGGGACTAGACCTTGGTAGCTTGCTAGCTAGCTAGTTTTAGAATGTAATTGAATTTTTTTTTTTTAGCAGGACAGAGGGGGCAATGGAGAAGGGAAAGGCCTCCCACAGCCACAAGCTCCAGGAAGCTAATGTCCCTTCAGTAGTTAGGTTAGACATTAATTATTGTGACACTATTAAAGATAGAACACATTTTGCTAGCTCTCACTCAAAATTATCTGTCTCCTGCCCTGTATGCAGTTTTCTGCTGTGTCTAACCTATTATTCCAAGTTGGAAATCACTACCACACTGAATACAAACATCCAACCATCAAAATGACCCAGCCAATCCCATTTGACCACATGCACCTGGGATTATATAAACCAGGGTGTATCGTTTCCTTAGTAATTTCAACTTGCCTGCTCTCTTTGAGACTAGGTGAAGTTGCTTCAATATTGATTTTAGGTAGGTTTAAGTTGCTTAAATGCTGTTATTTGTAATAAGGGTAGTATACAGGTGTTAGATGCCTAAAATATCACTTAAAATCAGAGACATGAGTTTGAAGAGGTAGTGATATTAACCATCAGAAATATCTGGTTAATAAACATTTAATGGAATTTAATAAAATTGCCAACTTACAGCTGGTTTGTTAGTGTAAAATTTAACAGCATTACCCATGTACAGCTGTTTCTCCACCCAGCCCATCTGTCATCTTTGCCAAGAGCAGACAAACACAGAGTCGTGTTTTATGTGCTGTAGAAGTTGCAAGGCAAAGTGGGATGAGGAATCTAGCCCACATGTCTAGCATATATCGTATGTGTTTTATTTATTTTGACTGTGCTGGAAATAAAGCATTTACCCATGGTTCTGTCTCTTCCTGTCCTCTTCTGCAGGATTCTATGCATCTATCTGTTTCAGTCCAAGTTGAATACCCTGATTCCAGAGCCCAGGCATAAGCCCTGTGCTCCCATGTTGTCTGATGTTGCCATGGGCCCTTCAGCTTCTTGGCTATGCTTTCTGTTGGTCAGTTCACCCTAGTCAATCGAGCCTTAACACATTCTCCTTCAGAATAAATTTCAAAAGAAAAAATATTTTTTCAAGTACAATTAAGAAAGATTCTCCAAGCATAACTGTAAAACAAACCAATCGAAAACCTCTTAGCAAAATAGGGTTTCGGTCATGGCTTGTAGAGGGAAAATAGATATATGGTATATTTAAGTCATAGTCTCTCTCTCTCTCTCTCTCTCTCGTGTGTGTGTGTGTGTGTGTGTGTGTGTAGTACATGCATGTAATTGTACAGGTTTGTGTGCCCATTTGGAGGCCAGAGCAGACATGAAGTATCTTTATGATTCTCACCCATCTAGACGCCCAGGAACAGTTTGTCTCTCTCTGTCTGTTTTCCACTCATCAATGCTAGTGATGAAAGCACAGAGAGCTAAGCCAGACTTTTTCCCTGGGGCTGAGAACTCAAACCCAACTGGGTTAAAGTTAGTTATGTTTCTATGGTCTGATTCACAGAAGATATTATATTGAATATTGTTACTGGAGCCTAATATCCATTTTAATTCACACCCAAAGTTTGGTAGTTGTACAGTATTCTTGATTTATGTGACAGGCCAGATATATCTTTCCTTGATTACTTCAAAATAGTCTGATACTGGCTGTTGAGATATAAATAGAAATACTTCTTGGGTGGAATAATGACTTCTTTACCATTACAAGTCACTAATTGGCTGGAGAAATGGTTCAGTGGGAAAGGGTTCATGACCTGAGTCAAGTCCAGAGCCCATGTGGTAGAAGAAGAGAAATGATTCCCAGAACTTGTCATTTGAACTCCTTAAGCATGCCATAGTAATACACATACCTTTACCCAGATAATTCATAAATAAATAATGAATAAATAATAATAAATAATATATAATAATAAATAAATGTAACTTAGTCTTTTTAAGGCAATAATGAAAAAAAAATCCCCTCTCTGCTACTCACAGGATGTGAAATAGAAGCATTTTGTTCTTGTGGATGCCATCAATACCTCTACCACAATTTCTTTTCCTCTTCCTCACCCTTGTTCCTTTATCCTTCTTCTCTTCCTTCTCCTCCTCCTTCCTTCATTATTCTTCTCCTCCTCTTCTTCCTCTTCCTCCTTCTCCTTCTACTATTTCTTTGTCTTCTCCCTTTTCCTTTTCTTCCCATAAAATGGAAGCTTCTAGCTGTGTTACCTGATGCAGACTCACATTAGGTATCTTGCTGAGTTAGACTCATATGGTGTTTTGCTGAGGCAGATTCACAGGCACTTTGCTGAGGAAGATATATAGGAAGACACATGATGTTTGGAGAGAGTATAACTAGGACTCAATGGACAGTGATGGAGCCCTTGCATAGCTAGCCTGCAATAACTCAATGCTCTCAAGTGTTTGCTGATCTTCACTTCATTGAGAGAGGCATGGCAGAAAACTCTTGGTGTCACAGGTTCTGGTTACTCCTGATGACTCATGAAGATTCAGTGGAGGCCTGGCAGTTTCTGCTGGATCATGCTACCCCTGCTGATTTGTGTTTGGTATCCTGACACTGGTGAACTGGACTGCTGGTACCCTGACAATGGATTTTTGGAGTGGCCCCCAAAGAACTACTTCTAAATAGGTCCCCATCCCCTTGTCCTATTTACCATCTTTTCTCCCCTACATTTGAACAGTGGGCTAGAAGGGGGGGGGGGATTGTTGAAACATTTGAGAACCCTTACCTGGGAGGTTCTGTTAGTGCATGACAAATACAGAGGGGGGCACTCTCAGCCAGCCATTGAACTGAGCACAGGGTCCCCAATGGAGGAGCTAGAGAAAGGACCCAAGGAGCTGAAGGGGTTTGCAGCGCCATAGGAGGAACAACAATATGAGCCACCCAGTGCTCCCAGAGCTCCCAGGGACAAAACCATTAACCAAAGAGTACACATGGAGTTACCCATGGCTCCAGACACATAGGCAGCAGAGGATAGTCTTGTTGGACATCAAAGGGAACAGAAGTCCTTGGTCCTGGAAAGGTTCGATGCCACAGTGTAGAAAAATACCAGGACAGAGAAGTAGAAAAGGGTTGATTGGGGAACAGGGAGAGGGGAGATGGCTTATGGGATTTTCGGGGGGTGGGGAGCCAGGAAAGGGGACAATATTTGAAATGTAAATAAAGAATATATCTAATTAAAAAAAGTGAAAAAAAGAAAAAAAGAAGAAAAATCTAAGCTTACACTGCCACCTCCTCTTCTTTCCTCCTCTTCCTCCTCTTCCTCCTCTTCTTCCTCTTCCTCCTCTTCCTCCTCTTCCTCCTCTTCCTCCTCTTCCTCCTCTTCCTCCTCTTCCTCCTCTTCTTCCTCTTCTTCCTCTTCCTCTTCCTCTTCCTCCTCCTCTTCCTCCTCCTCCTCCTCTTTGGCTTTAGACAATGTCTTCTTTCATTAGCACCAAGACTGGCCTCAACCTCTTGATACTTCTGATTGACAGGACTGAACCATGACTGAGGAATGACAAAAGAGGCAGGATGACACCTCACATGAATGGCTCAAAGCTGACAGAAATGCAGAAACATATTAGAAGAATCAACATCAAACGATGGCTAAATTCTACCTTTGAACTTAGAGTAATGCAAGTGAATAAAATACCATATTACACACTGAATGTGATGCAGCACACCCTTGATCCCAGCAGTCAGGAGGCAGAGGCAGGCCAGTGTCAGTGAATTCTAGGCCAGCCTGGTTCACATAGCAAGTTTCAGAACAAGCAGCATTACTAGATCTTAAGACTCTGTCAGAGAGAGAGAGAGAGAGAGAGAGAGAGAGAGAGAGACTAGACCTGTTGTGTGACCCCCAGTGACAACTCCTCCAACAAGACCACATCTAATTCCTCCCCCCAAACAGTTCTACCAACTAGGAACTAAACCATTGCCCACGGTTTCAGCTTGCAGATGGCTGAGGGGACAGTTAGTTTGAGGCTAGCCTGTGTCTTTTGTGAAGAAAATGAAGAGGAAAAGAAACTGAATTATCTGAAGCACACCCTTAATCCCAGCTCTCAGGAAACAGGCAGGTAGATCCCTGTGAGGTCCAGGACAGCCTGGTCTACAAAGAGAGTACTAGGATAGCCAGGCTGTTACACAGAAAAGTCCTGTCTTGGAAAACAAACAAACAAAAAAAGACCAGAGGAAGACAAAAACAAGGACAAGAACCAGGAAAAAGAGGAGGAGGACGAGGAGGAGGAGGAGGAGGAGGAGGAGGAGGAGAAGAAGAAGAAGAAGAAGAAGGAGAAGGAGAAGGAGAAGGAGAAGGAGAAGGAGAAGGAGAAGGAGAAGGAGAAGGAGAAGGAGAAGGAGAAGGAGGAGAAGGAGAAGGAGAAGGAGAAAGGAGAAGGAGGAGAAGGAGGAGAAGGAGGAGAAGGAGGAGAAGGAGGAGAAGGAGGAGAAGGAGGAGAAGGAGGAGAAGGAGGAGAAGGAGGAGAAGGAGGAGAAGGAGGAGAAGGAGGAGAAGGAGGAGAAGGAGGAGAAGGAGGAGAAGGAGGAGAAGGAGGAGAAGGAGAAGGAGAAGAAGGAGAAGAAGGAGAAGAAGGAGAAGAAGGAGAAGAAGGAGAAGAAGGAGAAGAAGGAGAAGGAGAAGAAGGAGAAGAAGGAGAAGAAGGAGAAGAAGGAGAAGAAGGAGAAGAAGGAGAAGAAGGAGAAGAAGGAGAAGAAGGAGAAGAAGGAGAAGAAGAAGGAGAAGAAGGAGAAGAAGGAGAAGAAGGAGAAGAAGCAGCAGCTGAATGTAAGTGTAGATATTAAAGAGTAGAAATTACCAGATGAATTGTCTAAGTACTAAACATTTACTCCAGTGGCACCAAATATCCCAAACCAACACTTAGACAAACATCAGAAGTTATGTAATAATCAAACCTGAGAGTTCCAATCGGTGGTTTTCACTGTGACACTAGAATAACTTCGTCCATTGGAATTATTGTGTGAATCCTGTGGAGATGACTCAGCAAGCAAAGGCATCTCCACTGCTAAGCCTCATAGCCTGGGCTCAAGCCCTGGGCCTGCATGGTGGAAGACGAGAAACAGTTGATGAAAGTTGTCCTCTGACTTCCACACCACAGGACATGTACAAAAGAATATATACGGGTAAAAGAAATTTTAATTACCATGAGTTCTTAGTTTCTTTATTTTAACTGTTCCATTTTTGTTTCTATAAATATGCCAATATAGAAAGACAACTGTGTTTCTGTAAAATAACAGCTTTCTTGTGTAAATCTCTCTTACAGCACCCTATACCAAGGGTTAAATCAGCGAGGTCCTACAGTAAATTTAGTCTGATGCTGTCACTCCCTTCCTAGCTTTCACAGTGCTTCTCCATCCTCGGTTAAGTCCTGATACTACTGTTCATTTGCAAATACCTGGCAGGGACAATACCTCAGCAATAGAGAAATTCAAGTCATGATGAGTTGCAAGTTTTCATGCATGGTCTAAGCCAGCAAAGTAAGAATTCAGTACCAAACACTTGTCAAAATATATCATCCACACTAGAGAGGGGGAAATGTCTTGAGGGAGAGCTGACATTCTCAGCATCAGAAAGTACCGTAATGATATTCACGTGCAGAGAGAAAAATAGAAGATGGAATTCACGCAAAAATGCTGAGTGTTGAAATTTAGGAGGAAAGAAACTATAAAGTCAAAACAAGTACAAAGAGGGTTTGCACCTCAGCACCAGGAGGTGCACTGGCTTGACTTGTCAAGCCAAGGAGCCAGGGTTTGTCTCTCCAGATGGACATACCACCCAGGCAGAAGAGGAAACAGATAACATTGAGACAGACATGTATGCGAGGCGGAGAATGTCTGGAGATAAAATTTGCTACAGATGACGGGCGGGCAGCCTGCTGAAAGACGATATTGTACCATCGGAAAAATAATTTTTTTTTTATTTTGGTTTTTGCGAGACAGGGTTTCTCTTTGTAGCCCTGGCTGCCCTGGAACTCACTCTGTAGACCAGGCTGGCCTCGAACTCAGAAATCTGCCTGCCTCTGCCTCCCAGAGTGCTGGGAGTAGTAGCCTTCTCTGAGCTCAAACTCTTCATTCTCCTGCCTCAGTTTCCCCACGGCTGGACTTCCTCCCAAGCTTCTACCTGCCTAAAAGTTGGAATCTTCAATTCCAAGATTAAATACCAGGCCCACAGGCTTCAAAATTAAAACCGGAAATGAAGACTTTCATTGTTCTTGTTTTTGTTGTTAAATAGGAATGGGAGGGCCGTACACATTTGCAGCAGGTATCCATTTAGAAACTAGTAATACATGCTGGGGCCCAGGTGGCTCTAATAACAGGAATCTTACCTTTTATTAGCTTCTGGAGACAGGCTTCTGACTGTGGGTGTGAGGCTGGTGCTGGGATTTTGTTAAGGGTCCTATTAACTCTTCAGATTGTTTACAAGCAAGGGACATGGGAAACAGGATTAATGGAGGCATTTAACTACAGCACCTGTGAACAATGCTGCCAGAGGCTTCAGCTGGGACAAGGACACCAAACATGCTAGCCTCTCACAGACCTCTAAGACCAGGCAGAGCAGAAACTGTTGAAATCCTTAAGATCTCCAAGTGTAACAATAAATGAGAAGGATTTAATTTTCACCTTTACTTCCTCTCGGAAGCTACAGGAACAGTAGTTTTAGTGTTTGGTTTTGAATCAGATTCATACTACCATCCTCTGCCAGTAGAAATGTAGCATTTAGACTCACTGAATTTCAAATACATTACATTGTACAGAATTGGTAGGCAAAACTTAAAGAAAATAGTAAAATGTGTGTGTGTGTGTGTGTGTATGTGTGTGTGTGTGTGTGTGTGTGTGTGCAGAAGCGAGAGAGAGAGAGAGAGAGAGAGAGAGAGAGAGAGAGAGAGAGAGAGAGAGAGAGAGAGATTAAATAGCAGCCCTGAGTGTCCTAGAATTCACTACATAGACCAGGTTGGCCTCCAACTCACAGAAATCTGCTTGCCTCGGTTTCTTTAGTGCTGGGACTAAAGGTATAATAGTGAAATTCTTTACTCCTAGTTCTCAGGATACTCCTAGTTCAGGCCAGGCTGTGTTACACACCAGTCTGTGACTCTTAAATAAGTAAATTAACAAATCAATTAATAAGCTAAGTTCTTTAAGGGGTGGGAGATCAAACTGTTCTTTAAAATGCTAGGGAAGTGCTGACATACCCACAACCTCCATAGCCAAATTTTTGCAACCAAGTGCTCTGGACGTTTTGAATCAATAATTCTATTTCAGGGCTACCCCATGCACAGTCTATGCGTAGCCACAACCCTAGACTTGCTTTCCCCAAAATCTATAGCACTATCTCTTCCCTTTTTGTGAAAACCAGAAAGGTTTTAGGGCTGACCAGGTGGCTCAGACATGTCACCAAGCTTGAGGACCTGAAGTCAGTCCCTAGAGACCTCAAGCTAGAAAGAAAATCTCAGGAAAGTTGTCCTCGGACCACCATAGACAAGCTATGGCACAAGCTCAGCCCTCTTACCTGCAAATAAATAATATATATATATATATATTTTAATTCAAAATAGTCCCTGATACTACCAAATATCCCCCTGGGAATAAGATTCTCCCTTTCTTTTCTGATTTCCACTTGATATTAATCATTGATTGGTGCTGAGATCAAGCCCAGTCTACTGTGACTTTTGTTGAATGCGATGTGTGCACTTTTTCTTTGGGAGTAACCCCAATAGTTTGCCTGCAACCCTTTTGCAATGTCATCGGCAATACGCACAAAGACCTCACTAGTCACAGGTCTGCTGTGCACACTGTAGCGGGGCACTTTGTAAACTTTATACTAGGCAGTCTGAGTCTTGGCTTGACTTTTCATTGGTTAATTGGTTGGTGTGGCTTTATGAGATCAAGTCTCATTTTGTAGTTCAGGCTGAGCTCAAATTCCCAAGCTGCCTGCCTCAGTCTCCCTCCCGAGTGCTGGAAATGCAGGTATAGCCCACCATGCCTGACTTTGCTTTCAAGTTTTACAACAGCAAAACCTCAACTCCTTGCCAAAACTAGAAAAAGAAAAAAAAAGTGGTACTTTTAAAAGGAACCCCCTCAATGTTTATAATTCCACCTTCAATCAGCTTAGAATTATCTTTATGCCTATCATTTTATCTATATAATTTCCATGATAATCTTTAATTTTAACATGTTTTTCTATATATTTCTACAAATTTATCAGAAATATTTTCCATATAAATCTTCAAGTTTATCAGAAAATGTTTATAATTCCACTTTTAATCAACTTCGGAATACTTTTATGCCTACCATTATTATATCTATATAAAATTTTCCATGATAATCTTCAATTCTAACATGTTTTTCTACATTTTTCTACAATTTTATCAGAAATATTTTCCACGTAAATCTTTAATTCTATCATAAAATGTTTCTATCCCATATTTCAATTAATTTAGCAATGTTTTATATGTCTACCATTTTACTCCTTAATTTTCCATGAAAATTGTCAATTTTAACAATGTGTTCAGAGTGTTTATCTGAAATATTTTCCATGTAAATCTTTAATTTTATCATAAAGTGTTTTTATTTCCCTTTACTTCCCTTTTCAATAAATAAAAAAATTAAAAACAAAACAAAAAATAAAAATAAATAACTAAAAGGAACCCCCTCACAAAGGCTCTGCAGGATTCCCATTCCTATGTCCCAAGAGAAAGCACAAGAAGCATGATTAGTCACAGGTCACAACAAAGTCACAACTGCTCCTTTCCCCCCTGGAATTCTGTGCCTGCCTATGAACTTGTAGATGAAGAAGAATGTGGGACTTATCAGCAAAACTTCAACCAAGTAGCTGTACATTGTCTAGTTACCCTACTTTAGGATAAGTACCCTACATTGTCTAATTAATTATGTCAATCCAACAGAGTCCTAAGGACCGGTGGCTGGGCCTAGGATCCACCTCACTGTGACTCTGTGTGACTGACTCACTTATGGGATTTTAGGAATCCGTTCCCCATCACGCAGACTGATAATTTGAGGCTCTTAGCTACTAAGGGAAAAAACTCTTCCAGCGCAGCAGTGAAGGCCTGCAAGCCCAGCTCCGGATACAGAGGCAGGAGGATAACTGCAATATTGAGGCCGGCCAGAGCTGTATAACAAAGACCTTGTATTAAACAGACAAAGCCGGGACATGGTGACACATACCTTTGATTCCAGGCAGAGGCAGGGGGAACTCTGTAGGGGCCAGGATGGCCTGGTCTACAAAATGAGTTCCAAGACAGTCAGGACTATTACAAAGAGAGACCCTGTCTACAAACAAACAATAAATAAAGCTTCCAATGAGGAAGATACTTCTGTCCCACTTATGTAGAAACAAAAAAGATACTGACTCTACATCTTATCCAAGAGACTCTACATCCAGCCAAGCAACTATACCCTATGGTATGAGATTCTGGATGCTGCCTTCCTTATTGGTAATGAAGTCCTTAGCCTCGGTGAGGGTCTTGACCATCCTTGAAAGATACTTTTCCATGTAGCTCCTTCCCACTGCTCTGGTTCCAGTAATTCCCCTTGCTGTTCAATGGCATCTTCCCACCCAACCAGTCTCCACCTCAGCTTGAAAACTTTGAAAACTGGTCTGCCATGTGCATTTCCCAGGGATGTCTCTGAGCCACCTAGACCTTAGTGCTCACAAATACATCAGGAACCCCGTGTCCTGGAGTGTCAATGTTTACATAGCTCTATCTGAGACACCTGGCCCATGACTGTGATCTGCACTGATACAATCCCTTAAGGAAGCAGAACAGGGAGGCCCTTGTGCAGGTGGTGTGGATGGAGCAACGATTCTGCACACTGGGATCATTACTGAGTCTGGGGACAGGGGGTGGGGAGATGGGTGGTGCCTTCAATCTATTATATTTATGTTTGGAATTTTTCCATAATGAACAGTTTTAAAGAATCAGAGAGTAGGAGCTGGATAATCTGCGGTTCAGCAGGCTCTTGGTTATGATTGTTACCAACCACGTAGTTGGAAAACCCTTGCTCCAGGGCCTGTGAAGCCTCCCTGTTGCTCTGCAGAGCGTGAGGTTTGCACGTAGCTTGGGTCATATGGTCTTTCCTCATTCTTCCTCATAAACATCTGCGTGACAATTTCTCATCACAAGTCCCTGCCACATTCTTTGAATCCTTTCCATTCTGATTTCCACAAGAGGATTTTTTTTTTAAGGTTGACTTATTTGCTTTTACTTTTGTGTTTGTTGTTGAGCACACAGGTGGCTACAGAGGCCAGAAGAGGGTGTTGGATCCCCTGGAACTGGTGTTATAGGTGGTTGCGAGCCACCTGGTAAGTTCATGAAACCTGGGTCCTCTCCAAGAACTCAGGATTCCTAATTGGTGAGCCAGCTCCACCAGAGGAATTGATTTTTTTTTCTTTTTTATTGTTGTTTGTTTGTGACTCAGGATAGAGACCAGCCCATCTTGGTGTTCTGTTTCATGCTAGTGTGAAGCTCTGCATCTTCTTTAATAACTGGATAATTCTATTCCAAGCCTTTGGCCAGTGACATTGCAGGGAACACAGCTAACAATATACTGTCATGTAATTACAGAGTGCCCTCAGACAACAAGATAAACAGAGAACATACCCTTCAGGTCACCGGGAACATCCCCTCTCTTGGTTGTGTACCGTTGTTCTTAGTTTACAGAACAGATGGACCAAGTGAGTCTCTCCCTGGAAACTGTCCCATTAGATTGTTGCAACAAAAGGCTCATCTGCCCTGAAATCTTTTCCTTAAGCTTACTGACACCTACAAAGTGAGTTGCCCACCCCGGGGAAAGAAGCAAGTGAACTTAGCCTGCTGCTTGTAGCGAGCAGCAGCTATTCCTCCCAAGGTGTTGGTCATAAGAAACAATTTGTATCAGCCAAGTGTCAGCCGGGCCACCTCAACAATCTCCATGAACACGCAGACACTCCGGAGCCAAATATCCCAAACACTGGCACCTCTGCAGGCCGCTCTGCCCATACAGCCTCTTTGCTCTGCTCGCGTTTTGTTTTGTTTTATTATTATTAAGTAGTAGCGCTATGTTTAGCAACAAAAACAACAGGGCTGTGAAGAAAAAAAAAAAAAAAAAAGACAACTCTACTAACAATACCCATCCAAATAGTGTCTGAGAAATGCCTTCTTCCATAATCCACTCGATGGTGAATTGAAGAAAGGGTTAAACCCCAGCCTTGCCTTGCTGCTCACAGTGTGGTCCACAACCAGGGCGCACGACATCACTTCAGGGCTTGTTAGAAATGCAGACAATAGATCAGAACCAGTGTTTTAAAATAAGACTTTCAGGGATGCCAGCGCCTACCAAATTAACTTTGGAATCCTGCTACAACAAATTACTACAAATTTAGTAACTTAAGGCAAAATAAATGTGTTTTGTTACAGTGTGTGAGTCAGAAGTGCCACACAGCCCTTACTGGGCTAAACTGAAGCTGTCTCAGACAGTGTTTCCTTTTCTGGCACCATCGCGCAGAATTCTGAGCTTGCTTCTCCCCTTCCAAGGAGCGAGCCGTGCTCCTCAGCCCTGATGTCCTTACTCCCGGGTTGTGATTCTCACAGTATTCTACTACAGTCCTACTTTATTCTTGTTGTTGATACAGGCTCTCATAACTGTGTCCCAGACTGGCTTCGGACTTACTCTGTAGCTGGGAATAAACTTGACTTTTTAATCCTTCTGTCTCCGCCTTTTAAGCATTGCGATTATAAGCAATGTATTCACTATGGGCTGCTGAAAGTGACAGAACCCATGGCTCCGTTGTATGCTAGACAAACACTCTACCCACTGAGCTGCATACACCCCACACACAGAATCTGACCCAGAATGCATGCAGGAAAAGTCCTTCACGTAAAAATGTCAGTGTGCATCAACGGCGTATGTGCGGGGAGGCCTAGGTGCAGCCGTGTATGTTCTTCAGACTCTGAAAGCTCTAAGGGTCTATGTTAGTTGACTGTGTTAGCCTTCTTCTGGAGTTCCTATCCCCTTTAGGGCCTAGTAGGAGAGGAAGTACCTAGCCTCGCAGAGTCTTGAAGGGGGACACTCAGGGGCGACCCCACCCACTCAGAGGAAGGGGAATAGAGGAAGGATTGTGGGAGGAGGTGACCAGGAAGGCAGCAGTGAACAGGATATATAGTGAATATATATATAAATTAAAAAATTTTTTCCCAATGCAATTGATTAAACTGGGCTCACTGGTATCCAAGATAAACTTCTATAAACTTCTGGCTTTTGAAAGAGATTTTTTTTTTTTTTTTTTTTTTTTTTTTTTTTTTTTTTTGCTAAGCCATGTAGCACATTCACTGGTCCCAGGATTTGTGTGTAGAAATCTTTGTGGATCACTATTGTCCCTATCACACACACACACACACACACACACATAGTGGCCTTTGAGAAGCTCCAGTCCCACAACTTTTGAAAAATAAGAAATAGATTTTTTTTTAAATCTGTTGTTGGCTGCATTCTTCTTGTTATATAAACTGACCTCTATGTCCCCTGAAAAAAAATCAGTTTGCCAAAATCTGAATCCCCTAGTACCTCAGGATGTGACTTTCCTGAGAGAGACTTTAGAGACAAAGAAGACAAATAAGGCCATCTGGGTAAGCCCTTATTCCACGTGATTTGTGTTGTTACAAGAAGGGATGGGAGACAGACAAAGTGGCATGTGCCTTTATTTCTAGTGATAGAAAGGAAGAGGCCAGTGGAGCTCTGTGACTTTGGGGCCAGTGTGTCTACATAGTAAGTTCCAGTCCAGCCAGAAATGTATAAGAATACCCTGGCTATGAAAGTAAATAAATAAGCAAATAAATAAAAAAGAGATGCACAAAGAGCAAAAGGATCTCTTGCGTTAATTATTCATGCGCCAAGGACAAAAGCCTCAAAAGAAACACAGCTTACCAACAACCGGACCTTGGACCTGGACCGTCCAGAACGATGAGAAATTAAGCTCCTTCTGGCTATTATAAATAGGGCTGCTATGAACATAGTGGATCATGTATCCTTACTGCATGCTGGGGAATCCACTGGGTATATGCCCAGGAGTGGTATAGCAGGGTCCTCCGGAAGTGAAGTGCCCAGTTTTCTGAGGAACTGCCAGACTGATTACCAGTTTGCAACCCCACCAGCAGTGGAGGAGTGTTCCTCTTTCTCCACATCCTTGCCAACAGAAGAATGGATGCAAAAAATGTGGTATATCTACACAATGGAGTACTATTCAGCCATTAGAAACAATGAATTCATGAAATTCTTAGGCAAATGGATGGAGCTAGAGAACATCATACTAAGTGAGGTAACCCAGACTCAAAAGGTGAATCATGGTATGCACTCACTAATAAGTGGATATTAACCTAGAAAACTGGAATACCCAAAACATAATCCACACATCAAATGAGATACAAGAAGAAAGGAGGAGTGGCCCCTGGTTCTGGAAAGACTCAGTGAAACAGTATTCGGCAAAACCAGAACGGGGAAGTGGGAAGGGGTAGGTGGGAGGACAGGGGGAGGGAAGGGGGCTTATGTGACTTTCGGGGAGTGGGGGGGCCTGAAAAGGGGAAATCATTTTAAATGTAAATAAAAAATATATCGAATAAAAAAAAGTTTTTTAAAAAAAGAAAGAAAATAAGCTCCTGCTTTTTCAAGCACCTCGTCTCTGTGCTTTGTTCCCTTCTCCTGGCCTAAGATCTATCTCAATGCCTTTCAAAACACGTTGCAGCAATCACACTGACATCTCACCATTCCTGTTGCTTCGTTGTCCTGATGTCCTTCTGACCCCATTTAGTCACTCCAGTCTCTTCCTGTTCTTCCCTTGGACGTGACCCAGAACCAACCCATCCTACTGCCTTGCTCCTGTGACTCAGCCTGTGGAAAGCCTGGGTTAGCCCTTCTTAGCACGTCTCACACTCGTACCTCTTCTTCATCCAGTCCTCACTGCTTTCCCCCAACACTGAATGCCTACAATTAGTCGTTTCTTCTTTCTCTGGAAGGCTCACCTCTCTTGCATCCACCTGGAAGTTTCTGAAAACAGTGGTCCATATTTAGCCTCTGAACCCTCAGTTCCAATCCCTTCACACCTCCAAGCCTGATGTGTCTTTCAAAGGTCTCACTAGAGTCTCTGATGTCACTGATGCCTGCCGAATTGACAAGTCTTTCCACACCATGCCTCCTCTTTGTTCTAGCTACAGGATTTGATGGTGAGGACCAAAGTCTTTCTCAATGCCACTCTGACAACATCTAATCCTAAGCCCTTCTTCTCTGACTCTGCACTGATTTTACTTCAAAAACATTTTTTTAATTGATTCCCTACCATGCCTCTTAAAAAGACTAACTTCCAACCACTAAGAATTTGCCCTTTCTACCCCCTGACCAAGAAGACAGGCTGTTCTGTGTTTAAATATAACTGTCCTTTAAAGATCAGTCTTTGACATAAAACTCTAAAAACTTCTCTACTGTTGGTATTGCTAAACTCTACTCCTAGCAAGACATGTTAATATGTTACACTTAACACTTACGAATCTAACTTTGTATATATTTAAAAAGGTCTCATGGGCTAAGAATATATCTTAGTTGGTAGAGCATTTGGTTACCATGTATGAAGTCCTAGTTTGATCCCTCCCACTATGTGAAACTGTACATGGTAATGCACCCAGCTCTCAGGAGGTAAAAGCAAGATGATCAGAAGTTCAAAGCCATCCCCAGCTACACAGCATGTTCTAATCTTGAGCAACATTAAATCCTGCATTTAAAATATTTTTTTTCAAAGGATGCTTATCAAAATTGTATTTTGAAAAAGAAAAATCAAAATGTCCTTGGTAGCACTTTTATAATCCCAGCACTCCAGAAACAAAGGCAGGAGGGTCAAGGCCAGCCTGTCAAATAGCAAAAAGACAAATCATGCAAAAATAAATGCATTGGTAGAATAGATCAACAGGTAGAGATTAATAAGATGAGTTTTAATGTGAGAAAATACTAAGTCATCTACCTGTCACATAGATACAAATATGAGAAACAAATTTATCAGAAGAAGTTGGTCTAGACATGGTGGTCCATGCTATGAGCCCAGCACTGGGAGAAGGCAGTAGGAAGATCAGGAGGTCAAGGTCATCCTCTGCTCCATAACAAGTTCAAAACAAACCTGAGCTATGTGAGACCTTGTCATCAATTATCAATCAACAGTCAATCAATTAGCAAAAGAACAACCTCCCAAAACTTATTTAAAGATTTGAAGCTGAATTTAAAAGCTAGTGGTGCTAATCATAGTGGTATACATTTACATTACCCAGGTGGCTAGGGTGTGTGTTTGTTTGTGTGTGTGTGTGTGTGTGTGTGTGTGTGTTTACATTTATTTCATGAAACTCAACCATGTTAACCATATGAATTGGCACATGCCTGTAATCCCACCATTTGAGAGATGGAGATAGGAGGGTAAGTATTTTGAAGTCATCCTCTACTACATCAAGTTCAAAATCAGCCTGGACTGCATAAGGATCTTTTCTTAAAACAACAGTAACAATAAATTTATCTATGTAGCTGCAGAGATGAACAAGCCATGAATATGCAAGTGAGCTGGAGCCTAGGCAAGAACTGACATTGCAGCACTTGCGGAGGTGAAACTAACTCTCTCCTTGAAGGCTCACTCATAAGGGTAATCTTCCTCAGGTTCTATTGAATTAACTGTTAATCACAGCTTTAAAAAAAAATCACACTATCATCTATACCTGTGTTTGATCAAATACATAAGAATGATGAGCTAGTTAAATTGACATGTAAGATTGATGCCATCATTGTCCCCGTGTCAGATGATATATGTTCCCATCAGGATGATAACTCTATCTTGTCTCTACTGTTCAGTTTGAAGACTTTTTATGTATTACATTGCTTTCCTCAGACTCAGAATCTACAAGGCCTGTGCCCATATAAATTTATTTCATATTCTAATCTGTTTTCTAAACCAGTAAGTTTGAATTAATGGTGTGACTCCCCAGAGGTGAATGGGGTGGAGGTAGGGGTTACAGAGAGTCTATGGTGGTGAGTATAGCTGAGACTCCAAGTAGTGGCAGATACTGCATCTGAAGTAGCCACTGCCTATAGCCAGGCAGAACTCCCAGTAAAGGGATAAGGACAGCAACCCACCCATAAAACCTTTATTCAAAATGTGCCCTGTCTACCAGATGTGCAGGGACAAAGATGAAGTGGAGACAAGGGAATGGCCAACCAATGACTGACCCAACTTGAGACCCATACCATGTGCAAGAACCAGTCCCTGGCAATATTAATGATTCTTTATTATGCTTGCAAACAGGAGCCTAGCATAACTGTCCACTGAGAAACTCCACCAAGCAGCCAGTGGAAACAGATGCAGAGGCCCATAGTCAAACTTTAGATGGATCTTGGGGAGTCTTGCAGAAGAATTGGGACAAAGGATTGAGGGACAGGGACTCCATAGGAAGATCAACAGAGTCAACTCACCTGGATCATTGGGGGCTCCCAGAGACTGAACTACCAACCAAAAGGGAGCATAGGCCGGACCTAGGCCCCAAGTACACACGCAGTAGATGTGCACCTTGGTCTTCATGTGGTTTCCCCAACAACTGGAGTGGGGACTGTCCCTGAATTTGTTGCCAGCCTATGGATCCCATTCCCCTAACTAGGCTGCCTGGTCTGGCCTTAGTGAGAGATTTCACCTAATCCTGCAGTGATGTAGCAGGGTAGGGTGAAATCCAGTGAGCGCTTCCACCTTCTCAGAGGAAAATGGAGAATAGGGGGGATAGGGGTAGGAGCTGTGCGAGGGAGGAATGGGAGTCAGGCAACTGATACTGGAATATAAAGTAGATATAGATAGATAGATAGATAGATAGATAGATAGATAGATAGATAGATAGATGGACAGATAGATGGATGGATGGATAGATAGATAGATAGATAGATAGATAGATAGATAGATAGATAGATAGATAGATGGATGGATGGATGGATGGATAGATACATACATACATACATACATACATACATACATACATACATAGATAAATACATAGATAGATAGATACATAGATAGATACATAGATAGATACATAGATACATAGATAAATGGGGGGAAAGAATAGTAACTCTGTATTAGGATTTACTGGCAAGAGCTTCTTTCTTTATCAATTATCACAGTCTCTTCAGTTTTGCCTCCCAGAAGGTTCCACCATTAACCTCCCCAGAGACATAAACGCTTAATATACTGGTTCCCCAGAAAGTGAGTTATACACAAACTCTTCCACATCTGCATTCGTATACCTGGAACCCCATAAAGGACCAAAACGGGAAGGACAGTTTTACTGGAGTGTCCTGGTTTGTTTCTGCACGGAGTTGGGCTGAGCTCCTGGAAAAGCACAGGAGGACTGGGTTATTTCAGCTCTGTGTTTTTCTCTGGGCATGGTTCTGCCACGCCAAATGAAATATCTAAAGTGCACACACTTTAAATATTTCCACTTGAACTAATTCCAGTTTCCTCGGTGTGATAATGGTTATTTTTAAAGTACCTTTATATTTCAGGCATGCATATTAAATACACACTACAAAAAAAATGGGAAATGGGGCATTGGTTGAAGCAGAGTTTTGAATTCTTCATCTTATCCTCTGCTCTTATATGGGCTTAATAATTTCTAAATTTAAAAGTTATTTTAAGAAGTGGTCTCCATACAGTAAGTATTTCATTAGCACTTAAAAATAATACAAGTGGACGCTTTGTGAGTTTCCTGGTCCATAAAGCTATAGTGAGTGCATGCTAGTTTAAATTCCCAGAACTGAGTGATAGTGATTTTGAATCTCTGTCTCTGCATTACTCAGTCTGTCATGTTGCTTCTTCGGGAGAGAAGGGTAGAGGCTATCAGCTCGAATTCCTCACATCTGAGGCTCAACAAGAAATGGAAAGAAAAATTCAATGACTCCTCCAACCTAAGCACCTTTATTCACCAAAACATTTACTGTAATAATCAAATAAAATGTATATGTTGGTTGGGAAATAATCTGGAATTATTGGGAATGGGAAAATCTTGCTGTTTGCTGAAACTATCACTGGCTTCCTCCTCACCAACTTTAACATAGTTCTCTACAGCAGCCTCTGAGAGAATCAGAAAATACAAAAACAGGAGAAAATATAGCCTTATCATTTCTTTCCGTAAAGTAAACTCTAAGGCTACAGAAGACTCAATGTACATGACCAATGTATGTGACCAATGTATATGACCAATGTATGTGACCAATGTATATGACCAATGACTTCAAGAAGAAAAGTTACAGGCAAGCTTGTATGAACAAGCATCCTCAAGAGCCTGACCTCTTAAGAAGAATGGACCTACATGTAAGTTTGTTGACAAGGTGCTTCCACAGAACGTGGACTAAGATCTCATCCTTTCGGTCCGTCCACATCTACATATTTCATTATAGAATTTAAGATAGTATTATTCAGCTTTCTGTTCCATGTCACCCACTCAGCAAACACAGTTCCAGATCTCCCGAATACACTACTCTTCCTGGGCTAGTAAATTTCTGGTTTCATCTTGTTATTCATATCTCAATAATGATACTAACTTAGAATTCTTGTTTTCAACCACAAAACTCGAATGGGCCATCTGTGTCCACTGCCAATGTAAAGGCATTCATGATTTCAATGTCATCATTCAGTCAGACAAATAGTTTGAATGTATACAATCATTTTTAACTGATATAAATGAAATCCCCCAAGGCACTTAGAGTGTAGCTTGTAATTGTCACTTTATTTTTAAAATACTCCAGACACACTGTTTAGAAAATATGTGCACTCTTTATTGAAATCATTCTTAACTTTGTTTTTAATGACTTTCAAAGAGGATTATTTGAAAATTTATTACATTTATTTTTTTCCTCATTGCTATGTCATCAACACTGAGTTCACATTTTTTGAATTACAGTAGAGAATTTGGATGTCTAGACACAAAAATATCAGTAACACAAAGCTCACTTCAAGTAAATCAGTTACTTGTGTTGGCCAATAATAAACCAATTGATTTATTTTCTTCTAATACTTTTGTTCTACTTCATGGAAGAAATCTAGGATCTAAGATGATACTTGCTTCATGTTTTCAACTCTATTTTTTTTATTCTATCAAGTTATTAAAAGAGAAGCTAGGCAAAAGCTTAAAGTTTGTCCTGAATGGCCTTACCTATGATACGTTCTCCTTGAATAAATGTATGTACACTATATGATACAAACTGCTGAACAAACCTAAATAGAAAGATATTCTCTATAGCCCTGAATTGGATTAGAGGACTTCATTCAAGACTCTTGTTTATTATATTATATTATATTTATTATATCACAGCCTATTTATAGTTGAATGACTTTGGAGCAAGTCCTGGGGTTTCTTATTTAATGAATACAAAGTAAAATACGAAATGAAAGGAAGAATTTTTAGCCACTTAATGCTCTATGGCTTCTACTTTCATAAACATCTTCATTCAAAGAACTGAATGTACCTAAAAGTCTACTGCCCTGGGATTAAGGAACAGTTAGTTTCATATAGAGGAAAATGACCTCTTTTGCTGTCTGTGTAGCAAAAGTTTACCTAATAGGGTCTCCACAGAAAGTGAAGCTCTCAAAATCAAGGCTTAGGCATCTCTTGGTAAAGATAGAAAACATGTGAGCCTTGCTGTGGTTAGCTATGACAGGAAAAAAAAAAGAAACATGATTACAATTTCCCAACAGTGTTTTTAAAGTCTTCATGGAAATTCCTCAAATTGGATTATAGCTATTCATTTTGTGATGCAGTCTGGGTTTTACTGATTTCCTAATGTGTAACATTCAAATATTATTGTCCTAAATCTAGACACACTAGGCACTATTTCTAGCTCAACATATGAAAGGCTGCTCCTATGTCCCGCTGTACATGGTACACGGAGGTGATAAGGATTGACTCTATCATGCTTGCCTGGAAGGACAATTTAGCAATTTTATCTTCTTTATTAAAGCTGTTATCACTTGATTTTTTTTAAGTTTGCATCTAATGAACTAAACTCTGAAGATGTTTCATAATTTTCTGAATTTGTATTTTTCATTTTAACATTAAAACTAATAAATACTTGCTGGATATTTTTATAGAAAACACATATTCTAACATACATACACATACATACATACACATGCACACACAGACACACACACCACATACCACCATGAGCATACATGCATCAGATTTAGTTAACCCATGTAAGTTTTTACTAGATCATCTTGTCCTACCTCAACATTGCTTTTCAGGCCTTGAAAACTTTTTTAATTATTTATTTTTTAATTATTCTAAATTTTGCCTTTGACAATGAAATATGTCTCTGTTTGAATATAAATATTATGTCTCAAAGAATAAGTTGACTCAAACTGATAAAACAAGAAGATACAATGTCTCTGGCTTCAAATACACGAAAACATGAGACTTATGGGTCATGGGCATCTAGTTTGAGAGCCTAGAAGGACACAGTATAAACGTTAGCAAAACCAAACTATGATTTAGTAAAACCTATGAAAGGGTCAAATCAGTTTTCTGAGAGACTTATATATAATTTAAAGCAGGTATACCTCAGGTCTATAGACAAGATGGACAGTAAGTGTTAGGGTCTTCTAGAAGACAGGCCTCAGTAGGATCCAGGGAAGGCTGATGGATGAATATTATTAAAGGTATCTTCTACTTGTTCATTATCCCCCATTTTTATGACTCATATTTAATTAGGGTTACAAATGGAATCATGGGTGAGGGACTGTTCGCTGGAGCACTGCAACTTACCATGGTCACACCACTGAAGTGATGTGATCTTCCCTTCCCAGCACCTCATTCCCATCTGAAATCCAGGCACTGAATTAAATAGTTATCTAGGAATTTAAAGATGAATTAAACCCTTTCTTTTCTTCTTTCTTTCCTTCCTTTCTTCCTTCTTCCTTCTTTCCTTCCTTCCTTGATTCTCTCCCTCCCTTCCTCCCTTCCTCCCCTCTCTTCTTTGCTTTTTTCCTCTCTTCCTTCCCTCCTCCCTTCCTGCCTTCTTCCATTTCCTTCTTTTTTTTAATGTTTATAAGAGTAAAAGAAAACAGACACCAAAACTGGATATTATAACTTAAAGTGAACCCAGAGGATTCCCCAGCATGTAATAAGGATATATGCTCCACTATGTTCATAGCAGCCCTATTTATAATTGCCAGAAGCTGGAAAGAATCCAGGTATCCCTCAACAGAAGAATGGATGCAAAAAATGTGGTATATATACACAATGGAGTACTAGGCAGCCATTAGAAACAATGAATTCATGAAATTCTTAAGCAAATGGATGGAGCTGGAGAACATCATACTAAGTGAGGCAACCCAGTCCCAAAAGATCAATCATGGTATGCACTCACTAATAAGTGGATATTAGCCTGGAAAACTGGAATACCCAAGACATAATCCACACAAGAAGAACGGAGGAGTGGCCCCTGGTTCTGGAAAGACTCAGTATAAGGCAAAACCAGAACAGGGAGGGAGAACAGGGGGAGGGAAGGGGGCTTATGTGACTTTCGGGGAGTGGGGGGCCAGAAAAGGAGAAATCATTTGAAATGTAAATAAAAAATATATCAAATAAAAAAATTGACAAAAAAAATAAGTTAAAGTGAAACATGAAAGGGAGTTATGCAGAAAGCTCTGAAACAAAAGACATGATAATACCTCAGGTGGCAGCAAGAGCAGAGAAAAAAATCCTAACAATTTTGTCTTAACAGATTTGAGACATGTTCTGTTTCTGGAGAATGCCCCGAAGTCCAGAAAGCACTATGAAAGGTATGAAGTTTATTACTTGCTCCAAATACAGACATCATTACCTGGCTTTCCATCAATTCCCTGGTTTTGTGTTGCAATTATTTTATTTTATTGAGATAGTTTCTCTATGAATCCCTGACAGCTCTTGAACTTGTGCCCAGTGTACAGATTCTAAAGCTGTTCTCATGAAAATCTGATTTATTCTAATAGAGTAGAAAACAAGTCCATTCCTTTTTAATAGGATATCTCAATTTAACCAAATTGTTAATGTCTCATGAAAGACAGTATTTGGATCCAAGTATTAGGGCTCTAGAGTTTTTGTCTAGCTGATCAGAGTGACTCTCATTTGTAATCCCAGCACAATAGAGGTTAAAGCCAAAAATTCAGTTTTAGCCTGACCTACCTAGTAAAATACTGAAATCGGGGCTACAGTTGAGACTCTATCTGAATATAGCCAATAAATAGATAGGTTAGGTAGGTAGGTAGGTAGGTAGATAGATAGATAGATAGATAGATAGATAGATAGATAGATAGTATGTTCTGCTGTCAAATTTGGTGCAAAGTCAAGATCAGAACAATTTCCATTCACTATTAATGACTAGAATGAGTGCTTAGACAAGTTACCACTCAGTATCCATGGGAACTAGAATCTGGGGCACCCAAGAATAACAGACCCTGGAGGGGCTTCCAGATCTTGTATAAAATAAGCCACACACATCCTCCTTGATTCCTGAAATCATCATTGCTTTTAACTTAGTAAATTGCAAACACCATCTAAACAGTTGTCACACTATATGGTTTGGGGAATATTGACAAAACAAAACAAACAAACAAAAAAAACCCAAACCTATAGATATTCTGTTCAGATGCATTTTTTCCTCCAAATATTTTCATTACAGTTGGTTGAATCCATATATGAATTCATATCACATACCATCCTAAGGGCTGTTTCCCATTAAGAAATAATTCCATTTGTGGCTAGAGAGATGTAACAGTGTTCTTTCAGAAGACCCAGATTTGATTCCTAGCACCCACATAGCAGCTCACAACTATCTGTAGCTCCATCAAAATACAGCTAACGGTTTGAACTCCTTAGGGGAAAAGATGATATTTTTAAAAGATTGTGTACATGTTTGTGTGTTTGTGTGTAACTGTTTCTTGCAATCTTAACTGTTATGCAAATAATACAAATAGATCAATACTACCAGTAGATAACCTAGTAAGTTGAAAGGCTAATATGAAAAAAATATTACCCACCTACTTTGAGTACAATAGAGGTGAAGGCTGAGATGGAAAAACCAACAAAAGAGACGGAATGAAAAGGCCTGAGAATCCCGACCTCCAGAGCGTACTTTCTAAGACATCAATTAGAGAGAATGATTTTCAGAAGGAGGGAGCGATGACATGTCAAATTCTTTCAAGGGTCAAAAGCAGAGGTCTAGGGCTTACCCTGAGGGCATGGATGCTTGTGGAGATCTTGCTGGAAGTAATTAGGGCAGTCCTTTAGAAGGAAGCAGATTGTGTGGCCAGAAAACTATTCACAGTAGGAAGCTAATAAACAAAGACAAAAAAAATAAAGGTACTTTGCTTGAGCATGTTGTGCTATAAAAAACAAGAGAAAGGTCTGGGGCTGGGGAGACTTGTGATCCAGGGAGGGCTGTTTGCAGTGTTTGTTATTTATTAGCTTTCTTATTATTACATGTAAATCCAATAAGAAAACTCACTCACTCACACACACACACACACACATACACACTTAAATGGTTGAAGGTAGAAACTACTTCTTAGGGCAAAGGGCAGGGATGAGAAGTCACTCACTAAGGAGGAAGAGGCTCTTTTCATTGACAACTGAAGAAAAAGTGAAGTAGTAAAGCTGTCAGTCAATTAATCTGATGTTCAGTCATGGAGCAGTCTTCTTCCTCTATCAGGATTCATGGCGAACTGTGAGGTATGAGATATGGGAGTGGGATGAGGTGGAGGCCTAAAGTCAGATAATTGAGGGGACGTCATCATGAGATTTGAACTCACCATAACAAAGAGTGGTGGGACAAATTTGCTCAATAAATAAAAACAGTATTGCCTAATGGTAGCCAGAGCTCACCTAAAGTATCTGACTTTAGACTTAAGTATAAACCAAGTATAGTAGCCCAGGCCTGTAACCCTAATACTTGGAGAGGGTAAGACAAGAAGATCCTACTGAACTAGAGGACAGTATGGATTATACCTGGCTGTGATCTCAAAAACTAAAATGCTAATCACACAAACAATGATCCAGGTATAGTAACATACACAGGTGAAAGGATTGGCAAAAGTTCAAGGCCAGAGCCTATGTGGTGGTGAACACCTTTCATCGCTCAGCAGAGGCAGGAAGATCTCTATGTGTTAAAGGTCAACCAGAGCTACATATGGAGACAGTGTCTTAAAAACACATACATGAAAATAATTTAAAAATAAATAAAAACCATTTAAGACAAGACCAGGCTACATAATAAGACTCTAAGATTATTTAATTATGAAATATTGACTATCCCATAGATTTTGTATTTGTTCTCTTTGTTGTCATTGTTTTTCTGCAGCCATACTTACAAGTTCAATGAGCAAAGAAAAGAATTCAAGGTCACTACTTTCTATAACCTTACAACTACATGGAAAGAAGTGATGTTTGCCTTATGTTAGCCAGACCAATTCTAAATTCTGGCTCATGTATTACTCACTCCAATGAGGTGCAAATGAAGGTATAAAAGTATCTTTTATTTGCCAGATATAATTGTCATTCAGAGGTTTACTGTTGAGTAAACTTTCCTGTTCTAGCCCTTTCTGAACTCTGGCTGGTTGGTTCAACTCAGCTGTTCTGGCTCAAACTCCTCTCTAAGCTGACTGATTCAAATTAGCTTCTCTCAGCTTCTGACTAAATTGCTCTGCTTGGTCTCCGAAACACTGGCAATCTGTTCTAATCTTCTGGCTCCTTCTCCTCATTCTCTAGCTCATTCTATCTTCACCTGCAACCTGCTCTGTAAAACTATCCCAGTAAAACACTCTCTCTCTCTCTCTCTCTCTCTCTCTCTCTCCCTCTCCCTCTCCCTCTCCCTCTCCCTCTCCCTCTCCCTCTCCCTCTCCCTCTCCCTCTCCCTCTCCCTCTCCCTCTCCCTCTCCCTCTCTCTGTCCCTCTCCCTCTCTCTCTCTCTCTCTCTCTCTCTCTCTCTCTCTCTTACACACACACACACACACACACACACACACACACACACACACACACCTCTTTTTCCTGTCTGTTTTCATGAGAATTGAGTATATCCTATCTCTTACAAATTGGCCCTCAATTTGACATCACTTTCAAGCATGGCTGTTTCCTTCTAAAAAGTAATTTTATCATTATTGTTTGGAATGAAAGTGCAGGTCTGTATTCTAACTAGATCATCCTGTAATCCAGAGCATATCTGCATTCCGATTGATCATGCAGGCATGTTGAGGGATTAAAATCGCTATACATGGAAGAGAAAAACAATAAGAACATTTGAGACAGGTCCTTGCTATGCAGCCCAAGAAGACTGACATGGAACTTTATATGTACCTAAGATGAGATTTTAATTCATTCTACTTCTCCAGCCTCAACTACACTAGTCTGAGATCACAGATGTGTACCACCATGTCTGGCTAGAAAATTTCTTTTTAGTGCTTCAAAAAAATTTCCTCTTATTTGGGTCAAGTTGCAAGACCATCAAGAACTTGCTTCAAAGATTATAGTCTCAGCTACCAAGTGAGTAAAGGCAAGAGCTAAATACTAAAGTTACATCTTTTACCACTAATTCCAAATTCTAGGGTGCTAAGACACAAAAACAGGCCATGACAGATGACAGATAGATGGATGGATGGATGGATGGATGGATGGATGGATGGATGGATGGATGGATACATGGATGGATACATGGATGGATGGATACATGGATGGAGGGATGGATGGATAGGTAGATACATACATACATACATACATACATACATACATACATACATACGTAGTAGATTAAAATGCCACTTATCAAAGACTAAAGTGAGTTTGTTCTGGAACAAATTCAGTCATAAAAATAATTACATATTTTTCTATTGTACATAGTCAGAGAACAAAGAGAAAGTTGACCTGATATGACATTGTTGGTCAAATTTTCTCAAATTCCTACTATTTGTGGGAGATTGGTCTGGGAATTTGTGCCTAATGTTCAGACAGGGATTAAATGGCTTCAAATGCGGATTGAAACCTTGCCGAGTCAGGCAGATGACAAAATAAGGCTTTGTAACCTTAGAAGAGCTTCCTCCTACCCGCTCTTCCCTAATCACATACTGGGAACATTTGTGTGGTATCACCAAAATGATGGGTGCTAGAACTAATACATGGGAATTCAAGGAAATGCTGTGGTCATGAGAGACTATATCATGATGAATAAAAAGAAAGGAAAAAGAGTGAAAGAGAGGTCAGAAGTCCACTGTGTAAAACAGAAAGTGACAAAAATGTACAGAAATCCTAAGGTTTTATTAATTCTTCTCAAACACAATATGATAATATTATTGATGTTGATATTTTCTTTGCTCCAGATTTTGGTGGGGCTTCTATTTCATTCTAATCTGGGTGACAATGGACTTTCTGTCCTTTTGGCCAGTATCCATAGAAATCCTGCAAAATCTGTTCTGTTTAAGTCCTTACATTTGGTCTTTGACTACACCTTGCATCTTGTCACTCTGGGGTGGCTTCCTTGGTCAAGTTTGTGCCTCTAAATACTTTATCCTAAATTTAATTGAGGCTGGATTACATTTCCATTGTCATCATGGTAGGAAGCAGGGCAGCATGCAGGCAGACATGGTGCTGAAGGAGCTAAGAGTTCCAGATCTTGATCTGCAGTGGGGCACAATGAGTTTAGCCTGAGCATAGGAGACCTCAAAGCCCCCCTAGTGACACACTTACTGCAACAAGGCCATGCCTTCTAATAGTTCCCCTCCCTATAGGCCAAGCCTTCAAACACATGAGTCTGTGGGGCCATACTTATTCAAACCACTACAACATCCTAAGGCATAAGCTACCACATCAAGCAGCACACTTTTTTAAAAATGATTTTTCATTAGCGTATAAAATCACGAGTTTCATATAACAATTTCATTCATATCATTGTAGTCTGCTCGTATTTGTCACCCCACTAGCCTCCCTGTTCTCTCCTGCTCATCTCTGAGTAAAACATGTTTTTGAAGGACCAAAATAGTAATATAGGGGATTTACTAATAAGCAATAAGTAATATTTTACTTATTGCAGGCCACTGCAATAGTATTCATTACCACGATTCATCTCTGTCCATAGCTCAAAAACAACTACAGATAAATATATCAAAAATGGCATGTGACTGTGCACCAAAAAGTTTTATTTACAAAAAAACAAGCAGCCAGTGGGCTGACTCATAGGCTAACCTTTATATTAGTATGTGGACTTATAAATTAATTAGATATTATAGTTTACGTAACCCAGGTTTATTAATTAATCAAACATTGATTAAATGTGGTTCAATTTATTCAAGTTAAATCTAATTTGAGCTAAACCACTTATCTATTAAAATGTAAATTTTATGAGGGCCAAGTCTTTCTTTGCCTACCATTTTTCTTCTAGAACCTGAAAATGTTCCTGCCACATTGTAGACAGAATGCAACTATGTTTCATTAATGAATGAATGAAACTATTTTCTAATCAGCAATGTCTTCACCACATGAAAGCTAGTGAAGCTTTCCCACAGTCTCTTTCCCGGAGACTGGAAAACTCAAGAGTGATTTTTAAATAAAATTTCTAGAATTTGTCCTGTTTTGTTTACCTACATTAACTAAATAAATTTCCTGTCCAAACATCCCTGCCTTGCCCATTAGGGAAAGGATAAGTCATCTGTGTTTTAAGTCAACACTTATATTACTTAATTTTCTTGATGAACAAACAACCCATTTCTTTGTTCTTGAATTTCTTCTTTATTAGTGGTGTGCAACACACTCTCTACTCTCTGCTCTGTTCCTTTTTTTGCATTTCTTTTGTAACAGTCAGTACTCATTCTGATGCTATAGAGTTGATTTTTGCCTGTTACAGCTGCAAAACAAATAAAGAGAAAGGGGAGTATTTACATTTTTATTTATGAGTATTTTAAAACAGTAAGCCTGTTCTATTATGTGTGAATGGTAATCCAGTCGTCCACCTAACCAGGAAGATGTGGCCAGAGTGTTTATCCCACTCTCCACTCTCTTGACACTAGGTCTAGATACTCCAGAGGTCTGTCTACTGGCCAACGTGGCACTGTGTGGCAAGGTTATAACAGAATATAGGCTATGAGAAGAGGAGCTATTTCACAGACTCTTTCATAGGTGTCTACATGGCAGTGGGAGAAAGGAGGTATTCAGCAAAATCTCAGGAAACACATGCTGAATCGTCTTCTATGAGGTAGACAGCTAACCTCCACACACAGTATGTCTACTCTGGTTCTGCATGTTCCCTGTCCATGTTCAGCAATCTTACTCAGCTCTGCTGAGTCTACTGCAAACTCCACTTTTCCATGAGCATGTACACTACTAAACATCATCCAGTGTATGTACATGTACACACACACACACACAGAGAGAGAGAGAGAGAGAGAGAGAGAGAGAGAGAGACCATGAATCTGGAAAAAGGGCAAGGTTCTGCTCTCTTTAGAGGATTGTACAACCATAAATAATGCTTTTCTGTCCTCGGGTTTCATTCACTGCTTGATGTTTGCTGTGCTGGGAATGAACGCCAGTCCTTTCTGTGTGCTAAACAAGTAGACTTCCGCTGAGCTCTATTGCTACCCCATGGTGTTTTCCTTGGATTCTCAAGAAACTGAAAGTTTGAAAGGGTATGTGTGTCAAGATACACCTCAACATTTGGTCACCTGGCATGCCCAAGTCCCTGGATAACAACCTAGTACTGCTACAACAACAGTAGTACCAATACACACACACACACACAGAGAGAGAGAGAGAGAAATATTAAAGCCTAATGTGGTGAGTGTGGTGATTAATGCCTATAATCAAGGAGACAGAACAAAAGCACACTTGAAACTAATATAGAACAGATTATGAGACCGATCACAAAATGAAACAAAGAGAAAGAGAAAGAGAGAGAGAAAAAAGCGAGACACAGAGAGAGAGACAATGCGAGAGAAGAATCCTTCTTTGATTCTCAGTGTAATCCTTTTAGGCTATGAAGCTGATTCTGTTGCCAGAGAAAAGGTCAAAAACAAAAACGGAAGAATTCAGTACTTCTACATGCATAAGGGAAGCCAGAGCCCTTTCGTGGACTGAAGGACTTACAGGATCAATGGTTCTTATCTCACTGGCCTCTAACTCAATCTCTGCCTTCCTCTCACTCCCTGAGAGCTCTGACTTCTGCCTTTCTCTCCTCACGGCCTTGGTACTCCTTGCGGCCTTTGTTCTGGGTTCCTTCCCACCTCCAGGCAAACTCTTTGAATCTTCTGCCTCTTTCCTTCAAAGTCATTTCTTAGCAGGAGCTTCTCTTGTCCCTTTACCCAAGAGTATAGGCTTTCCTAGTTTCCTGTATTCTTTTTTTTTGAATTTTTTTTATTTGATATAATTTATTTACATTTCAAGTGATTTCCCCTTTTCTAGCCCCCCCTCCCCGAAAGTCCCATAAGCCCCCTTCTCTTCCCCTGTCCTCCCTCCCACCCCTTCCCAGTTCCCCGTTCTGGTTTTGCCAAATACTGTTTCACTGAGTCTTTCCAGAACCAGGGACAACTCCTCCTTTCTTCTTGTATCTCATTTGATGTGTGGATTATGTTTTGGGTATTCCAGTTTTCTAGGTTAATAACCACTTATTAGTGAGTGCATACCATGACTCACCTTTTGAGTCTGGGTTACCTCACTTAGTATGATGTTCTCTAGCTCCATCCATTTGCCTAAGAATTTCATGAATTCATTGTTTCTAATGGCTGAATAGTACTCCATTGTGTAGATATACCACATTTTTTGCATCTACTCTTCTGTTGAGGGATACCTGGGTTCTTTCCAGCATCTGGCAATTATAAATAGGGCTGCTATGAACATAGTAGAGCATGTATCCTTATTACATGGTGGGGAATCCTCTGGGTATATGCCCAGGAGTGGTATAGCAGGATCTTCTGGAAGTGAGGTGCCCAGTTTTCAGAGGAACCGCCAGACTGATTTCCAGAGTGGCTGTACCAATTTGCAACCCCACCAGCAGTGGAGGAGTGTTCCTCTTTCTCCACACCCTCTCCAACACCTGCTGTCTCCTGAATTTTTAATCTTAGCCATTCTGACTAGTGTAAGATGAAATCTTAGGGTTGTTTTGATTTGCATTTCCCTAATGACTAATGAAGTTGAGCATTTTTTAAGATGCTTCTCCGCCATCCGAAGTTCTTCAGGTGAGAATTCTTTGTTTAACTCTGTACCCCATTTTTTAATAGGGTTGTTCGGTTTTCTGGAGTCTAACTTCTTGAGTTCTTTATATATATTGGATATTAGTCCTCTATCTGATGTAGGATTGGTGAAGATCTTTTCCCAATTTGTTGGTTGCCGATCTGTCCTCTTGATAGTGTCCTTTGCCTTACAGAAACTCTGTAACCTTATGAGGTCCCATTTGTCAATTCTTGCTCTTAGAGCATACCCTATTGGTGTTCTGTTCAGAAACTTTCTCCCTGTACCGATGTCCTCAAGGGTCTTCCCCAGTTTCTTTTCTATTAGCTTCAGAGTGTCTGGCTTTATGTGGAGGTCCTTGATCCATTTGGATTTGAGCTTAGTACAAGGAGACAAGGATGAATCAATTCGCATTCTTCTGCATGCTGACCTCCAGTTGAACCAGCACCATTTGTTGAAAAGGCTATCTTTTTTCCATTGGATATTTTCAGCCTCTTTGTCGAGGATCAAGTGGCCATAGGTGTGGGTTCATTTCTGGATCTTCAATCCTGTTCCATTGATCCTCCTGCCTGTCACTGTACCAATACCATGCAGTTTTTAACACTATTGCTCTGTAGTATTGCTTGAGGTCAGGGATACTGATTCCCCCAGAATTTCTTTTGTTGCTGAGAATAGTTTTAGCTATCCTGGGTTTTTTGTTCTTCCAGATGAATTTGATAATTGCTCTTTCTAACTCTGTGAAGAATTGAGTTGGGATTTTGATGGGTATTGCATTGAATCTGTATATTGCTTTTGGCAAAATGGCCATTTTAACTATATTGATTCTACCGATCCATGAGCATGGGAGGTTTTCCCATTTTTTGAGGTCTTCTTCTATTTCCTTCTTCAGAGTCTTGAAGTTCTTATCATACAGATCTTTCACATGTTTGGTAAGAGTCACCCCAAGATACTTTATACTGTTTGTGGCTATTGTGAAGGGGGTCATTTCCCTAATTTCTTTCTCAGCCTGCTTATCCTTTGAGTATAGGAAGGCCACTGATTTGCTTGAGTTGATTTTATAACCTGCCACTTTGCTGAAGTTGTTTATCAGCTGTAGGAGCTCTCTAGTGGAGTTTTTCCCTAGCTAACTAACATCCCTTTATCATATTTATTTTATCTTGCTTACTGTCAGCCACCCTCCTCCAGAATGTCATGCTGAGTTCTCTCTACATTTTCTCTACATTTCAGTCCCCAAATGGTGCTCTAACAGGTAGAGGCACAGCATATTTATTGAATGAATGAACCAATCAATCAATCAATGTTTGATTTTTTTTGAAAGAAGGAGCAATTTCCCTGTTCACTAGAAGCAAAGGAGAGGTAATGGTTTAAAAGTATGATCTCTAGTGACATTTATTGTGCTCACTCCAGAATGTTAGTAACCTTTTCATTTTACAGGTAATATTGTGACAGCAGTGGCCACCAAAGTACATGGTATTTCTCTGCGAAATAACCACACAGTCCCGGTTAATTCTTATGACAATAGGAGCCTATTCATACAAATGTGGTCATTCCATATGTGACAGACAAGGCATTGCCTCACCCTTGGAATGAGCTGAGGAGACATTACACATGGCTGACTAGCAGAATTCTTCCATGATTATAGGATATCCTGACTCAGCCTAGAGACAGAGCAGGTCGCTTAAAGAGACTTGGTAAAAATTCCTGTTTGCATAGGTTTTTTTGCTATTCATCTATATGAGGTCTCTTGAATCATCTAACCATTGTATTGGGCTTTTAACGTAGACATTTGGAATGTGGAGGAATGTTTTGTAATAACAATGTCTCAGAGAACACAGACTCAAATATCCTGGGATTTTGCTGTGATGAAATTTTGCCCCAAGTTCTCAAGGTTGTGTCTAGCTACAAGGCTGTTTCAAGGACTTGAGCTCAGCTCTTGGAAACAATTGCTCAATGTGCTCTCTGTTTGTTGGAATATGGCTATCTGTCCTTCTAGAAGATTTGAAAACCAGAACAAATGCCCTTCAATTTGAATTTCAACATAGTCTCACAGTTACGTGAACAACAACAGCAACAAAAAAAAAAAAAAAAAATCGAAGCAAATCTGCTTTTTAAATGAGTGAGAACCAGTACAGTAACATTTGGAGTAACCAAGCTGTGCCCTGTTTATCATTTCTGGGTTCAGTGTGTGTATCAGCAAATATATTCACTCCCTTATTACAATCACAGATTGATATAGATCATACTTTCTTGCTTATTCCCACCCCCCCCACCACCACCCCCAATCACCACCATGTTTTCAGGTGCATCAATGGACGTGATTCAGATGCAGCTACATCAGTAAAAAAGGTTTTCCAGGGAATTGGCACTAACTTGCAAGAGGCAGACCACTGAAGAGTTCCCATCTCAGTTATATCAGTCAGCAGGCTCTCAACAAACAGAACTGATAGAATACACACACACACACACACACACACACACACACACACACACACATTTATATATACACATATATACATGCATGCATGCTGAGCCATCTCTCCAGCCTCTAATTAGACATCTTTTCTACATCATCTCTCATCCTTTTTATTTTGTTTTGTCTGAGACAGGGTCACTTGTGTCTCAAGCTGTCCCCAACTCTCTAGGTAGAGGAGGTTTCATTTGAGCTCTGAACTATCCTGCTACCTGCTCCTAAGTGCTAGGCTTATAGGCCTGTGACACCATGCCTGGTTTATCTGGTGTTAGGAATTGAACCCAGGGATATTAGGCAAGCATTCTACGAGCTAAGCTACTTCCCCAGCCAATCCCCCCAGGGAGAGAAAACAAACAAAACAAAAGAATAAGCACTTCCTTTCTTAGGAATGTAATAGAAGAGAAGATGCAGAAATCACTTTACTATAGGATATAAAGTGAACAATGTAACAGAAATGGAAAGGATCATTGGGTAATGGATCCAACATACAGCTTAAAAATACAGAATCACCATTTGGATGGGGTTTGATGGCCATAGACTCCAGTTTTTCTCACTTTCAAGCCTCTATTAAAACTGTAATAAAAATTATTTTTAAATATAATCAGGCAAAACTGTAGGGAAATGAGAACTCAGTGAAGCTACAAAGCAGATGTAGGAGTAGCAACTGGTTTGAACAAATCTAAGAAAGCCAAAAAGGAAGCATTATCCCAGGAGTGCCATGAGTGCTGTGGCTCAGGAATTAGAAATAAGAGTTTATTTCCAGAGGAGTGAAGTTTAAGGAAGCAGGGAGGCAGGGTACAAGACAAATGTATGAAAGCAATTAAGCCTCCCCATCACTTCTGTAGGTCCTAGTCCTTGATGACCATCAATTTCTCAACAGGACATTGACGGTTCAAGATACAGCAAATCAGAGGGCATCCTTGACATAAAGCCACAGGCAAGGCCAAACACAGTTCAAGCAAAAAAGGAAGAGTTAAATGTTCAAATATATATTAAGGGATTAATAGATCATCCCCCATGCCCTTCACCCTACAGTGGCCCGAAAGTTTTAATAAGGGAAAGTGTAATGATTCTGGTATTCTAAACAATTCTGTTGGCTCAACACAAACTAGATAATGGACTCATTTTGGAAGAGGGCATTTCAGTTGAGAAAATGCCCCTCATATTTAGACTTTGGTCAAGCTTATGGTGCACCATCTGTTATTCCCCGTGGTCTTCAATGTGGGAGCCCCCAGCTCATTCTGTGTGTTGATATCCCTAGGTTCCTGGTTCTGGGTGCTGTGAAAACAAATGTCAATAAACTTCCTTGCAATCTTGAAGGAAATGAGACTGTTGGAGCCAGGCCTGGGAGGAAGTTCAGCAATCCTAATGCCTTATGAGACTAAGGCGGGAAGACTGCAAGTTCAAGGCCAGCCTGGGTCAAATGAAAAGTAAAGTAATGAGGATTCGATGGTAGAGACACTTGCTAACAAACACGAATGCCCAGGTTCAATCTACAGTAGTGTGTAAAAGAGGGGAGAGAGGAGGAAGAGGAAAAAGGGAAGGACGAGGAGGAGGAATTGGGTCTGTTGGGAAATTCAGGACGTCTTCATTTCTTCATTCGCCTCTGGTTCCTAAGATAATCAACTAAAAATTTAAGTTTGGAGCCAGAAATTTGGGGTCACACTTTTAATTCCAGCAATCAAGAAGCAGAGGTAGGTGGATATCTATGAGTCTGAGGCCATTCTGCTCTACCTAGAAAGTTCCAGAAAAGCTGGAGTTATATAATAGAGAGACCCTAGTGTGCTTGGAGGGAGGGGGAGGTTTGGAAAACAATAAAAACCAAACAAGCAAGTGCTTGGTTGTTTTTAGTGACTTAAAATGTTAGTATGGTTCCATTTTTACTTTTAGTCTTGTGTGTTGCCTAGGTCAGGAATTTAGCCTACACAAAAACCTTCTGTAAATTTTATTGAACAAAGTAAATGAAATAATCTATCAGTAATGTCATTCAAGGTGTAAAGGGGGGGGGGGAATCAACCAGAAAAATGTGTTGTAGAAATTACTTAATCTCAGTCAGGGGCTTCTACCCCTCCTTTGATCGTTTAGTTCTCAGATAAAAAACACCCAACTTTTATTATTATAGTAAGCCTTAATCATCACTAGAGTTGAGTAGATACCTACTCTCTAAGCTATTAGAACCTATTTCCCCATTAATAACCCCAGATTATAATTTTCCATGTTCCATCTGAACTCCTCATGGCCATGATTCTATGACTCACCTAACCCAGGACATCTTCCTTCTCTCCCCTTCTTCTCCCTCCATCATGGTCTCCTCAGACCCCAAGCCTGGGAACTCCAAGCCCTGCCTATATCAGTTCTGTCCAGCTATAGGCTACAGGCATCTTTATTCACCAGTCAGGGATAATGTGGAAAGTAAGGTCACTTGGGTCACTTGGGTCTACATGCAGATTCTTTTCTCCTTGGGGGCAACCGGGCCTTGAGGGCTAAGGTTTAGCATTACAATACATAGCAAAAGACCAAATGCTAACAAAAAGGGAACAGGACACAGATAAAAAGAAATTAGTGGGGATAAACTTTATCTTGGGTATAAAAACAAGTCACAGGGAGAAGTATCTCAAGGTGCTGGGAAGATGGCTCAGTCCCTCAACTGCTTACCACTCAAGCAAAAGGATCTCAGCTTGATTCTTCAGCACCCACGTCAGGAGGCTGTGCAACACTGTGGAGGTAAAGTCAGACCCATGATAGAGCTTGCTGGCCAGATACTATGGCTGAATCCAGGAGAGTTCCAGGTTCAGTGACAAACCTTGCCTCAAACAGTAAGATCTCTTTCTCTCTCTCTCTCTCTCTCTCTCTCTCTCTCTCTCTCTCTCTCTCTCTCTCACACACACACACACACACACACACACATACACACACATACACGTCTGTGTCATAAACTACTAAAAAAAAAAAAAAAGAATAATTCTTTTTTCTTTTTTGGTTTTTTTCGAGACAGAGTTTCTCTGTGTAGCTCTGGCTGTCCTGGAACTCACCCTGTAGACAAGGCTGGCCTTAAACTCAGAAATCTGCCTGCCTCTGCCTCCCAAGTACTGGGATTAAAGGCGTGTGCCACCACTGCCTATCTCTCTCAGTATGTGGGAAATCCAGGCAAGTTTTAGAATGTCCTAAATTGAGCTATTTTTCACTTACTGTGTAACAGAGACAGATACTCTATCATTTGATTTGGAAAAAAAAAAAAAGAGTAAATCTTGCTCTGTCAGAGGACCTGAGTTTTGTTTCAAGCACCCACAGAGGAGGTTCACTCCACCTTTAAGCCTAGCACCAGATCTAACATATTTAGCCTCCAAGGACACCCACGCAAGAGTTCAAAGGCAAGAGCTAAATGATGTGGAGAGCCATTGGGAAATGACATCCACCCTTGACCTGTGTCCCACACCCACGCATGCCATAGATGTACTCTTGAAAATAAATAAATAAATAAATAAATAAATAAATAAATAAAATGCTACATGTGTTCACACACAAAATAGTTTCTCCATGGAGACCCAGGAGAAGTCAAAGTTCATAAAATCATCACAGGAGGCAAAAGAAGTACAAGAAGGGGACAAGAAAAATACAGGGTGATGTGGTAGTTCCAGTAAATTGCAGGAGTCTAGAAAGAAAATAAAAGAAATGGGAGAAAGTACCAGGGATTAAATATGGGGGGGGACACCCCTGCAACCCCAGCAGGTGGGAGGTAGGAAGTCAGACAGATCAAAGGCTGCTCTTAGTTATGAAGAAACTTTGTTTAGCCAGGCCAGGCTGCATGACATGCTGTCTGACACAGAAATTTCTCAGAATGAATGTTCAGGAATTTCCAACTGCAAAGGACCAGTTAAGTACTTACAACAAATAGAGTCACAGTGAGATATGTTCAAAAGAGGGTAGGTTAT
The DNA here is from genome assembly GCF_947179515.1 of Apodemus sylvaticus. Taxonomy (NCBI): domain Eukaryota; kingdom Metazoa; phylum Chordata; class Mammalia; order Rodentia; family Muridae; genus Apodemus; species Apodemus sylvaticus. The sequence goes on from NC_067490.1 coordinate 30,962,702, forward strand.
ATACAGCATGCTCTGAGCTAGTTTGCACCGTGTCGTAAATGTGAGACTGTCCGGGGCTGTAACATAAGATCCAATCTCAAAAATCAAAAGGAAGAAAGTAAGTTGAAGAAGACTTAGAAAAGAATGGTGAGCAGGGGAGGGAGGGAAGGAGGAGGATAGGAAGAAAGGAGGGGGAGGGGGAAGAAAAGACAACGGGAAGGGAGGGAGGGAACTTTTACAGATCTTAAAAAGATAGCTTGAGCATTTTGAAGCAAGGCATGATGATTGAAACCTGTAATCCTAGTACTCAGGAGGCTGAAGCAGGTGGATTGTTATGAGTTCAAGACCAGCCTGGAGCACACAATGAGTTTAGGACAATGTAGAATACAGACTGAGACTCTGCCTAAAGAGAATAGGTAAAAATTAAAGATGAAAGGCTAACCAAAAAAATAGATCAGAAGACAAATTTTGAGAGTTGGTTTTCTCCTTCCACTGTGAACAACTCTGAGTTGTCAGGCTCAAGAAACAAGTATTTTAACCCAGTGAGCACCTTGCCAGCCTGGGTTTGAGCTTACAAATTTGTCATCCTCTAAGCTCTGTCTCCAACGACTGGTGGATATTATGGGCACGTGTGCCTGGCTAGAGAGTTAATCTTCTGAAAAAGTCAGCTGAAGAAACTATTTGCTAAAAGTAAAGAATAACTCATCAAGGATGGGATCCAGGAAAAAGATCTGATGCCCAAGTGAGCAAACAGGACTTCAAGTATGAAGACTATATCCCCAGGACTTAAGCTGGGTGTTAGATACACAGAGTTGATGAGCCCAGGCATTTGCGTGCATGGGAAGACCCTTGGCTTAGATTAGTAGTAAGATGATAGGAAACCTAGTAAACATGCAATATGGCAATTATGAATTATTAGAGGAAGTTAGAGACAGCATTTAACTGTCATCGCCCTGTAGACAGTGGTCTAACACATATTTTATCAAGAAAGTAGCATGTAATTAAATAAAGAATAAAGAGGAACAGGAAGAAAGCTAACATGCAAACTAGGGTCTCAAGACCTAAATCCAGGAGACAGAGGCAGAGGTGGATGTAAGAGGGGGGGGGGACATTCTAATTGCCTAATAGACATGGAAGGCAATAACTAATCAGCCCAAAAGAATAAAAAGTGGGTTTCCTCAAATGAAGAAAAATTAGGAGCCGGGCGGTGGTGGCACACACCTGTAATCCTAGCACTCTGGGAGGCAGAGGCAGGCAGATTTCTGAGTTTGAGGCCACCCTGGTCTAGAGGGTGAGTTCCAGGACAGCCAGGGCTATACAGAGAAACCCTGTCTCGAAAAAAACCAAATCCAAAATGCCAAAAACAAAGAAAGAAAGAAAGAAAGAAAGAAAGAAAGAAAGAAAGAAAGAAAGAAAGAAAGAAAGAAAGAGAGAGAGAGAGAGAGAGAGAGAGAGAGAGAGAGAGAGAGAGAGAAAGAAAAGAAAAGAAAAGAAAAGAAACAAAAAGAAAAGAAAAGAAAAGAAAAGAAAAGAAAAGAAAAGAAAAGAAAAGAAAAGAAAAGAAAAGAAAAGAAAAGAAAAGAAAAGAAAAGTCAGGGGTAGGAGGTCTGGAGAGATGGCCCAGTGGTTAAGAACACTGGCTGTTCTTCCAGAGGACCCAGGTTCAATTCCCAGCACCCACATGGCAGCTCACAATTGTAATGCCAGCTTCAGGAAATCCAACACTCTTATACACTGACACACGAGCAGGCAATACATCAACTCACATAAAATAAATAAATCATGAAAAAGAAAAAAAGACAAATGGGAATGGGGAACAAAAGAAATAATGCTGTGTATGTTGCTTTGAAACTGAATTGTTGGGGCCTGAGAGGGGGCTCAGTGAGTAACAGAGCTTCGCTCTTCTTCCAGAGGATCCACGTTTGGATTCCTGCACCCAAAACAGACAACACACAGTCCCCTGTAACTCCAGCTCCGGAGGACAAGGATACCTTTACACATATGTAATACACACATATACATATGCATAAAAATAAATCTTAAAAAGAAACATTTTTAACAATAATGCAAATGCATAAAAATAAAAGTAAATTTTAAAATGTATATTTTCAAGGCATAACACATTATGCGATATATAGAGATAGATGGTACATAGAAAAATATATAGATATTAAAACGGTTATGATGGTAAAGCAAATTATTACATCCATTCCAGCAGGCTTTCTCCCCCTTTATATTTCTATTGCTGTATTTTGCTTCTGTTTGTCGACTTACGATGCAAAGTGTTTTGTATTTTAACTTCTAAAGTTTTAAAAACAAGATAACCTAGTTCAAATGAGTTTCCAAGCTGACTGCACACACGTGGAACTCAGTTTTTGGATGACGGTTAGTTTCCTAACAACCTAGAGGAGCTCCCGTGTTCTGACTGCTGGTAACTGTCCCCTTTCTCCTTGGTAAAAAGAGCTGACAAAGTTTCTGTTCTAGTCTTAAGCAGCCGGAGTCATCTCGAATGTGTCCTCGGAGGCACACAACTTGCACGGGAAGCTGTCTTCATCCACCTCACTCTGGTGATGGCGGTGGCTCACCAGGCTGTGCGGGTTCTCCGGGAGGAAGAGGGTTTGGTTAGTGGTGAGTTGTAAATGCCTTCATAGTATCTGTATAAGCTCCGCTCAGATTGAAGTCGTCAAGTACAAGGTACAGGACACGCAGCTGCCTCTCAGCCTTGTCTGGTTGTGTTATCCGCGGGATCTTGGTAGAGTGCTGCTCTCGGATGAAATGCAGAGCATCGGCCCTTGTTCGAATCTTCTGTGCAGCTTGGAGTTCTTTTCCAACCGCTCGCCTCAAGGGGCCGGGGTTGGTGGTTCTGCTTTGCAACTGTTGCTTCCTGCAACTGTTGCTTCCCTGTATTTGTGGGTGTTTTGTCTACATGGTCGTTTGTGCACTGAGTGCATGCAATGTCTGTGGAGGCCAGCAGAGGGCTTCAGACTCCACCCGGGACTGGAGTTACAGACAGTTGTGGGTTTCCATGGGATGGTGAGAATTGAAGCCCAGGTTGTGTGGGAAAAACCGAGTCAGTGCTCTTTTCCATTGAGCCATCTTTTCACCCAACGTGATTTTGGTTTATTTTATTTTATTATTTTATTTTATTGATTTATGACAAGAGCAGCTAAAATCGTTTCATTTAGCACAAGTGTGTGTGTGTGTATGTGTGTGTACCACAAATGCACAAGCGCCATGGTATACATGTGGGGCTCAGAAGATAACTTGCTGCTTCCACTGGCTGGTTTTGTATGTCAACTTGACCCAAGCTTGAGTCATCAGAGAGAAAGAAGCCTCAGTTGAGGAAATGCCTCCATACGATCCAGCTGTAAGGCATTTTCCCCATTAGTGATCAGTGGAGAGGGCCCAGCCCGTTGAGGGTGGTGCTATATCCCTGGGCTGGTGGTCCAGGATTCTATAAGAAAACAGGTTGAGCAAGCTATGTGAAGCAAGCCAGTAAGCAGCACCCCTCCATGGCCTCTGCATCAGCTCCTGCCTCCAGGTTCCTGCCCTGCTTGAGTTCCTGTCCTGACTGTCCCCAGTGATAACATATGACCTGGAAGTGTAAGCCAAACAAACCCTTTCCTTCACAACTTGCTTTTTGGTTATGGTGTTTTCAACACAGCAATAGAAGCCCTAACATAGATACTGCCAGAGTCACTTATTTCTTTTGACCATAGGGATCAGGCTCAGGTCTGTCCAGTTTATCAGCAAGCACCTTTCTTTTGAGTCATCTCCTTGGCTAGCCAATGACATTCTAAATTTTATTACTTGGGGTGGTGGCTTGAAAGAGAAACGTCTCCCATAGGCTCCTGTATTTAAGCAATGGTTTCTCGATGGTAGTAGTCTTAGTTACTGCTTGATTGCTGTGAAGAGACACCATGACCAAGGCAAGTTATAAAAGAGAGTATTTAACTGGGAGCATGTTTTCAGTTTCTGAGTCCAGAAAGCCTGGTAGCAGGTAAGCAGACTTTGCACTGGAATGTAAGCTGTGAGCTTACATTCTTATCCACATATTTGAGGCAGAGAGAAAAAGTCTAGGCCAGAAGTAGGCTTTGAATCCTCAAAGCCCACCCATAGTGATATCCCTCCTCCATGAATGCCAGACCTCCTCAATCTTCCTAAACAGGCCTTTACTAGGAACCAAATAGTAAAAACGTAAGAGCCTATGGGAGCCGTTCTCAAGCAAAACACTATAGTGCTGCTGTTTGGAGAGGTGGCACAGCTTTCCAAATTATTCTTTGGGGAAATTCAATACCAGAGGCAGGCTTCCAATGTATGGTTAAAAATGTGATTTTACCACATTTTCTGTATCCCTTCCTCCATTGAGGAACATCTGGGTTCTTTCCAGCTTCTGGCTATTATAAATAAGGCTGCTATGAACATAGTGGAGCATGTGTCCTTATTGCATACTACTCAGCAATTAAAAACAATGAATTCATGAAATTTTTAGGCAAATGGTTGGAACTGGAAAATAACATCCTAAGTAAGGTAACCCAATCACAAAGGAATGCAATCACTGATAAGTGGATATTAATTAGCCCAGAAGCTCTGAATTCTCAAGACACAATTAGCATATCAAATGATGCCCATGAAGAAGGAAGGAGAGGGCCCTGGTCCTGGAAAGGCTTGATCCAGCATTGTAGGGGATTACCAGGACAGAGAAATGGGTGGGGGTGGGGGGGTGATTGGGGAAAGGGTGGAGGGAAGAGGGCTTATGGGACATATGGGGAGGGGGGAACCGGAAAAGGGGAAAGCTTTTGGAATGTAAACAAAGAATATAGAAAATAAAAAAATAAATAAAAGGAATGTGATTTTACATCTTCCTGCTCCTACTGCCAGTCTTGCTGCTGGTCGCCCTGCCTCCGTCCTATCATGGTGGTCCGTTATCTCTCTGGAACCACAAGTCAAAATAATTCCCGCTAAGTTGCCTTTGGTCGTGGTATTTTGTTGCTGGAGCAGAAAATGCTTTACCTTTCTTCTGAAAACTTTGCTTTTGCACCTCAAGAAGTCAAGAAATTGTGGATGCGCTCGGGATTACAACCTAACTACATTTATAAAGGTATAAATGTCTGGGTAAAGTCACATTGCAAAGCTCCACGATGGTAAGGAAAAAGGAGGGAAAGACACCATTTAACTCCCACAATGATGAAGATGAGATCCCATACAAATCTAAGAAAACAGAGCCAGGAATGAAAGAATGTATGTAGAGAAAATGCAAACACACACCCTCTCACCCTCCTCCTCCCTTCACGCCCCACCCCATGCTAATCAGAAAAAAACGAGAAAATTTTTGTTCACAAACTGGATAATAAAAACATAAGTTTATATTTCAAAGCAATAAAGATATTAAGAAAATAATGTGACTTGAAATGCAACATTCTGACTTAAATTAGAAAAACCAGAACGGATGTGACAGACTGTAGGAAAGAATGAGATTCAGACATGAAGGATGAAGAAACAACTACTACAGAAATAGTTACAGCAGGGAGGACTTGAAATTCGTTTTTTTTTTTTTTTTAAGACATAAGTTTTTTTCCACAATCTTTTTCCACAGTAGAAGGACATACATTATTAAAAGGTTAAAAATAATACTAAGTGAGGCAACCCAGACTCAAAAGATGAATCATGGTATGCACTCACTAATAAGTAGATATTAGCCTAGAAAACTGGAATATCCAAAACATAATCCACACATCAAATGAGGTACAAGAAGAACGGAGGAGTGGCCCCTTGTTCTGGAAAGACTCAGTGAAGCAGTATAAGGCAAAACCAGAACAGGGAAGTGGGGAGGGGTGGGTGGGAGAACAGGGGGAGAGAAGGGGGTTTATGGGAATGGGGGGGCTAGAAAAGGGGAAACCATTTGAAATGTAAATAAAAAATATATCGAATAAAAAAATAAAAAATAATAATAAAAAAAGGTTAAATATAAATGAAAGAGTCAAAGGAAAGTGGTTCACTGTGGATAAAGAGAACGCGACACGTGGAAGAGCATCACCCAGGAAACCACATAAGAGAAAAAGTGTAATTTCAGAAACCTCCACAGTACGGGAAGAGATGAAACTAAATTTGAAGATGCTATTTCATACCTCAGAATGTCAGTCTAGTTAGCCAATGCTAGATCCAGTTAGCCAATGCTAGCAACACTGGAAACATTCAGGATTTTAGGAACGTAACAGGGAGACAATTCGGACTTTCAGCCTGCATCTCTGCAAATGTTGACATGAGAAAAGAGTGTTCAAGATATTCAGGAGAGACAAATGAGTCCAAGGTTTTATAGCCCTATCAAAACTGACATCCAACTAAGAAAAAATAAAAAATAAAACAAAATAACCAAGCTGTTATCAGCATTGATAGTATGACTTCCTGCAGAATTAATTAAAGACCGTCAAAGCAAATAGCTAGATGAGGTACCATACAACAGATTTTTTTTTAAACATGAGAATGGGGGTGGGAAATCAAAATGACTTTCAGTGATCTTTCATTGAAGCAGGTGACAGCAAATCTATTAAATCTTTCATCTGGGCTTCTAACTGTTGTACAAGATACCAAATGTACAGGCATATTCTAATCCTTTGTTGAAACAAAGTTACAGCTTATATGTTGGACATGTCGTCTTTTTCTATGTACAAAATACCCCAAAGATTATTACCTCTGATTTCCAGGCAAGCTCAAACGCAACATGGTCTCTATTTAAAATCATAGCCTTTTTTGCATAAAATTATTTAAAAGAAATGTTTTTCATTAAAATGCTGGCTTTTAAAATAGCTTAAATTAAGTTTTAATAAGCATCAAAGATTGGTTTATGTCAGAACCAAATCCAATAAAAACGCTGAAGAATGTTTTCATGAAACAGCGTTTTGATTCTGTTTGAAATACTGACAATGAGCGTGTAAGTTGTTGGCATTCTGACCGTTTATTTCTTTGTTTTATTGTGCCTGTTAATTTCCTTAATAACACACTATAATAGCCCTCAGAGTGTGTAAAAACAAATGTGCTACAAGCCAACCGAGCTCTATTCCAGTGCTTCCCTGAGTCAGCTCTGTCTGAAACAAGCTAAGTCACTAGGGACTGCAGATCATACGTGCCTCCAGACACGCTCACAACTGGGCTGGATTTACCCAGAGAAAATGAATCACGCAATACGCAGACCTTTGGCTCTTTACATCTCGCGTTTGCTTCTTATGAAGTCCAAACTTCTTTCCCATGGAGATGCTAGGAAGAAGATAGGAAGACAGGGCTTTGCCCGGAGCATCATTTAATTGACAATCTGAGCCAAATATATGTTGTTTGACTTCAGTATAAACTATTTTTGCCAATTCGTTTCTTCACATCCCAATTTAACCTTCATGCCAAGCTATGTGCATATCCCTTCATGGGGGAAATGTGCTCCTTGAATAGAGAAAATTTTAGAGAACGTATAATTAGTGTAAGTCATTGAGACTTTCTGTAGGAAATTTATTCTTCATCTGCCAACCTCTTGAACTAATGATTTCAAACATTATGTATAAGAATGTCCAATTCCCAGTGTGATTGTCTCTTGGGCCTCTGTTACCGTTTCCACAGGGATGTGTACCCATTAAAGGTAGAATTTACGGGTAGGCAGTATTGCTAAGACTTACTGGAAATATTTGTTGCCAGTTTTGCAAGTGTTTATTCAATGGAGACAGCGGAATGTATCCTAATTAAGAAATTTAAAAAAAAGAGCAATTATGTCCAAAGGGGGGTGGTGGTAAACAAATTTCCCAACACAATCTCGTTATGACTGAGATATAGGAAATTAAATGCCAGCTACATAGGGTGCTGAGACAGGAGGATCACCAAATTGGAAATGTTCTTTCACTATAGAGTAAATTCATTGACATTCTAAACAACTTAGATTCAAAAAGAGAGCTGGTGGTACAGGAGAGACAGGTGCTCACTTAACATGCAGAGGATCATGGGGGATTTGGTTCCCAATGCTGCAGAAGGGGGCGGGGCAGGAGCTTTAAAAGGGGAGGGAGAAGATGTTTAAAGGAAACATTTTGAACAGTTGTCAGTAGCAGACCTTGCTGACTCACACAATCCCAGCACTTGGGAAACTGAGTCACAAGGAACACAAGCTGAGGACAGCCAAGTGAAGATCCTGTCAGGCAGCAACCGAAAAAGAGAGAGAGGCTTCCGCTGGCAGAACAGAATAAGCACCCTAATTATTATAGGAAATATTTCTCTTGAATAACTTAGAAATATTTGATGCGAAGTGATATAAAGGATGAGAAAAGCAATACTGTGTTCTAAATTTATTTGAAGAAACGTAAACACAGACTTCTTGCAGGGTAAATATAACACATTCCTAGGGCACAGGGAGAGTTTAGCTAACATAGCAATTTCATTCACTCTTCCCTCCTCAAATGTTATAATTTTCAGCAGTTAAGAGCCAAAAAAAAAAAAAAAAAGTTTCTCTATTTTTGGAGTTAGTATTTCATATAAAAACACTTTATCCTCCAGGGAGACATTTGGATCTGATACCACAGTCACCTGCAAATTCTAAGTGTGGAGAAACAAGGGGAAATATTTCTGGATGTAAAGCAATTAGATCCCCACGAGAATCTACAACCAATCCCCAGAATTCCTGATAACTCTTGCTAATTCTTGCTGTTTGCCACAAACGACTTATCTCATTGAGAACCAGACAGTCCCCGTGAATTTTGCAATGTGCCGTCATTCTCTGATTTTAGCAATTATTACAAAAGCAGGCTTCATTTGAACATATTAGAAGCATTTTGGCATTTTGGGTGGAGCAGATTTTAAGGGAAATAGTGAGGTTATCTACAACATGACACACTGGACTGGCCACTCCCAAGTAATTCCAGCCTTCAGAACTGTCAGATTGCCAGCTACAATGCATGAATTAACTTTGCGGATATGTTATTCATAGCTATGACTGTTAATTTTTTAAAAATAACTAATTTTGAAAATTACCAATGTAACAAATCTGGACATATTTTTCCAGGATTGTTTTTAAAGGGAGAAAAAGTTTTGTATAATTCTTTTAAGCTGTGCATGAGGAGGAAGTCATTTATAGATAGGAGTAAGATAGGCAGGCTTAGGAACATTATGAAAAAATTTGACAAAAGTTCAACTTATTTTCCATGTATATTTTTGACAGGTTGGTCTTCATTTTTTGGTTAACAAAAATGTATGTGATCTTTGTACATGTCATCTTCTTATGTATGTATGTAATATATATGTGTTATATATGTATATGTTATATGTGTATGTTGTATATGTGTTATATCTACATACATATGCAGTAGTGGGCAGCTAAATCAAGCTAACATGCACATAATGTATGCATAATGCATAATACATGCATTATTTTATACTTATGTCACTTTTTGTGGTAAATGATGAGAATACTTAAAATCTACTTCCTTGGCATTTTTGGTTGTAACAATACATTTTTAGCAACTATCATCTACTGTTCCAATTTAAATGGGGTGTGGAAATTCAAGTTTGCTTTTGAGGAAGGTTAGAAGGGTCTGCTCTCCGAGTCAGCAGGCTCAGCTCTCGTTCTGTGTCTGTGGTGCCCATCACCAGGAGAGGTTTCCCTACAACAAAATCCCATGATGAGCGCAGCAGAATAGCGATGCTATGGGGAATAGGTAAGCATTGCCAGAAACATAATGGAGGAAGGCAGCACTCCCTGCATTCCATCACAAACCCCAGTTTACAGGATCACTGTTCCTAACTGTACAAGCAGTTTTCAAACTGATATTCCAAGGCAAAGAAGCAAACTTGCTTACAAATGTTAATTCTCCAATCTCCTGCAGACTAAGTCCAGACTTCGACACCATATGTGCACCACATAAGACTTTCTCATCCATCTTTCAATCTCCTTTGGGCAAACTGCCACAGTTTCCTCCCATGCCTGTAGCATTTTGAGGCATTTGGAATTCTCTTGTAGTTGTTTATTACAGAGCCGAGAGTCCTCTGTTGTTAAGATCTAGGTTTTGTTGTTGTTGTTGTTGTTTTGTGTTGTTATTGTTGTTTTGTGTTGTTGTTCTTTCTCCTCTTCCTCCTCCTCCTCCTCCTCCTCCTCCTCCTCCTCCTCCTCCTCCTCTTCTTCAATAGCATCTTATTTTATTTTATTTTATTTTATTTTATTTTATTTTATTTTATTTTATTATGTTTTTGGATTTTTTTCGAAACAGGGTTTCTCTGTATAGCCCTGGCTGCCCTGGAACTCACTCTGTAGACCAGACTGGCCTCGAACTTAGAAATCTGCCTGTCTCTGCCTCCCAGACTGCTGGGATTACAGGCGTGCGCCACCACCGTCCAGCCTCCTGCCTCCACTCTTGAGTACTGCGATAACAGGTGTGTACCCCAGACCTGATTTATTCTGTGCTGGGGACTGAGTTCTAGGCTTCAGGTACCGGAGCCAAGCATTCTACCAATTGAAGTATATACCCCCAGCCTTCTCTCTGATGGTGTGGTTCAGGCTTTCGAGTCTCACAGCAATATTACTCCTTCTGTGAGTCCTTGTTACCATGGCTTCCCATTTCATATAGCACCCTGCCCTCCCCCGTTTTGTAGGATTCAGTAAATACTTTACCATGGATTTGAGAAAGGTCCTCTCCTCAATTAAATAGTGAGGGGTCTCCTGGGAACAGACTTAGAATGTATGACTGTCCAACACCAGGTACAGTGCCTGAAGCATGGTAGATATTTATTTAACCATGTCTGAAAACACAAGCAAGTGGTGTGTGTGGTGTGTGTGTGTGTACACTCACACATGAGCTCACATGGACACCTGTGTGCCCGTGAGCCTATGAGTAGTAAAAAGACTGCCCTACTTCTTTTATAATGCCAAAACACAAAGAAAAATAACTTTCTAGATAAAGCTTAAAAGGTAACCAATTATCAAATAATTTTACATGCAATGTTTACAAATTCCCTCTAAAATGGTTAGGATCGTCCAACTCATCATTGAATTGCAGGATGTTAAAAGCAGCCCCTGGCCTGGTGAGGTAGCTTAACAAGTAGAGATCTGCTGCCACAGCTGACTTCCTGAGATTGATCCCAGAGACCCACATGGCGCAATGAGACCAACAGGACTCCCCCAAATTGTGTTTTGATCTCCATGTGTATATTGGAGTGTTCCAAAAGCCTGTGTGTGTGCACACATACACACATAATACATGCATTCATACATACATACATACACACACAGATACATAGATCCAGATAAAATATGATTAAAAACTTTGAAGTAACTCTTGCTCTACACCAGATTCTTTTAATTACTGTTCCATCAAAAGCAAGAATGAACTGCAGAGGAAACATTCCCAGTGTGGCTTCTTTTGTTAAAAGGGACTGAAGTACCACCACGCTGTGACCCTGGTGAAGAAGACACTGCGAGTACTTTCTAAAACTTCCTAGAAAAAGAAAGCTTGCTAAAAAAAAAAAAAAAAAAAAAAAAAAAAAAAAAAAAAAAAAAAAAAAGAGGGCCGCTGTGTATTTCCAGACACAGCATGTTACTTTAGCAGAGAAATTACGTCATCTGTGGACACCCACTGCGAGGGGCCTGAAGACAGTGTAATATACATACTAGGCTAATGAGAATACTTGACTAATGAGGAAACTCACCAGGATGAAAGTTTTGGGCAGACAAAAATAACCAGTGCCGTCATGACTTAACCAAAAGTTGTTTGTGCCCCCCCAACCCCTGTTAATTAATTGTTGCTTAATAGACCACAGGTGTGACAAACAGCTCTTTCCTGAAAACCTGCAGGGCAGTGGAAAGTGTCTATAAGTTAAAAGAAAACCTTAGGACCTAAAAGCATTTTGTATTCTTTGCCTAAGTATAGCATAGAGTCTAATTTGGGGCCTAATGTCATTTTTTTTAAAAAGATTTATTTATTATATGTGTAAGTACAGTGTAGCTGTCTTCAGATACCAGAAGAGGGCATCCAATCTCGGTATGGATGGTTGTGAGCCACCTTGGGTTGCTGGGATTTGAACTCAGGACCTCTGGAAGAGCAGTCAGTGCTCTTAACCACTGAGCCATCTCTCCAGCCCCCTTAATTCATTTTATGAAGAGAATTTCTGCAAGGTTAAACTGGGAGACAAAGGACTATGGCAGACTTTGCTAATATAGCACATCTGACCTAACCTGACCTGTCATCTGTGTTCTGTCAAACTGTGATTTAGATGGGCTCCTGAAATCCGGAAATATTCACAGATCCTGATGAATGTTTTACATTTCTAAATTCAGCTGGCTCAACTTGCTTGGAAAAAAAGTTCTAAATGGTTGAGAATTGTTCCAATAATGTGGTGTTCATGTTTAAACTGTCAGTGTATGCACCGATAAGAATCGGGGATGAGGAAAGACGAAAGAAGGAAAGAAAGGAAGGAAGGAAGGAAGGAAGGAAGGAAGGAAGGAAGGAAGGAAGGAAGGAAGGAAGGAAGGAAGGAAGGAAGGAAGAAAAAGGAAGGAAGGAAGAAGGGAGGGAGGGAAGGAAAGAAGGAAGGAAGAAAGAGAGAAAGAAAGAAAGAAAAAGAAAGAAAGAAAGAAAGAAAGAAAGAAAGAAAGAAAGAAAGAAAGAAAGAAAGAAAAAGAAAGAGGAAGGAAGGAAGAGGAGAGGGGGAAGGGAGGGGAGGGGGAAGGGAGGGGAGAGAAAGAGAAAAACAAAGAAACAAATGAAGAAAGAAACATGCAAAGAAATAGAGAGAAAGCTAGCTAGGGTCTGAGGAACTCAGCGCGTAAGGTCACACAGCATGGTGGTGAAGACCTATGGATGGAGATAGAGAAGACTAGGGATTCCAACCTGCCCCCTGCTTGTCTGAACTACAAACGCAAAGCTCCGTTCTCATCTCCACTTTCTTTCGTGTCAGTGAATCAGCCCACTCTCAGAATCTATAAACGATGCTTCTTCTTGTGGGTATTATTCTTATTACAGAAACCATGGTTCATTTTCCAAAGATGAGTGCAGAAGGAAAGAGGCAGGGCACCCACGGGAAAGTGACCTCGGCCAGCATCTGAAAACAAGGTTTGGTGTATTTCATTTCACATATTTGGTGTCTTTAAATGCCATCCCAAGTGAAAATGAATTTATTTAGGATAGTTTTATAGGAACAGAGAAATGCTGATGGTAGGTCAAGTAAATAGTAATGTAGATTGGATTTTTATCTAAAAAAAAAAAAAAAAAAAAAGACAACCACTCTTCAAAAGACAAACATACAGTATCTTCAGCTTCCTGGCCATTGCTGTCACTTGTAAGCCCATGGTGATGTTGACACTGGTGATGGTGAACCCACTTCGGATGCCATGTGTAGAGTAATCCTCCCTGACGATGAATGCACATATATTACAATTGTTCATCTGGAGAATTAAAAACTCAGTAATATTTTCTACTCAAGTATAGTAGCAAATACAAAGTATTTTCAAGAGTCAGAAATTTCAGGAAATAAAGCAAAATATTTTCTAGATACAAATTCCCCTTCATTTAAATGTCTTTCCTAAACCATGTGAGCGAGAGGAGATGTTTGCTAGTCTGGACATCTTATCTCTGCATGTATGTTGCACCAGTTTGCTTGCTGTCCTTCTGGGGACTCCTAACACTGGGAACAGGCGTGTCTCTGACTTTGGCCCATGCTTGGGACTCTTCCCCTCCTATTGGGTTACCTTCTCCACCTTGTCTTAGTGTATCCTGTTTGTCCTGTTTGATCCTTGTCTCTTGGGGACCCTGCTCTTTTCTGAAAGGAAACAGAGGAGAAGTGTATCTAGGGGAGAGGGGAAGGGATGTGTGTGTGTAGGGGAGCTGGGAAAAACAAAGGGAGAGTAAACTATGGTAGGGGATGTAGTGTATGAAAGAAAAATCTATTTTCAATAAAATAAATAAAATTTAATAAAAACAAGAATGGAAAGAAAGAAAGAAAGAAAGAAAGAGAAGAGAGAGAGAGAGAGAGGGAAGAGAGAGAGAGAGAAAGAAAGAAGAAAGAAAGAAAGAAGAAAGAAAGAAAGAAAGAAAGAAAGAAAGAAAGAGAAGAAAGAAAGAAAGAGAGAGAGAGAAAGAAAGAGAAGAGAGAGGAGAGAGAGAAAGAAAGAGAGAGAGAGAGAGAGAGGAGGAGGAGGAGAGGAAAGGAGAGGAGAGGAGAGGAGAGGAGAGGAGAGCATTTTGCAGGTACTGTTCCATAAACTAATCTCATCATGCCAACACTTGCCTCACGACATGCTGGTACACTAGAACCCTGCCAAAGACCAAGTTTAAATGGCATCATCCTTTCCTTGGTTCTGCCACTTAAAACAGAAGCTTCTTCGCAAATAAAGCATTACATTAAATGAGCTATAGCATCCTGTCTTCCAACTCCAAATCCATGCTGAAATTACTGTTGTGTGCAGCATCTAATTTAACTCCAAATGCCGTGATCACATTCATTATCTGCTGCCTAATGAAGGCCAGATCACAAGGAACCCACAAGTAACAAAGACAGCCAGGCTCTTAAATTCTCAACTTTTGATATTTCAGCAACAGGGCACTTTCTGAAGATGTTTAAAGTCTGGAGTTCATCCTTAGCACTAAAACAATAAAGTTGTTATTGTCATTTAATTTTTTTAAAAATTTCTGCTTTGGAATTGTAGAAGTAAAACTAATCTCTCTTCAGCAGCCACATCGATCCAGGTCAAAGTGCAGAAATCCACATATAATTTTTGATCAATTACATATGAATACAATATAATATTCAAAAAAGAAAAAGATTATAGGAAAATAGTTTTTTTCCCTGACATTGCTGCAAGAATAAAATAGGATTGACTTTTTTGTTACTGACAATGTCTCATGGCATAACCATGTCGCTCACTGACTGATGTAGGACCCTGTGTAGACCAGGCTGCCCTTGAATTTGTAGTAATCCTCCAACTGCTGAGATTAGAGACATGTCGCACCATGCCTAGCTTCATTTATTTATTTAGAGACAAAGGTCTCATTATATAGCCCAGGTTAGCCTCAAATCTACTATCTATCCTCCTCGGTCTCTTAAGTTCTAGAATTACATGCACACATGCTGCTGTGGCTACTTTGAATATACTATTTTAAGGATGATTTATATATTTTAAAGAAATATAGATCAGTGGATAAAAGCACCTGCTGGGAAGCCTGAAAACCTTAGTTTCATCCCCAGTACCCACATGATAGAAGGAGAGAAATTACTTCCACAAATTGCTCTCTGACCTCTGAAACACCCACTTGATAAATTGCACCGTGCGCGCGCACGCGGCGCACACACACAAACACACATACACACGCATGCATGCACATTCACACATGTCAGTAGAGTGTGCAGCACTGCTCATAAAATGTCCTCCTTCCTAAACCAGTATCAGTGCAGCCCCTCATCCCTCCACCCCAACCCCACATACACACAGGAGAATGAAGTCTTAGGTAGATGGTATATGGAAAACTTTCATAACAAACGATTCAGCCATAACAGGAAATAAAAAGATTACAGCAGTAATGAGCAAAACAAAGACTCAAGACAAAACTGACTTGTTTGTACAAGGCTGCCCTGGAAACCACATTGTTCCCATTGTCGTACAGACCTGGATTTAAACTCTGTGACAGCACCTCACGGCCTTGGGTAAAACAACCAGTTCTCCAGGCCGTTTCCATTTCAAAACTGTGATACTAAAAAATAGCGCATGATTTAGTCGGCCGTTAGGGGTTGCTTGATTGAGGTATCTTATACAGAACCATGTCTTTCACTCTTTGAAGATCATACACAGAAACTCTCCCATAGTTCCATTTTTAAAAGGAGAAATGAGGAACACAAAAACAACAAAAATCAACTAGGGTAAAACCCCCATGATGCTGTTCACCTAGCCATTCAAGACCCAACATACAATGCAACTAAGAAGGGGTTTGCAGCCCCATAGGAAGAAAGACGATGTCAGCCAATCAGACGCCCCAGGGACCAGATGCCCCAGGGCTCCCAGGGGGACTAAGTCATCAATCAAGGGGTACACATGGTTCCAGCCAAAAATGTGGCAGAGGAATGCCTTGTCGGGCATCAGTGGGAGGAGAGGTCCTTGGTCCTATGAAGGCTCAATAGATGCCCCAGCGTGGGGGAAATCAAGGGGGTGGGGTACATGGGAGTGGGTTGGGTGGAGGGGCATATTCTTAGAGGCAGGGGGTGGGAGGAATGGGTTGGAGGTTTTCGGGGAGGGGGGAAAACTGGGAAAAGGTATAAACATTTGAAATGTAAATGAAGAATATATTCAATAAAAAAAGAGAGAAGAAAGAAAGAAAGAAAGAAAAGAAAGAAAGAAAGGAAAGAAAGAAAGAAAGAAAGAAAGAAAGAAAAGAAAGAAAGAAAGAAAGAAAGAAAGAAGAAAGAGAATCATATTCTTGGCCTCCTGGGGCTCTGGCCAGCCCACTGCAGGATTTCCCAGCTATAGTCCCATTCCCCTCGCAGCAACTTGACCCTTGATTGTTTTATTATTTTTTTTACTGGTCACTATATAAGACTGTTCTCCTTTGTAAAACAAATAGCATACACTTTTTCCTCCAGAGGAAATAAGTCTACACTTCCAATAAAAAAACAAAATGATTTTTTATATACTTTGTTTTGCCAAAGTGGATATAATTAAAATGTATTTTAAAACTGTAACATTTTGAGCCAGGCTTGTAATGCCTGTACCTAAGAGGCAGAGGCAGGAAGATTGGGAGTTCAAAGCCAGTCCCAGAAACGTGAGACCCTGTCTCAGAAATATAGAAGTTTGCAAGACATGTTGGTTCAACCCTTTAATTACAGCACTCAGGAGTCAGAGGCAAAGGAACCTCTCTGTGAGTTCAAGGCCAGCCTGGTCTACATATAGCATTCCAGTCCAGCCCTGTCTATAAATAAATGAGTAAATTAATAAGTAGACAATTTAGGGACTGGAAAGATAACTCCAGCTTGAGAGGACCTGATGTCTCTGACCTCTGCAAGCACTCTCGCACTTATGAATAGACACACATGCACACATGCACGCACACACACATACATACATATAACTGAATTAAAATGCATTGATTTTTATTTTTAAAAATTTTAATTTTTCAAATGGGCTTTTGAAGTAAAATCTTTCCAGTGGCTATCTTGGAAATATCCAGAAAAACAGAATGCTACATTTTAGCCACGGGTTGCCGGTTTATTGTGTATGTAAGGAGTCGGGCTGGAAAACACACCTATGAAAGCAACATGTGGTCACCTAAAGTCTTCTTGACCTAGGAGTCTGGGCTCACTGACAAGCCACACTTGCATCTATAATTTCACCCCAGCAGTCTTAGCTCATGGATGTATTAAATCACTCTTTTGATACTGATCTTTCATGAACATTTAGTTCCTTCTATATGAAGTTATTAAATTTAGAAATAAAGAAACCAAAAATAAAATCAACTAATTGCAAAGCCTGGCCCCATCTTCAGCAAGTTACAGCTTACAGAAAGCTTTCTTTTCAAACCAAGGCCTTGACGGAAACCGTGCAAACATTCTGAGATAGCCTTGAAGTAAGAACAAATGTGAATCGCTTGCAAGGCCTGGTGGGCACAGTGCTTACACTGTTTTCCTTAAATTCTGCAAATCTGTGCCAGTGTCTATACTAATATGGAGATAGGGACAAAGCAAGCTGCAGTGTTTATGAAACGATTCATGATACTTACGATAAGGCAGGTCAGGTCAAAAGACAGTGTGCGTGACCAGTGTCTACCCTTGCATCTGGCTCAGGGTCAGCAAGCAGAAGCATTGTGTCCAATGCATTCTCACGTTCAAATCCTTTTTAGCTACTAAATCCTCATCCTTGAACACCATTGTATACGTAGTTATATCATAAGAAATCGTAAGGAAATTTTATATAAGGATAGAAGGCTCTTTAAAAAACGCATTTAAAGATGTTGAATAGTTACTGCATACTGACATCATTTTGATAGTGTTTAGTTTGGTGTTGATTTTGCTGTTTTTCATTCTTTTTTGAGATAAGGTCTCACGTAGCCCAGGCTAGCTTCCACTGTCTATTCACAGTGACTCTGAAAGATCCTCTTGCTTCTGCCTCCCAAATACTAAGATGACAGATCTAAGCTGATGTATAGATTTTTGTTTTGTTTTATTTTGAGCATGGGGGGGGGGGGGTCCCTCCTTAGCCCAGGCTAGCCAGGAACTCAGGCATCCTCCAGACTCAGCCTCCTCAGTGCTGTGATTACAAGTCTGAGTTTGCCGCGCTAAACAGAAGAGACATAAATGTATTTCTATGGTGCTTTCTAGTTTCCAGCATGGTTCATCTGCACACACGTATTTATCACAAAGAGAACATTAGTAAGATAAGTCAGAAATGACATAGGGAAGTGGATAAAGTTATATGCCACCAGATTTACTTACTGTCTTTTAAATGTTCTTCTAGCCCCCACAGAACATAGTTTTCATTCCTTGACAAGTATAGAAATAAAAGGTAGCGACCTACATACAAAAATGCCTGTTACTTGAATAACACTTGTATTTAAAAATAAAAAATAAAAAATAAATACGTTTAATTCACCTCTGCCTCCACATGAACAGCCAATCATATTTTATTTGTAAATAAAATGGTGAGATAGCTTAGATGATAAAAGTACTTGCTGAGTAAGACTGGGTCCACGAATTCAATAGCCAGGGATCTATGTAAAGGAGGAAGGATAGAACCAACGTGTAGCCGTTAGAATACAAGTGCCTCACCTCCGTGTTTGAATTCATGGTGCCCAGTTGGTGGAACTGTTTGGGAAGGGTTAGAAGGTGCGCCCTTGCTGGAGGTGTGCTATTTAAGGGCAGATTTGGGGGATCCAAAAGACTCATTCCATTGCTACCCTCAGCCCCGACTTTCTCTTTGTGCCTTGCACTTATGGGTGGAAGTATGAGCTCTCAGACATTGCTCCAGTGCAATGCCTGCCTTCCTGCTATCATGTTCTCAAACATGTCCGTGGACACCAGCCCTCTGGAACCATGAACTTTATATTAAATGTTTTGTTTTGGGTTTTTTTTTTGGGGGGGGGGTGTTTTCTTTTGTTTTTTATAAGGTGTGTTGGTCCTGGTCCTGATGTGTCATCACAGCAATTAGAAAAGTCACTAAGACTCAAAGCCTCAGAGTTGTCCTCTGATCACCACATGTGAAATATGATATACACACCGCTGTATGCATAACGAACACGATAAAATAATAAATAATTTGTAATAGAGAAAATGACAATGTAATTCTAACCCTCTGAAGCTCTGAATTGTAAGCCCAATTAATCACTTTTCTTTTTTAAGTTGCCTTGATCATGGTACCTTTTCCATAACAATAGAAAGATGAAGATAGAAGCTGATACCGTGGCGGGACATGCCTTACAGACACTGTTTGTTGAGAAAATATGAAATACATTGTAGTCGGGACTCAGAAAACAGTTGAACTCTTTAAGTGGGGCTAAACAGCCCATCCTAGTGGGATCTTGGAAGACAATAGTAGAATGTAGACTGATATTTTGGTGAAGAATGTAACTGCTTTTTGCCCTTATCCTAAGAATCTGCCAGAGGCTAAGTAGAAGAGTTCTGGAATAATTTTGTTAGCAGAGATTTCGAGATGGCATAGTATTGACCCTGTGGTGTGGCTATTATGAAGATCTACAGTGGAAAAGGTCAAACAGAATAATATATATATATTATATACAGAATAATATATATATATAATATATATATATATTATATATATATATATATATAAAGTATACAGTTTGGGGATAAAAGGAGCCTTGAAAAATGTTAAGGTGAAATTTAAAGAAAGACCTGATACTAATGGGAACAGAGGGAGTGGTGCCCTTGAGGCTAGGCCCTACACAGCTAATCATGCAATCCCTGAAATTAAAAGGCCTAAGAAACCATCTGTTTCTAAAGAGCAACAAAGAGAAAAATCTATGCAAATGCAATTCAAGGGAAAAGGCCAGGTTCTAACCCAAGCAAGGACAGAAGTTAGCAGCATCAGCCATGTGTTTCTGGATTTAGGGTCATGGAGTAAAAAGGTTTTGGGATCTTCCTCTACGGTTAAGGAAAGCTGGTGAGGCCAGGCGTGTGTCAGGGGAATCCCTGCAGAGAGGCCTGGAGAGACCATTGAATGGAGCTATGAAAGTGAACATAGATTGCCTTGGAGACTCCATGATGTTAAAGATGCCAGAGCCCTGAGATTCTGCTGAGGAGAGCCACAAAGGGGGGGTGAAATCAGTCCAGGAGAGAGAAATGTGTTGCAGTCAACAAAGCTAGAAGGAGTGGGTGATCGGAAGAACCGTATTAGCCCTTTATACAGCGATACAGAGCTGCAGGACTTGGAGTTCATGCCCTAGGCTTCAATCCTGCTTGGTCCCCTGTTTCCTCACCGTGTCCCCATTCCTCTTTGTTCTAATGTGTGTTCTGTGCCAATGTGTCTTGGAAATATGTAATTTGACTTTTGATTTTACAAGGTGTTACAAGTAAGACATTGCCTCAAGTCTCAGAGAAGACGTTGGACTTTTAAGCAATCTTGAGACTGTGAAAGACCAGGGGGACTTTTGAAGTTGGAGTAGGGACCAGGGGGTAGAATGTGATGGTTTGGATGGGTATGCCCTCCATATGCTCATATCCTTATGACATCCTTACTCATACACAAATATGACAGGAAATAAATGTAATTTTAAAATCAATGTTTGATCCTTAGTTGATGGAACTGTTTGTGGAAGGGTTAGGAGGTGTGTCCTTGTTGAAGGAGCTGTGTCACTAGGGGTAGTAGGTATTGAAGCTTCAAAAGCCCACACTAGGCCCTCTGCATCTAACTTGCAGATAAGATGTAAGCTATCAACTGCTATTTCAGTGCCATGCCTGCTTTCCTGCTGCTGTGTTTTCTGCCATGACAGTCACGGACTCAGCCTCTGAGAGCATAAGCAAGCCCCCAATTAAATGTTTTATTTTCTGAGTTGCCTTGGTCACGGTGTCTTTTCACAGCCATAGAACGGTAACTAAGACACTAGCATGAGACCAGCATTGTTTTACATAATGTTAGAGGAGGAACAAAGGGTACCAAATGAAAGGATTTTATAACGATTGGTAGAAGTATTGTTACCTAATACCACTGTCCATAGCCTATCTCCTTCATTTGCCTGTATTCCAAAAGAAAAGAGAAATCACAGGCTAGCAAGACAGCTTGGTGAGTAAACTTGGCGGCCACTAAGTTTGACAGCCTTGGCTCAGTCTCCAGGACTCTCATGGCGAAAGGAGTAAACTAACTCCTTCTAGTTGGCCTCAGACCTGCACGTGGACACTGTGACATCCACATGACATCCTTACTCACACACAAATATGTCAGGAAATGAATGTAATTTTAAAATGAAAACCTTAAAACACACACGCGTGCATGCACGCGCGCGCGCGCGCGCGCACACACACACACACACACACACACACGCAGTGGAAAACAGTAAATAATAAGGGAAAATGGATTCACTTACATACTTACATTTTGGGCAGGGCCCAGGAAAGTAAGGAACTCATTTCTTATCCACATGCTATGGCAGTAAAACAGGTTTAGAAAGAGCAGTGCGGCAAGGCCAGAGGTGTGTACATTTAGCTGTGAAACAGATTAATCTTTTCTGGGAGAAAAGCAACTTGATGTCTGGTTGCTTTTACTATTATCTCCATTTTCTGTTATTTATTATTTATTATTATTATTATTATTATTATTATTGTTATAGTAGGCCTGAGTAAAATTTCCCCTAATTTTCAAGACAAGGTCTCATGTCTCCCAGGCTAACCTCAAACTCATTACACAGTCAAGAATGTCTTGAACTGTAGACTCTGCCTCTGCCCATTGAGTGCCAGGATTGCAAACATGTGCCCTTGTGCCTTGTTTGTGTGGTGCTGCTGATCAAACCCTGGGCCTTATATGTGCTAGGCAAGCTCACCCCACCACCCCAAATCTCCCCTATTTTGAAAGGGAACGAAGTCTTGAGATAGAATAGCCATATGTGGAGATGGCTCAGTGGTTAGGAGCTCTTACTGGTCTCGCAGAGGACCTGGTTTTGCTTTCCAGTATCCACACAGCAGCTCACCACTGTCTTTAACTCCCGTGTCAGAAGATCTGATACCCTCTCCTGGCTTCCATGAGCTAGCATGGCAAATATGAGTTACGCATATATACACGCAGTCAAACACACACGAAATAAAAATCAGTTGTCTGGAAAGAACCATGTCTCTTCCAAACCTGGCAAATTTCTTCGTAACTCCGCCCAATCGCTTTCTTATTTTTTTTTTCTGTTTGTATTTTAAGAGAGTCTCACACTGTAGCTTAGACTGTTTGTGAGCTCACTGAATAGTCCATGCTAGCCTCTAACTCAAAGCAAACCTCCTCTGGATTTTAGGTGCTGGGATCACAGGCATGGGCTACCACACCCAAGAGTTCCTTGAGTCCCTGGGTATAGGGTCAAAGTGCTTTGGATAGATTGTCTGGAGATCGTCTTTAAGCTCTAACTCCTCCATGCCGGTTAATAACAGTTAAAAGAGGGCATACAAATGTCTGGACTATCTCCTCTGTCTGCCAGGGCTCCAGCTATTTCTTCTAAACAGGATCACTGGGAGTTTCTGGATGTTTTCATGTGTGCGAGGGCTGGTTTTGTTGTGTTAGCTTGAGGCAGTATTTCCCGTTTGTCTTTATTTGGAAGTTAAACATCATTAGAGGGTGTGTAGGGATGCTAGCCTGACAGAAGGTTAGACGGAAATAATTAATTTAGTAATAATAATAATAATAATGATTTGTAGTATATCAGTTTGCCTAAGTAAGAGATTCAGTTGTTGACCTCCCCACTTCTGCATCATTCAGAGCTACTATGAGAGACAGAAGTAGTTTCCAAAAGATTTAGAACAGAAAAGAAGGTGCAAACATTCCTCAGGAAGTTGGTGCAGGAATGAGGCAGCACTGCCCCTCCAGTACACCACTGCCTATCTGCTGACTCACATTGTCAGAGTCGGGTGGGGCCGCAGCTGGGACCTCAGTGCTGCGAGCACATGATTCACTTTCTCTGACTTCTGGGCCAAGTGCGGTTTGGTTTTTTTTTTTTTCCTTACCTCCTAGACATGCGGGACGCTAGTTTCTCTTGCACGGTGTCCACAGCCTAAGCCTGAGAGGCCTAGAGGCAGACAGACAGGAGTTCTGGTCCTTCCTTGTGGTTTCCAGCCAAGCTTCAAAGACTCTGCTTCTTCCTTGAACTTCCCACTTCATACCCACCCACCCTTCCCGACTGCCTCCCTTGCAAACTTCAGACTCCAGCATGGGCAGAAAATCCAGCTCCCACTTTGTTGCTCTTTTTGGAGGTGAGAGGGGGTTCTGAATGGAGCCTAGGGCCTTGACCCTCTGGGCAATGACTCTAAGGCAGAGCTGGACTCCCAGCCGCTGAGTAGTTGTTTTTATTGTTTTGAAACACTGCATATTCCAGGCTGGTGTCAAATCTGCAACCTTCCAGACTTCACTTCCTGATTAGAGGTAAACTCATTAGTTTATACACTTAAATCCCCACAATAAATCTTTTCTTTTGTATGTTTATATTTTCTACAAATTCTGTGCTGTCATACTCCAGAATGAGGGAAGTCTGGTTGCCCGTCATTCAACTTTCCTTAAATATGTACAGAGAGTCCTTTTAAAGGCTTCAGCAAAGGTGTGCCAGGCTTCTAGGCTAGTTGGGAAGGGGTGTGGGAGAACAGAGGCAGGGGGATCAGATCTCATGAGTTTAGTCTAATCATACCCTGCCACAAAAAGCAAGGTGGGGTGGGCAGACACTGTGTGGTACAACTTTAATCCCAGCAAACAGGCCTATTTCTGCTACTTAGAGGCCACCTTGTTCCACTTATCAAGTCCAAGGCCAACCAGGGTTACATGATGAGACTCTGTTTAAAAAACAAAAAAGGAAAAGAAAAAGAAAGAAATCAGGGACAAACAAGGCAAGGTCCTGGCCTTCAAATAGCTGACAAGTTAATGAAAGACTCACTGTTCGGAAGGATTCTTGACTTAAATTGTATCATCTTGCCAACTGTCAATATTTTCTTGTAGTCATTTGAATTCACAGCTCTTAGCTGAAGAAGTGTTGTTTGGACAGCAGTAAATCCCCCCTGCACTGCCCCTGCCCCCCACCCACCCTTACACCCTGCCCAGCACCCCCAGCATGTGCCTTAAAACCTTTTAAAATATAATCATCATCTGAGGTTAGCTAGTCATTATGTGTTTTGTTCTTTAAAGACGAAGTTCAGAAAAACAACATCAACTCGTTTTAGGAAATGAGTCATTGGATTTCCAAGAACTGACAGGTGCCATACAGGATATACCTCTGAGCCTGTTTCAGAAAGGGAAAACTTGCCAGTCCCCAACGATTTGGCTGAAAAATTCAACTTTAAGCTAAGTTAGGGCAAGACAGGTGGCTTGGTGTGATCAGGACAATGGTTCCACAGCATGGCCCGTGCTTCCCCAGTGAAAACAGAACCCAGCATCTGAAGTGTGGGCAGAGATTGCTGTGGTGTTGGGACAGCACTCACCAGACATACAGCCTTAGTGGTTATGTCACCCCCCCCCAACCCCACATTAATGTCCATCTGTGCACCCTGTCTGGGTAATTGTCATTTTTAACACCTATGAGAAAAATTCCAGGCCTTCTCTGTACAATTCATATATACCTACCTAACTTGAATTTAATTAACATTTGGAATTCATCCACTTCAGTACAGTTTTGATCTCCGCCAGCAATTAAAACTGATCGGCATCCCTATTCAAAATTGCTACCCAGACAGAGAAAAGGTTTACAGGCCACAGATTATTAGGAATTATCATAAAATGAAAAGCATACATTTTTGTTCTTCAGGTATAGAAACAAAACAAATATTTACAAATATTAAATATTTTATTTTTCTTCTCCTCAAGAGCAACAAGTTCCTCTCAGGGAGTTGTGTATTTTCATTTCCGGTTATAACTGTCAGTTCTCACTGCTCTTGAGGGTTATTTAAGTAGCTGCAAGTTATCTGTCGATATTGCTTCTACATGTGTTCAATCAACACTCGACAAACACTGATGCCTCTACATATTTTTGTTTTATTTTGTTTTGGTTTGGTTTTTGAGACAGGGTTTCTCTGTATAGCCCTGGCTATCCTGGAACGCACTCTGTAGACCAGGCTGGCCTCGAACTATGCTGATTTCTTCCCATGGGTTCTGTATACCAAGACTCTGGCGTGTCTAGCAACTGATAGTGACACGAGCCCTACACGTGATTTTAGGATGCATTGGGCAAGCTAGCAGACAAATAGAGGAGGAGTTGCAGGAGTGGAGAGAAGGAGGGGGAAGAACGTGTATGTGGGGGGACTGTATCCAGAGTCACATTGTGACTTAGGTTCAGGAAAGAGAAAGCAAAATATTAAGTCTTTGATTTCCAGTTACTCAAAGGCTCTAGACTCCAGTTTTTTTTTTTTCTGCATTGTGGATTTCAGTACAGATTGCAGACAGTAATACCAAATTATCTAAACCTTCTGTCTCTTTTGTAAACTTAAAATTTTCTTGTAAGCTTCTGGGAATAGACTTGAATCCCCTTCTCACAGGACAAAGGACTCCAGATAACTACTGTCCATCAACAACCTTTTCCCCCTTTGCCAATTCCTTCTATTCCCTCTCATTCTCCTCTGCTCTTTGGGCTCCCCTAATTGTCAAGCTTTGGACCCAAAAGTTTTCTTCTTCTTCTTCTTCTTCTTCTTCTTCTTCTTCTTCTTCTTCTTCTTCTTCTTCTTCTTCTTCTTCTTCTTCTTCTTTTCTTCTTCTTCTTCTCTTCTCCTTCTTCTTCTTCTTCTTCTTCTTCTTCTTCTTCTTCTTCTTCTTCTTCTTCTTCTTCTTCTTCTTCTTCTTCTTCTTCCTCCTCCTCCTCCTCCTCCTCCTCCTCCTCCTCCTCCTCCTCCTCTTCTTCTTCTTCTTCTTCTTCTTCTTCTTCTTCTGAGTTCATTGAACAAGTCAGTAGACTATTGCTTCTGGGGTGTGGGGCTCAGGAACTCTTGGTGGGACGGGTCCGTTTCCTCTTCCCCACCACAGGTTTCTGGCTTCGAAGGATGGCACTGGCCCTGCGGATGGCTGCCATGCGCAGATCAGGGCTGTACTTGTTCTTTCGGATCATGTGCCTGATGCTGCTGAGGGTTGCCCGAGCGTTCTTGTTGATGGTGGTCCGCAGGTAAGAAGTGGCAGGTTTTCACTGGCCGGATCTGCGTTTCATAACTACCATCAGCCGCTCGCTCCACTCCTACGGTCTTAAGGTGAATTAGCCTGTTGTAGCGGAAGGAGTTTCCAGCCTTTAGATTATTGGGTTCCGTGCTGTACGTCTGCTTATTCTTCTTGATCAAAAAACGGGAGCAGTTCCGAACGACCATCCATTGCAGATGCAAGGACAGATGCGCGGACAAGGCGGCGACTCCTCTCCTGATGGCGGCCGGAGATGGAAAGAGGCCCAAAAGTTTCAAATGAACACCCAAGATAAAAATTTTCTCCTAAACTCCTTCACTTTGCCTTCTCTCCCTAGTCTATTTCTGTCCAAGAAGATTTCAAACAGACTATAGAATACTCCAGCAATTTGCCAACTCCAGATGTTCCCTCAAATTCTGCATCCTGGATAACTTCGAAGTAGCCTGCATTTCCCTAGCCCCAGCCTCACAAACTGCTCCAACTGCTGCCCGTAGGTCCCTAGACCCAGAGGGTCCTGCAGAGCCAGGCCAATGAATAAATAGTCTGTTTGTCTAGGCCTTGGCCAGCATTCCAGTTTCCCCCAACAAAGATACTGCAAAGACAGCAGGAAGTAGTCACAGAGAAGATTGCATCGGCCTGTATTACTTATTTATTAGCCGTACAAAGGCTGGGATGCTAGGCCTCAAAACCTGTGACAAATGGTTGAGGTGCCTATTTAACATATCAAAGTGGACACTGGCCACCAGGATCTCCCTGTATCCCTCAGTCCTACCTGTTACAGAGGCTTCCTAGCTGGCCTGAATTCTCCCTTCCCTGAATTCTCCCGTTGCTCTTTCCTATATAATCCAACCATTTTGGTTACCAGCCTCTTTGTGCCTTTGGGCCTCCTGCCTGCTGCATCTGATGCCCGGCTGTCCCCTCTCCTTCTCCTCTCCCCTTCCTCACTCACGTTCACTCTGGACCCTCCCAGATGCCCCTGCCTCTGGCTTTGCTCTCCCACACATATATAATAAACTTTCTGCTCCGCCAGAACTAAGAGCAACCATGTTTCTTTCCTTTTTATTTCTTTTTATCGTTCAAGTAAAGTGTGAATTACATGCACTCACAGAAAGACCAAGTCGAAATAGTCTATACTGAGTTCATCGGTGATCCTCACAGGGACAAAAGACGACACAAGGGACATGACATAAAGATTTCAAAGAAGACAGCTGGACAGTTCAAGTCCATAGTTTGTGGCTGCTGCTGACACATTTTGGTGAGTCATGAGGCAGAGTGCTTGAGCTTGGGAACAGAAGTGGATGTCCCCTTCAGCAGGGATCCCAGAGAACTACCTCTGCCTGCTAGACCAAGCTTCTACCTTGTCTCATGACAACACAAGTCGGGGACCAAGTATTTAAACCCTGTACAATCTATATCCAACCAATCTTCTGGATAGGGAAAAGAGTATTCATGCTTTTAGCCCCAGATCATTGTGGGGTCCCAAGCTTTCATTACGACTCAAACGCCTGAGTCCTCTCTCTGCTCTTTTCCACAATATGGATTTCAGTCCAGATTGCAAACTGTGGGAAACGTTAACACGTCTAAACCTTTTGTCTCTTTCTGTAAACTTGAAAAAAAAATGGTTTTGGTAAGCTTCAGGGAATCAACCTGAATCCGTTTCTCACTGGTCAAAGGGACACCAGATAAGTACTGTCAATCAGCAACCTGTTCTCCACTTGCCAGTGGATCCTAGACCCATGAGCTGGCAAAGGGATAATTCTATCCAGACTCTAATAGTTGTGCTCACACGAATTATTTGACTTAGTTGCGTCTTGCTTTATTCTTCTATGAAATACAAGTAATACTTGAGCATTCCTTAGATGAGAAGATTAGCTCAGTGACAGTAATAAGCGTGCTGATATGCGCAACAATAGGCTAATAGAGGAGAGGATTACAGAGCAAAGTCACGCGCATCATATCCTGTCCCTGACAATGCTGTCACTTGCATTTCGGCTAAAGGCGAGTTATTCAAATGCAATGACTCGCACAACTGGCAGCAGGTTGGAATAAGTCAGCATTTTTTCTTGAAAACTAGGTCACGTTCTAGAACACTTTTACTTCGCTTGGGAAACCCAGAGCAGGATCTGCCCCTACCTGTCTGGTTCTAGAAAGTTTTGTCCTGATGACAAGATAATTATCTCCGTTTTTCTATTGTTTCCCTAGCTGATCTTAGCAGAGGAAGAAAGTATCTACTGTTACCTCCCTTCCCACAGAAGCTGTGGTTCACCATTACAACTTGTAATTTCAACAGTACCAGAATCCCTGAATCTCTTGGGCTAAGAGAGTTAGATCAGGAACTTTCCGTCTAAATTCGTAATTACTCATTATAAACCTCAAGCCACGGCTGAAAGGAACTACCCCAGGATCTGTGGAACACAGGTCTGTTTGTCTCTGACACGAATACAAGTCCATCTCTTATGAAACGCAGATTCATGCCTTATTTCCCAACATGCCCGACTACCTTCCAACCACAGTTGTCAAAGCATCTGTGAGAAACATATTCAATTTTCTGAAATTGACAATTTCTTCAGAAAAATAACTGAGTTAATTTTTGTTTTTTTTTTTCTTTTTGTAAAAATTTTGCTTCTACATGCCACAATATTGAATTGTGAAGCCAAATTATACCTTTGAAGTGTTTATGTGATAGCTGCACACAGCATTCCATGTCTGTAATCCCAGGACTGAAGCAGGAGTTATCCATCCAATCAGGGAGCCACAGCAAGACCCTGTCTCATACAAACGAAAGACAAAGAAGGTGTGTATGTTTTTTTTGTTTTAAATCTACCCAGGTTTGTTTTTACCCATCACCAGAGGTCTAAGGTAGTAAAATCATTCTTCATAAAACAATCTCCCCACTTACAGGTTTTGTCCTTCGTTGCTACTAATCTGCTAAGCTGGCTTGCAAGTCCAGTAATAGACTCTTGTATTCTAAGAGTTTTTATCGTCAGACCTTGGCCCATGCTGTTAGGACATTCACCCACAAAGGCATTGTGAAAGAACAGCTACTCTGGAACAAGTGCCTCTGTGTGTTTATTCTCTTCTGAACAATGATACCCGCTCTTGGGATGTCAATACTATCTTTGGAAACGATAAGACCTTATATTCTGTAACCTATGTCTATCTTCAATGTTTCTATATGGAACACACAACAGTAAATGTGTCTAGAATTCATTCTCCATCTCCTCTGTCTGTCTCTGTCTCTCTGTTTCTGTTTGTCTCTGTCTCCTCTCTCTCTCTCTCTCTCTCTCTCTCTCTCTCTCTCTCTCTCATCATCTTAGATGGAAACATCATAAATATTTCTGGAAAGCTGTACTGGGTGTAGCGGGAATCTGGCATCTACTCAGGTTTTTACAAAAACACACGAATTGCCTTGATGATCCGATGGATCAAGAAAACCCTGTTTGTTGGGTATTTCAAACAAGGGCTTTAACGAAATGAGTTCAGTTGCCGCCGCTGCTCTCTGACAAGAGCCTGTGAATCACTGACAGAACAGCATGAGAACCCAGTCAGCAACTTAATTATATATCATTACCCAGCATAATGGCAACATTTTAGGGATGAATTAAACCTTTCGTGGTGGCGTCTTGCATCATTCCACAATGTCCATGCAGCCCGTGATTCTAAAAATCTATAGACAAAGCACTTGCGGTTTATTGTCCATTTAAGAGCAGTTGAAACCTTTCTTTGTATTCATTTCTCAAGTCAGCCAGAGGAAAAAAGAACTTCTTTCTGTTCTAAAGGCAGAAGAACAGCCCTGATGACAGGTAGGAGGTAACAGTCACATCAGAAAGACTAGGTAGGACACACCACAAGAAATGGGTCACAACAGTGTGGTTAAAGCCTGTTCTCAGACCTAGGAAACTATTTGCTCTGCCCTCCTGGCCTGACTGTAGGCAGGACTTTACCTGGGCTGTTTTCTAAGCTAAGACCAAATTACTTCCTGCAGTCTGGACCCCAGTTACTCACTGTCCACAAAGGATTTCTGTTCTGAGATTGTGAGGAGGGAAACATCTCATCCCCGCAAGTACTGGTACCAACCTCCCTTCCCTTATTTTACCAGGAAAGTTCAACATGCAATGAAAAAACAAAAAACTTGTAAAGACTAGGGTTAGGGGAAACTACAGGAAATTCATGCAGGTAGACAGCTATCTGACTCCAAGGTCTTGAATGCACTAATCTTTTTAAAGGAACTTCAGTCTAAACTACAAAGGGATACCTTCCCTAACCAGACTCAGTCCCCACTAACATTTATTAGTTTGACCCATATCATTTGTTTATTTCAAGTTTGTTTTAAAAGTCAATGCACTCACTAATAAGTGGATATTAACCTAGAAAACTGGAATACCCAAAACATAATCCACACATCAAATGAGGTACAAGAAGAACGGAGGAGTGGCCCCTTGTTCTGGAAAGACTCAGTGAAGCAGTATTCGGCAAAACCAGAACGGGGAAGTGGGAAGGGGTAGGTGGGAGGACAGGGGGAGAGAAAGGGGCTTATGGGACTTTCGGGGAGTGGGGGGCTAGAAAAGTGGAAATCATTTGAAATGTAAATAAAAAATATATCGAATTAAAAAAAAAAGTCAAATTTCAGGCAAAAAGCATGACTTCCAGATTTCTGGCTTCAGCTTTGAGGTGTCAGAGAGCCCTTGCGTGGGCATTTCTTTCTTTTCTTTTCTTTTTTTCTTTTTTTTTTTTTTTGTTGTTGTTTTTTTGTTTTGTTTTGTTTTGTTTATTGTTTTTTGTTTTTCAAGACAGGGTTTCTCTGTATAGTCCTGGCTGTCCTGGAACTCACTCTGTAGACCAGTCTGGCCTTGAACTCAGAAATTTGCCTGCCTCTGCCTCCCAAGTGCTGGGATTACAGGCGTGCGCCACCACCACCCGGCTGGGCATTTCTTGAAAACACCAACCCCAGATATTAAGTAAAGTCCATCCTTCCCTGGAGGATGTGGCAGGAATACCAGCCAGTGTCTTACAAAAGCCAGATCTTCTTGGAGAGTTGGTGTTGCTCAGCAAGCCCAACAAATCTGTAAAGACTTAAATATAAAAGAACTCTAAGCCATTTTAAATGGATTTTTCTGTGATTTTACTCCATGGTGTTTCTTGGGTTTGCAGTGCATTCTATAATCCCATTTCTGTTTTCTCACAGTGGTTAGAAATAGAGAATTCTCACTGGAGGTTAACAGTTTCTTCTGTGGACCACATAGTGTGGAAAAGGACCACATAGTATTACAACTTGTTTTGCCCTGTGTATTTGGTGATTTTCTTCTTGTTTGGGGCATTTGTTTTGTTTTATGTGTGTGTTTGGGGGTGTGTTTGTGTTTGTGTATGTGTATATGTGTGTGTGTGTGTGAGTGTGTGTATGTGTATCTATGTCTGTGTGTGTGAGAGAGAGTGTGTATGTGTGTGTATCTATGTCTGTGTCTGTGTGTGTCTGTGTGTGTGTGAGTGTGTGTGTGCATGTATGTGTATCTATGTCTGTGTCTGTTTGTGTCTGTGTGTGTGTGTGTCTGTGTGTCTGTGTAATCCCAAGCCCAAAATTGCTTGGAACTCCTTGTATAAATCAGACTGGCCTTGAACTCACAGAGATCTGCCTGCTTCTCTCTCCCAAGTGCTATAAATTCTCTTTCTTTTTTGAGACAAAATCTTAATAGGAAGTTCAGGCTGGTTGTTTCATATATATTTTTCTATGATCTTAAGTGTATGTGTGTGTTTATGTGAATATATGCCACGTGTATGGATACCTGAGGAGACCAGAAGAGGATATCAGATGTCCTGAAGCTGGACTTAGAAGGACTGTACTAGACTCCTCAGTACAGAGTCCATGTCACCCTGCCTAGCATAGACATTTCTGGTTATTGTGATTGTTAGCTGATTTGTGCTGACTTTTATTGTGTGCATGTTAAATGAGGACCTTTTCTCTTTAGAGACCTCCTTTTCTCCCCAGAACTACCCAGGCAGTCCACTGGCAGTTGAAGAAAGGGCTCTAACAAGAAATACAAAGTGTTAAGACCGTCCCCATACTTTACCAGTCACCCATGGTGGGGCCACAGGGATTATGTTCCCTCTGAACATCAACAACTCATCATGGAGCTAGAACTTTCTCCACTCTGAGGAGAGGAAAACCTCCCGTGAACCCAAAGCTGGATGGAGCTGTCCTCCACCTCCAGTCTTATGTTTATGTCGTTAAGGGAGACGTGGATTTGATAGTCTTTTTGTCTACACTGGCTGTTTCTGTTTCTGGAGTTGGTAGAGACTTAGTCTCTGGACTTGGTCATAGCCCTTGTTTCCACTGTCATATTGTGATTGGCAGAAGAAGGAGAAAGTGGAACGTATCCTCTGGTCTCTTCAGCCGTGGAGACAACGTGCTGCTTTCTCTCTTCCAGCTCAAATGCCATTGTTGTTTTAGCCTTTTCTCCCAGGACAATTTCTCAACTGTAATTATCCTTATTGTGCTTCTCTGGGTCCCTCCCAACCCTTCCTCTTGGAACAGTGGTTCTCATGAGTAGCTTAGGCTGCTGTGTCTGTCTCTGCTCTGCAGGTTTCTTACACTGAGAAAAACCAACTTTTTTTTTTTTTTAACAATTAGTATACACTTTCTTGTATAGTTTAACTTGAGACATTCATCCTATTAGCCATTCTTCCAAGTAAATAACTGCAACATCTGTCAGTATTTCTGGACAAATAAACATTCTTGGTGTTTAAATTGCATCTTCTTCAACTTTTCTAAATGTGACTTAGGAAGCCCCAAAGTGGACAAAGCTCTATAGCTTTAACAAAAGCCATAAGCACACTGAATAGTGGGAAGAGTTTACAGCTGGGAAGGTCCCTCTTGTCTTCTAATTGTTCTACTTACCTTTGTATACTTAACTTGTAATTTTAATGCCATGGTATTACATTGCTAGCTCATGTGTACTTAGTCACATATAGAGATTTTGAATTCTAGAATACACAGTTTTTGTTTCTTAACCTTGAAATATCATATTGATTATTATATCTTAACTTAGCATGCCTACAAATTTATGTTCACCTCAGTTCTCTCTCTCTCTCTCTATCTATCTATCTATCTATCTGTGTGTGTGTGTGTGTGTGTGTGTGTGTGAGTGTGTGAGGGAACTGTGGGTGGGGAAGGTTTGTTAACCTAGTTGGTTTTCACAAAGTTTTGCTTGATCTATAGCCCAGGCTGGCCTCAACTTGTGATTTTGCCTGCTTTTCTTGAATCCTGGCATTACAGGCTTTTGCCACCACACCCAGCTCTGTGCCTTTAACTTGTATGTTACATCTGTTATTCTAATCCATTCATCCTTGAAAACTGTTTCCACCTACATGCTGCACTTACTTATCTATGAGAAAGAGAACTGAGAAGAAACTGGAACAATCAGAAAAGAAGGAAACTCGTGGGAAAGTGACGTCTAGAATCCAGCCAAGGGTGGAGAGTGTTTAAGGAGATGCTATAGAAATAATATGTGTTTATAATTGTGTATTCTTCAAAGGCTATGAAAACACCAATAGTAATAGGCCAACGCCATCCTGAGCCAGCATTTTGTTAATAACACTTTAAATAGTACTGTGACTTTTCAAACTATTGATATCTGTCCCTTGAAAAAGTCAAATGTAGTCAGACACAGTGGCCCATATCTACAATCCCAACCATCTGGAACCTAATACAAGAGGCAGAATAATTGTGGAATGTTCTTTTGGTTTGGTTTGGTTTTTTTGTTGTTGTTGTTTTTTTTTTTTTTTTTTTGGATTTGGTTTTTTTGAGACAGGGTTTCTCTGTGTAGCCCTGGCTGTCCTGGAACTCACTCTGTAGACCAGACTGGCCTCAAACTCAGAAATCCACCTGCCTCTGCCTCCCAAAGTGCTAGGATTACAGGCATGCACCACCACCACCCAGCTATTGTGGAATGTTCAAGGCTAGCTTAGATAGTAGAGTGAGACACTGCCTCAGAAAGAGAGAGGAAGAGACAGAGAGAGAGAGAGAGAGAGAGAGAGAGAGAGAGAGAGAGAGAGAGATTAATGCATTATAGCATTATAGTTGGTTGTGTTCACTTACATCCTCACTTTGGAGGCCGAATTTGGAGAATCCACAAGTTCAAAGACAGCTTGAGTCACTTAGTAAGAACCTATCTAAAAGGAAAAAATGCAAATTCTTACCAAAGTAATTTTTTTTCCTATTTATTCATCCAGTTTCAGTCATCCAGGAAAACAATTTGTCCTGCTAAGTAATGT
This sequence comes from Apodemus sylvaticus, assembly GCF_947179515.1. Taxonomy (NCBI): domain Eukaryota; kingdom Metazoa; phylum Chordata; class Mammalia; order Rodentia; family Muridae; genus Apodemus; species Apodemus sylvaticus. The sequence continues at coordinate 30,997,230 of NC_067490.1, forward strand.
TACTAAAAGCCCTTGCCACTCAACTGTTTATTGTTTTGCTTTAAATGGTTGAAGTTAATAAAATTTCATGGTAAATATGAACCCCACTTTACTTAAATACTCTTACAAACGGTTATCTCAGCTGAGTCTATGAAATCTTGAAATACCAACTTTTTGGAAAATGCTGAAATTGTAATTTTCTTTATGAGATGGAGATATACCAAATAGTATGTTCAATATCCTCAACACATGTATAGTGTCTATGTGGTCATACCACTCTGCTCAAATATGTGTGTGTGTGTGTTTATGTATGTGTGTGTGTGTGTGTGTGTGTGTGTGTGTGTATGTATAGAGAAGTTGACATTTATACCTAGTTTAGTGCAAATTAAAGAACTTCCAACACTCAAGTGAATTCTAAAGAAAGACTGTTCTTTCTTTGGTACATAGCAACCTCACAGGGAGAACGCAAGCCTGACTTGAGAGGCCTGTCTCAGCTGCTACCACTCCTATAAGCGGAATGTCTGCTTTTCTAGACTGGGGCTGCGAAGCAATCTTACGCTACTTGTTTTAAAAGACGCTTGGTCAGGCAGCAATGAGTTAAATAGAATGCGTGCTAAAGCACACCTCCAGACCACAGAAGTTGTCTGTTCATGAAACGGTTCTTCGGCTGGGGTTGCAGATCAGTGGTAGGATACTCCTTTAACATGAGCAAGGCCCTGGATTTGATCCCCAGTAAATGAAACGTCTCCTGTAACCGGTGTAACATTAATCAGCTTTGGAACAACTGGGTGTGAAGTGATGTCTCATTTGCGCTGAAGCCATTTTATTAGTTTCCATAGTTATGTAGTAACTGTTAGATTACGGTGCCCGACGAGCTAACAATAAAATAATATTTGAACAAAGAACTAATTTTTAGCACACTTGGCACTTCATTACGTCTTCCCAGATATCCCTTCATGAAATATCCCATTCATAGCATCTCAGTGTTAGCCACGAGCCGTTTGAAATGACACCCTAAGTTTTAGGTTAGCTCATGAAATGACAGTACTTTCCAAAGACAAGGTTCTGCTCCACGACAGATGAGGTTTTAAAAGTATTTGCCAAGATAAGATAAAGGTAAATAGTCTCTAAGGACAACGATATACATTTCGGTTTCTTTAAAACATACATTAAGATGCAATAGTTCCTGGCTCACCATTTGCCTCTCATCTAAATTCAATGAATGTGAACAATAAGGAAAGAAAATAATAATAAAACAAAAAAGCCATTAAGTCTCAAAATGAACACCTTTTAGGTGTCCTACAGAAACTTCATTTAAGGCCTTGTTCATTACGAACCCTGCTCCATGAAATATTCCCTCCTAGCTGCCAAACCTTAGAACAACCCTTGTAAAAATACGGTGCAGATAAACAGTGGCGGGTCTTACATAATGAGATGTCCTGGCCAAGTGGGAGTAAAAGAAGACAAGACGCCCGCCTCCCACTGAGCAACATGTTCCAGGCCTAGCAAAGCTTGAAACTCCATTCAAGGCACAGCCTGGCTCCCCACAGAAGCTCCGCGCCACGCTGGGCTACTGGAGAAAAAGAGTTCGGCAGAGCCGTTCACAGCACGGAGGCATCGGCTAGCCCCTTTCTTCTGCTCTTTGTGACCGCAACGCCAGCGAAGATTTTGCCATCATCGGCGTGCATAGCACGGTGTCACGTCTAGTCGGTCTTGAGAAACACCAGAGGGATTGAATAAGCTTTCCAGTCTCCCGCTAAGTGTGCCTGGGGTTGCTCGCTCCACGCACAGAACTGGTGGTAGAAACCCCAGTGCAACGTACTTTCTCCCAGGAATTGTTCATTGCACTCAGCGATGTGCAGTCCACAAAGGACGGAGAGAGCCGTGGTGTTGGGATAGAAGTTGAATCTTAGTAGAAACTGACTTCTGTCTCCCCTCCCCCATTGAGACAGGTTCTCACATAAGCCAGCCTGGCCTTGAACTTGCCAAGGAGCTAAGGATAAACCTGATTTCCCTGATTTGTCTGCTTCCACCTCTCAAGAGCTAAGATTATAGGCTTGTACCACCACACCCGGTTTTACGCTGTATTAGGGATAGAACCTGGCTGCTTTGTGCAGGAGTAGAAACCCTGACTAAGACAGAACCCAAGGCTTTCTGCATGCTAGGCAAACGCTCTACCCTCTGAGCTGTGTTCGTAGTGATGAATCAGTTTACGTGGAGAGGAATCACAACGACCAGATACAGTCAGCCTGGCCAACCTGTTAATCTCAGCGCTCAAAGCAAATACTTCCCTGGACAGTTCTTATGACAGCTAGTGAGCCCTCAGGGTTTTAGCAGTATTCTTTACTACATGTGGAATCCCTTGTAGATTTTATAACTGCTATGTCTCAGCGTTTCCTCAAATTGAGATTAGAGTGACACTCGCTTTGCACTGTTGCCTTGGGTTTGAATGAGTTGATTCGCTACGGTTCTGAGAACAGTGTCTGGCACTCTTCATGAAGGACCTATAACCCCTTCAGTAGCAACTAAAGCAAGCCCAGACTCTAGATACAAAGTGACATTGTACTATACCAGGAAAGGTTGGACACCAGAGAAGCAAGTGACAACCAATCGAATCTTTATGAGTACTTTTTCTTTTAAAAACTTAAGCAACTGTTAAGCATTGTGACACACGCCTTTAACTCACCCAGATGGCAGAGGCAGGTGAGTTCCAGTGCAGTATGGTCAATTCTAGGCCAGCCAAGGACGCATAGCAGGATCCTATCTTGAAAATACAAAAAAAAAAAAAAAAAAAAAAAAAAGGTATTTTTCACTTGTAATAAAAATATTTAATTTCTCTTTCACCAGTCATGGTCACTATGATCCATTACATATAATATTAGCCTATACCCCTACCCCTGCTTTTTTTCTCCCTAGCTTTTGACACAGAATCTTTTGTATCCCAGACTGGCTTCCAATGTTGCTAGGATGACCTTGAATTCCTGTATCTCTCCATTAGATCACAGGGACTGTGATCATGCTTTACCACGTCCAAGTTCAGAATCCCTTTCTGTCTGCTCCAAAAGTATAAACTTTTAATGGAACCAATAGAAGTTGTTGGCTTTTTTTTTTTTGAAAAAAAATTTAAAATTCAAGAAATAAATGCAGGATGGTAATGGCCATTCCTTTCAGTTGGCTTTTCTCCTGCTGAACTTGGTGTTGCTGTGCAAGGAACTTTTGGAGCCTAGATCTAAAAGACAGTTGTAGTCCATAGCCTCTCTGCAGAGTCTAAAGTAACAAGAACCGGGGCACCTTTTTATATTACTATTTCATCCACAAAACATCAATTACCAGGGCTATCATACAGATAGTATAACTGCTACTTACTGGTTTGTATACTATGGGACAGAAACCATGTAAAGGCATGCTAATAAATCCTAGCTCTAAGGCTTTGTACACACCACTGAAAAAGGAATTCAGGACCTCGCATCCAATGTCTATCTCACTCTCCATCACTAATCATCTTTAAAACACTTTTAACACCTTTTCTGTTTTAGTTTTAGAGCTCAATAGGAAAGGAATAGATCTCCTTTTTAATTATGTGCATCTGGCTAGCTTTTTGTACTACCTGAAGATGTTATAAAGATTCTTGGGGGCAGGGGGAGTCATCAACTGTCTTACCAACCTGTGAACACTGTAACCTACAGAAACAAGTACCCTAGCAAGTATGACCACTGGTGCCACAGTGACACAGATGATTTGAGGGTAACCAACCATCTTTTTTAATGGATTTATGGCTTATTTCACAGAAAACAGTTCATTCCTGGTGTTGTAGATATGGCCCAAGAGCCATGACTCATAAGGTCTATGGGATAACATAATACTATCACTGTGCCCAATTGACAAGCATCAAATACTTGTCTTTATATTCAGATTTGTGTAGTTCTTGATCCTCATCAGAGAAGTGTTTTTGTATAGAGACTCACAACTGGTCAAAGTGCAGAGGACTTGTCTATAGAGTGATCAGCCATTAACAGGATAACTATGTCACACCTTCTCCTCACAAAGCTCAAGCAACTTCACCAAAGAGTCAGAGTTCAGGGAGAAGTGTGACGAATCTGTGTCTTCCAGACACAAGAGATCCATGACATTCACAAACTCCCAGCAGCTGTGGTTGCCTGTACAAGAAGCACACAAGATCAAGTCAGTCAGTATTCCAACCTGGATACATGAGGGGCTTTCAAGACTCTACCCCTACTGGATGGGAGAGACGGTTTTCCTCAGAGTGTGTCTCCCCTGATAGGTAGACTATGCTTGAATGCATAGACCCACACATCTGTGCATTTACCATCTCTGGGTGCATGGCCTCATTTGCCTATGCACGTATGGACATGGTTTTACACACCTATGAACTTATGGGCAACACAAATTAGATGAAATGGATGGAGGAGGAGGAAGAAGACATGAAGGGGGAGGGGAAGTAGACAGGCAAGTCTAGGAAGAGTTGGAGAACTAAAGAGGAAAGACGGAATATATACAGTCAACATATGTATGAAATATATATGTGTATATGTATATGAAATTCTCAAACAATAAAATATTATATTAAAAACTCAAAATTTACCACATATGAAAATTACAAGCTATAATAAGACAATATAATCACAATGATGAATTGGTTAAGAATACTATATAAACTCAAAGGATTAATAGTGAAAATGTTTTAGATAGTTTTAGATGCTATCAAATTTAGGGGAAGAAATTCAACATACAAATTAAATTTCAGGACTACTTGTTTACCAGGTAAAAGTTAATAAAAACACAGAAAAGAAGGCAGGAAAGTCATCTACTCTCTAAAAACTTGAAGTCAGATGACGGAAGCTAGCATTTAAACATCTCATTGTAAGCATTTTAGCAAATGCTGTGACATTAGCAAGGAAGCATTTAGAAAGGGGCACCCCGGAATCTGGCCAGTAAATATGAATGAATCAATATGCTTGTGTTGAACATGAGTTGAAAAGTATTTGTTCATTGGTGACATGAATCCCAGGCTGGCCCCTGAACTTGCTGTGTAGATGAGGATGACTTTGAACTCCTCTGGTCCTCTGGGCTCCACTTCTCAAGGGCTCAGATGCCACTGCTGGTTCTGAATGGTATTTATATGATTATTCACATAGAGAGTGCCATTCAAACTGTGGTTTTGTTGCTTTTTTGTTTGGTTGACATTGGAAAAGAGTTCCGCTAGGCAGCCAGGGGGAGGGGGGTTTTGAACTCAAGAAGCTTTCGGATGAGCCTCCCCAATGCTGGGCTTACGAGGCATGTACAACTATATTCAACTAAAACTTGATTTTGAGCAAATCAGGACATTCTACCCACTACCCAGTAGTTTGCAACCTATGGGTCCCGACCCTTTGGGGGATATGAAAGACCCTTTCACAGGGCTCTCCTAAGACCATCAGAAAACACAGATATTTACATTGCTATGCATAACTGTAGCAAGATTACAGTCATGAAGTAGCAACGAAATAATTGTATGGTTGGGGAATCACCACACCATTAGGAACTGTAAGCGTTAGGGACTGTATTAAAGGGTCACAGTATGAGGAACGTTGAGAGCTACTGGGCTTAAGGTAATTTGAGAAGAAAAAACGGTCACATTCTCTCAAGGTGGATATTAGATCTACCCTGTTAACTTCTGTTTGCTTACTTGCATTTCCATGTTAGTGATTCTGGGGATGGACCCCAAGGCCTTGGCTATGTAAGGCAGGCACTTTGCAACCGAACAGCATCCCCGTGTTGGTCAACTTGACAGGAATATCCTCTGAAATATTTTTCATATTTCTTATTTCTAGATCAGAAAATGAAGATTAGCAGATGATCTTTGATCATTCTCTGCTTTTCGGAGATAGGTTCTTTCAGGGAGCCCAGAACTCCCCGATTCAGCTGGATTACCTGAATAGGAAACTCCAGGGAACCTCCTGTCTTATCATCCCTGAAATGTGATTACGGGCTCAAACAGGAGCCTGGCTTTAGAAGCTGGACCTTGAACTCGGCTCCTAAGGTGCTATAGCAATCTCTGCCAATTAAGTCATTTCTCCTGCTCCCCTCTCCATGTTATCACAAGTCTGCTATGCACCAACAACCAGAACACAAGGAATGATATCATAGGCAACCCACAAGAGGAAACGGCCAGCAGCAGAGGCTATAATACCTTGTCTTCTTTCTAGTCTCTGGGAGGGAGGTTACTACTTTATGTGCAAACCCTGCAAAGTTAGCCTGTCCAAGAAGGCTTTTGTCCAGGTGAGACCCAGCTCAACTTCCAGTCAGCTGGTCTAAATAGAAAGATAAGGACACTAACCTCTCACAAAGACAGACGGCAATTCTTACAAGCGGGACTATTTCTCGGCTGCCTCTCTGACATCCCACTTGGAGAAGGCAGCCTCACTCTGGGTGTGAACATCGGAGGGGAGACTGAGGTGACTTGTCTAGTACCCCTGTTTCGTAAGCTGGCACCATACTGGCTTCTGACAACTTCCAGTTAACTCTGAAAAGTGACACAGGAGAACAAACTCCCCGTTGTCTTCCATAATAACCCCAGACATCTTTCCTCCACTTAAAACAAAAAACAAAACACAAAACAAAACATTGTTAGCCAGGAAATAGTCAGTCCCTAATGGGTATTATTCTCAACAGTCAAGGTAATTGATATATATGTGAGATCTGTTCTGCATTGCTTTGAAAATGCTTTATTTAGTAATTTATTTCATTTCTGTTCATGTATGGATCCAGAGGCTGCAGAAGATGTGCTAAAAAGTTGGACTTGGAACCAAACTTGTGGGCCTGTGTATAATGGAAAAAAAAAAAAACTCACAGAATTATTTCTGTGGCCAAACTACTGTAAACTGTCTAGTATATTTAAGGCGGGAGGGGACAAGAACGTGATTTTTTTTTTTTTGAGGCACAATTTTTCTCCCAATGAGTCTTCTCCCAAGGCCCTTTCATTGCCGTGTTGCAAATTAGTAGCAAAACAGAATGGAAAAACCCAGATGTTCAAATGATCTCTCCTCAGAAAGCTGCCTGGCTCTCGGAATAGCCTCCCTGAAATTGGGTATATTTTTCAGAAATGACGGCTTTCCTTGCGGGGAGGAGAGTGCAGAACAGAAAGCCTGGAATTCCTGAGCAAGGCTCCAAAATGATCATCTTTCCTTTTACAACTTTGTTTTGAATCTTTCCTGAGCGGCACCGAGAACCTTAGGAGCCGCCTACCGCTCTTGTCCGGGTTTTACTCCTTCCCGTCCCTGTTAACCTGAAGCCGGATTTCAGCTAGCCTGTGTGCAGCCCCCGCTGAGCCAAAAATCTTAGACTCGAGATTCCAGGCTTCCTTCCTTCCATGTGGCATCCAGACTGCCAGCGTTCTTGCTGATTCCCGGGGACAGGCTAGAAGGTTGCAGGGCTGCGACGCGGTTGGGACCGGACTCAGAGTTTCTTTGTAAACCTCAGCTTTGTCTAAGTTCAACCAGAACTTTTAGACTCTCTCATCAGCTTCTTCATCTGCAAACTGAGAATCAGCCTGGTATTAGGCACTTAACTTTGTTTTCTTTGAGGAAGTGCTTTGAAGATGAGAGGAACTGCATTTATTTTGTTTAGCAACCTAAATTAATGGGGTCAGAAACAAGACACGCTGTGTCTTTGACGGCGTGTTTCAAAACACACTTCTTGATTTTCTTGCTCTGCCTATCCAGGGCTTACACAGACGAGGTCATGCCAGCCTGTCGCTGATCACTCGCACCAGTTTTCTTTACTTTCCGGATTCAAACTCAAAACCTGTATGACTGAGCCAACGAGCCAGGCTTTGAGGCATGTGTCATAGTTATGTCTTTTGGCAGACTGTTGGACCACACCCAGGAAAGCTGGCCCTGACACTTCCACACAGCAGACTTTCGGTCAGTTAGAAAGTTCAAAGTAACCAATGAGACAATGGGACAATTTGCAAAGCAAACTTTCTCAGTTTTAATTAGAAAAGCAAGAATTTGGCTAATTCCTGGCCTATATTACCTTTTACCAAGGCTCAAGATAGCTATATACTTATCAAATAAAGCATAAACATGCTTGCTTCTTTTTTTTTAATTACATTTCATTTTTGGTGTGTGCATTTGAGTGTGTGTACATGAGTGCAAGACCTCATGCACATCCAAACCCCTGGAACTGGAGGTATATATGGTTATGAGTTGCTGTGTCATGCTGCGAACCCTAGCCTGGTCTACTATAAGAGTAAGCAGTACTTTTAACTGCTGAGTCATTTCTCCAGATCACAACCCTTAGTTAGCTCTGGTCTTAGTGATCTTCTGAGATCTGTTTGATACCTAATCATGAAAGATTCAAATCACATATATTTATATATTTAGTTCAAACTGTTTTGAATGTGCTAAATGAAACACATAAAGATTGTTGGTCTTATCTTGTCACATTTTTACCAGATTTATAATATTTCAGCTAAGAATCAGAGCAGAAATTTGAAATAAAATGTACTTGGTCCAGGCCGGCAGCACACTTTAACTGCAGTCCTTGGAAAGCAGATCTCTGAGTTCAAAGCTACCTTTGTCTATATACCAAGTTCCAGGCCAACAGAGGCTGTATAGTAAGATCCTGTCTCAAAACAAACAAACAAAAATGTACTTGAAGACACTGTGGTGATTTACACCTGTGACTCAGGCTCTAAGATCAACAATTGATAAATGGGACCTCATGAAACTGAAAAGCCTTTGTAAAGCAAAGGACACTGTCATATAGGACAATTAGGGAGCCCACAGATCGGGAAAGGATCTTCACCAACCCTACATCTGATAGAGGGCTAATATCCAAAATTTACAAGGAGCTCAAGAAGTTATACATGAACTACCCAAATAACCCAATTAAAAAATGAGGTACAGAACTAAACATAATTCTCAACAGAGGAATCTCCAATGGCTGAGAAGTACTTCAAGAAATGTTCAAAGTCTAGGCATCAAAGAAATGCAAATCAGGGGCAGTGGTGACAGATGCCTTTAATCCCAGCACTTGGGAGGCAGAGGCAGGCAGATTTCTGAGTTTGAGGCCAACCTGGTCTACAGAGTGAGTTCCAGGACAGCCAGGGCTATAAAGAGAAACCCTGTCTCAAAAAACAAAACAAAACAAAAACAAAAACAAAAAAGAAATGCAAATCAAAACAACTATAAGTTCTATCTTATGCCCATCAAAATAGCTAAGATCAAAAACTCAAGTGTTAGCTCATGTTGACAAGCGTGTGGAGCAAGGGGAACACTCCTCCATTGTTGGTGGGACTGCAAACTTGTACAAACACTATGGAAATCAATTTGGCAGTTTCTCAAGAAAACTGGGATTAGTTCTACCTCAAGACCCAGCTATACTACTCCCGGGCATATACCCAAAAGATACTCCAACATCTCACAAAGACACTTGCTCAACTGTGTTCATAGCAGCTTTATTTATAATAGTCAGAAACTGGGAACAACCTAGATGCCCCCCCGAACTGAAAAATATATAAAGAAAATGTGGTTACATCTGTGCAATGGAATATCATTTAGCTATTAAAACCTAAGACATCATGAGTTTTGCAGGCAAATGGATGGAGTTTGAGAATATCATCCTGAGGTAACCCAGTCCCAAAAGGATATGCATGTTATGTACTTACTTATAAGTGGACATTAGCCATAAAATACAGGATATGCATGTTATATTCCACAGACCCAAAGAACCTAAACAAGAAAGAAGGCCCATGTATGGGTACTTGGATGTTACTTAGAAGGGGGAATAAAATAGTCATAAGAGGCAGATGGAGGGAGGGAAGTGGGTGGGAGAGGAGATGGGGAGGGGAATGGGGATTCAGGATCAGGTATGGGGAAGGACAGGAAAAAATAGCTAGATGGCAATGAAAATAATGAAGAATGAATGAATGAATGAATGAATGAATGTATGAATCTGCAACTGAAAGGGGTGAGGAGGTGGGGGGTATCTCCAGGATGAGACATGGCCTGGGACAAGGGAGGCACCCAAGAATCAATGGGGGCCACCTTAGCTGTGTCTCACTACATGGGAGACAACCACCTGCTGTAGCCAGAAAGGAACCCCAATGGAGGGATAGAGACACCAACCCACCCACAAAACTTTCAAGCCAAAATTATCCTGTCTACAAGGAGTACAGGCACAGGGGAGGGAGCAAGCCAACCAATAACCACAGCCCAACGTGAGACCCATCCCATGGGCAAGCACCAATCCCTGACACCATTAGTGATACTCTGTTATGCTTGCAGACAGGAGCATGCTGTCCTCTAAGAGTCTCCACCCAGCAGCTGGCTCAGACAAATTAAGGATACCCACAGTCAAATAGTGAATGGAGCTTGGAGACTCTTATGGAAGAATAGGAAGAAGGATTTCTGCCCCAAAAGGGAATAGGAACTCCACAGGAAAACAGAGTCAACAACCTGAACTCTTGGGGCTCTCAGGGTCTGAACTACCAACCAAAGAACATGTACAGGCTGGACCTAGGCTTCCCTAGAGATCAAAGATTTGAGCTTCTAGCTTCTAGCTTTCACTAAACATGGTGGTTCATGCCAACACTAGGGAGGCTGCAGCAGGAGAAATATATATATATATTGAGGACGAAGCCAGCTGCAGTTACATGGCAAGACCTCGTCTCAACTACTACCCTCCCATCTATCCTTACTACTATAAGAAAAGTAATACCCTTTATGTCATTTATAATCTCTAGAGTGATCCAGAGAGTACTGAGTGATCACTATGTTTAGACATAATTCTCTCAAATATTCAAATATGCAGATTTGAACCTCGTATAGTAGGTCAAAAGAGTCAACTGAAGCCACACAAATTGACTAACAAAGATTGCCCAAGTGAGCCAGTATGTATCCATATACATGTGTGGGTAAATTTTAGTGATAAAACAAACTATACTTCTCAGCATAAGAGGAGTTTGGTGTTGGCCACAGGCTTGAAGTGGGATGCTAGAATGCTTTATAAGTTCATGTTGAAACATACTTCCAAATACATAGAAAAAGGAATTTAACTCACTGTGGTTGTTTGAGTAAGCTATCCCTGTAGCCCAGGCATTTGAATACTCCATTCCTAATTGGTAGATGTTCGAGAAAACTTAGGAAGCATGACTCTACCATTTCCTTCTCTCTTCTTCATCTTTATGGTTAGATCTATGAGCTCTCAGCTCTCAGCTTCCAGCTCCAGGTGACATGTCTGCCTGCTGTTGTCTCCAGTGTAATGATGAAAGACTCATCATCCCACCAGAACCACAAGCCCTAAATAAACTCTTCGTTCCCTAAGTTGCCTTAGCTATGGTGTCCTGTCACTGCATGCTTCCAAAATATTTTTTGTTGTTGTTTTTTTGTTTGTTTGTTTGTTTGTTTGTTTTTCAAGACAGGGTTTCTCTGTGTAGCCCTGGCTGTCCCGAAACTCCCTCTGTAGACCAGGCTGGCCTCAACTCAGAAATCCGCCTGCCTCTGCCTCCCGAGTGCTGGGAGTTACTCCATGTAAGTCGTCAAATTAAGCCAAAATGAGAGACTTTGACTTTAATGTGTATGGAACCAAAACCCCAACTGGCCAAAGCCTACAGCATTCAAGAGGAAGGGAGAGAGTTCCAAGTAGCTTCAAGTGCACACTATACATGAAGCATCTTTATTATGTCTCTTCTTGAAATGTTGAAGTGGTACGACTGTTGAATTGGTACAAGGGCTAATGTAAAGGACAACAAACTTCTACAGTATGTCTGTGTATCCCACATTGTAAATAAGCCAACATGGCTAAGCAGTTGCTCCTTATTGTAATTGGAAATAAGGGTAATAATGTTTTGCATAATGATTTACATAGTATCATATACCTTTCTATTATGTTTGGTTTGCAATAAGCAAACTACGTTAATTCCATTTGAATTTCTTTTTGTCAAGCAAAAATAGAATATATCTGTCTACGTTATGGATAAATTTTAAAAGACCATGATAGTTTGGGTGATGGGTAAAATATATTTTCATGAGACTGCACATTTCTACCACATGTGTTCTGAGAACCTTGGTGCATTGAGGAGGAGGCAGGTAGATGGAATGACTAAATAGCACTTCAGTCCTGTGTATGTGTGTGTGTGTGTGTGTGTGTGTGTGTGTGTGTTCTACCCAATCAGCAGGGTGAGAGCTCCAACCTGCTTCACCAGAGATCGAGATTGGGGGCCTGGAGTGGACTAGCATGTTGCTCAGTTGGCAGAGTCCCAGAACTGAAAAAAAAAACCCACTGTGATTGCACAAATTTTAATGCTAGGCCTCAGGAAGAAGAGGCAGGAGGATCATCGTCAGCTTTATGTTGAGTTTGAGGTCTGCCTGTCACACCGTATTGATTAGTAGATTAGAATGTATTGCCAAAGTTAGCATCAGGCCAGGCAGAGCAATTCAGTCAGAAGCTGAGAAAAGCTGGATTGAATCAGTCAGCTTGGAAGATTAGGTTGTACAGAGACTAGAAGCTTCCAGGCTTACACAGACCCAGGAATAGAACAGAGAATGAAGTGCTCTGGGTTTACCCCATGCCATGTATTCACACAGCTTGGGTACAGCTCTTGTCTCATCACTTCATCTGAGGAAATAAAACAACATTTACATCCTAGTTTAACTGTTAACATAGTTTTCCTTTATAAAGGCATGAAAGTACTATGACTCCAAGTTTAAAGCAGTTCAGATTTTCATTAAATATAGGAAATTAAAACCAATTTGTTCAGTCTATTCACATTTTTATTTTTTATTTTTGAGAAAGGTTCTTATCTTTCAAGTCAGCACTGGCTGACTTGAATTCATTATGTAGATAATATTGGCCTGGAACTCCAATCTCCAAAGAGATCCATCTATCTTTTTTAAAGGTGCTAGCTTTTAAAGACATGTAAATTTTTGATATTTTAATTAATCTTTTTCTTCTATTGAGGCACAGCCTTGACATGTAACCCAAGTTGGCTAAGAATTTGTAAGCCTCCTTTCTCTGCGTCTGCTCTGCCTTCCAAGTCCTGAGATCACAGTATGTGACATCATTCACGACTGGCCTTACCACAATATATTTACCATATTTTATCACTCAGCTTTTGATTTATTTTAATGTATATTTTTCAGATACATTCATATGTTTTAGGCATCTCCTTATATTTGCATGTAGATTTATGTTCATATCCTCATAAAAAAAATGTCCTGTGATCCTTGCTGTTGTCTGATTTTATAGACTGAAAACTACTGCAACTCACAGAGGCTGAGTGACATTTGAAATTAGCAGTTGTGGGGCTGTGTGGAAATCAAAAGCATCTCAGACTCTAAGTTCCCCTTTTCTCAAAGGATCTTTGGTCTGTTTATAGCTTGGTAAGATCTTCTAGCCTCACTCCTTTCTAAGATTTTAAAGGAACTACTAGGATACTCATTAAACTTAGGGCTCTGCCAGTGCTGATTATGTCCTTCTTAAGGATATTTTTTTATTTATTCTTCAATAATTGCCTAGGCGTATAAACATACTTTGATCATATCCATCTCTAATGTTCCCCTTCCACCATTATAACCCCTTTCTCCTTCATATCTTGGGCTTTTTCATGGCCCAGTGAGTCCCACTAGCACTGCCCCCCTCTCCTGCCATGTGACTTTGGAACCACCATCGTGTGGTATGGACAATGTCCCCAAAGAGAACTATTTTCCTGTCACCAACAGCTATCAACTGTTAGTAGTTAGGGGCGGAGCCCCATGAGCCCCTTCCCCATCTGTGTTAAAGTTTTGACTGGCTTGATCTTGAACAGAACTGCTGTGAGCTCATGAATTTGACAGTCATGTCCTGTCAAGAAGAGAACTTTCTTTTAGCATTTCTCTCCATCCTCTGGCTCTTATACTCCTTCAGCTCCTGCTTCCATGACATTCTCTGACCCTTGGCAATGGGCTACAGGGTGATACATCCCATACGTCCCATTTAGGGTCATGTGCTCCTTTTTTTAAAAAAAATCATACAAATAAATATTTAGGTTTCATGGAATTTATCAAACGATATTTGTTGTCTCTTTCCTTCCCTCATAGTTCTCCTTCTCTTTCCATTAAAGGATGTAAAAAAAAAAAAAAAAAAAAAAAGAACATGACCTTTTGCTTTGGGTTGCTTTTTGGTTTTTTGGTTATTTGGTTATTTGTATGTTTGTATGTTTGTTTTCAATTCATACATTTTGGTTGGTTTGTTTGTTTTGATTTGATTTTTTTTTCTCTTTTTCTGTCAGAAACACTTGTAATGCTTCTGCTTTTGGCTTCTGTGTGCTGGGATTAAAGCCTGTCCTATCAGGCTTGGCTGTACAAAGGTTCTGACCCAGTTAGGAGCTATGCTGATGTTTATTCTGAGGAAGCAGAGAGGTTTACAACTCTCGGGTACAAACTAAAAGGAAAGAAACATGTGTGTTAAAGTATTTTCTATCTTAGTCACCATTCAATTGCTGTGAAGAGACATCAAGACCAAGGCAACTCTTACAAAAGAAACCATTTAATTGGGGACTGGCTTACAGTTTCAGAGACTTAGACCAATATCATCATGGTAGGGAGCATGGCAGCAGGAAGGTAAGAGCTTCATCTTGATCTATAGACAGAGAGAGAACTTGGACCTGGCATGGGCTTTCTAACTTCAAAGTCAAGCCATAGTCACATACTTCCTGCAATAAGCCTACACCTCCTAGTCCTTCTAATCCTTTCAAATAGTAACAGTCCATTCTGACTATATATGCTAACTTCAAATATATGTGCCAATGGGGAACATTCTTATTTAAACTAATACAAACTCTTTATCCCTTAGTTTCAGTGACATTGAGTACTGAATGGTATGATAATAGGGTATATCTTTCACAAATTTGACATTATTTCTGGCTGCTATGATTTTTCATATTTTTACTGCTTGTTTTGGTTCAGTTTGGGTTTTTCAGATAGGGTCTCGATCTGACCTTGAGCACCAGACTTCTTGCTTCTATCACCCCTGTTCTGGAATGCACCAGCATACTCAAACTTTTTATTTTTATTTTTTTCTTAGTACTAAGAATTGAATCTACAGCTTCAGAGACAAGTGAAAGATATCCCCCTATGGGATATATATTTCCCTATGATATATATTTCCCTATGGGAAAATGAGATATATCCCCCTATGACTTGAAAACTAAAGGAAGGGGAATTATAGAATATGATTGGAAGAGCCCTGAATTCTTACCTGACATTTACAGTCAACTCTGTTTTTCAACTGAGAAATCAAAACCAATATTTTCACTTTTATTTCTAAGCAGGGAAGAAATGTTTATTTGCTTGTTTTCTCCTACTCAAATAGACTTTATGGGGAAATGAAATGACCTATCAGGTGCTGCTAAGTGCTCAAGCTATCTTAATAAATTTATCCCCCAATTCTACTTACTTTTTCCAGAAAGAGCCTAGGAGTATTTTGAAGGCTACCAGCTGTAAATATGATGTTATTCCTTGCTTGCTCTGGAAGACACACCCCAGATGTCTGTGGTATTATTTCACCAGGGTTATTTTCTTATCCTTGTGGGTTATCGTTTTCCACCAACCAGAGCATGCCCTTTTATTTTCCAAACCAAACTCTGCCAAACAATTTTGAAAGACCTGATGTTGTGTTTAAGGCATGCCTTAGCTTGAAAGCTAAATCCCATCTGAATTCTTTTTTATTTGACCAAGAAAAAAAGCAAAGCTTGTATGAGTACAAAGTGGGATTCAGAGCCTAGGCATCTGCTCTTACACACTTGCCTGAATATATACAAGAAACTGCACAAAGGACATAAATAGTTTTATTTCATATTTGTGTAAAATTATTTTGGTGTAAAACAAGCAAAACATCATTTTCAACCATCAAAGTGTAAAATTAGATGAAAAGACCTAACCATTCACTGCACTGTGTTTTCTTATTCTTAAGTCCATATCTACAGTATTATTAAAAATAAACTTTCAGGTGGAATAAATCTAAGGAGGATAAATAAATTCCAATCTGTTCAATGGATTGGAAGTGATTATGATACTCAATATAAATACATATTTGGGGTTTAAAAGTAGGTTCAAACAGATGTGCTGACCAGTAAGTGCAAGCAGGTGAAGAAGAGAGGCCCTTCCTTCTTCCATTGTCCTTACATGGGTCTCCAGCAGGAGGTATGACCCAGATTAAAAATGTGTACCACCACAAGCTATTCTTTACTTGGAACTTGCTTTGTAGATCAGGCTGGCCTCAAACTCAGAGATTTGCCTGGCTCTGCCTCCCAAGTGCTGGGATTTAAGGCACGTATATATTACTACCACCCAGATTCATTTATAGTATAACTCACAGCAATATATCAGTTATTTTATTATGTCATCGGTGAGCATGGTGATTTATGTAACAATGCTACTAGATTTAGTTTTCTATAAATTTAAAATAATACTCAAAATTAAGACAAATTAGTTTGTAGGAAATTAGCAAAATAAGCAATTATTAACAAGGTTTAATAAGACCAAATTCATACTCAGATAGGAAAAACATATTAAGCTATGATACCCTCTGTGATGGCTATTTCCAGTTGACAACCTGACTACATCTGGAATGAACTACAATCCCAAAATGGAGGACACGGCTGTGATTCAGATCTTGAACCTGAATCTGTATCAGAAGACACAGACTTCTGATCAAGATCTTGACGTGGAATGACACGCGTAAACCATACAATGAACCCTGCCTCACAAAACAAAACACTACAAAACAAACCTAAGAAAAACTAGGTTTTTCTTATTGCTATTCTAATAAAAATGAACAGTTATGTTTGAAATCTTGGCTTATCTTTTTCAGTAGACACCAAATGTTGTGTTAGAATAAGGTAATGATAAAACACATCCTTCTGGTTTCCCTTGGAATACAGTCAGGAAGATAAACAAACATAAGAGTATATCAAGTATCTATGACTCTCCAGACCCAGACCTGGGGACTGGACGTTAACTCAATTACTCCGCACACAATTTTGTAAGCAGTGTGCTTGTTTCATTTTAAATTATACACCTGTGACACACAGAGAGAAAGAAAATTGCCCCAAATCGCAAAATACAAAAGCATGGACTAATGATTTGAATCCCGAACCCCAGATGGTATAGGCACACCATCACTTCTGAGGCGAAGATTGAAGAGTATAGCTATGTCAATGATCAGATTAACGACAAGAAATGTCAACACTGATGAATATAAACAACACCTCACATGCCCCTCCTGAGTTCATTATCTTAAAATGATTTGGTTTGTAACAGCAGGACAGGAGAACAATTTTATAACACATCAAATATAAAAAAAAAACAAAACTAAGTACTTTCTTAGTACTGTTTTGGAAACCTGGCTGCTTGGTTTTTTTTTTTTTTTTTGAACTATTGTTCCATATTTGTTTGTTTGTTTGTACCACTTTGAAACCTTTGTTACTGAATTTGTGATACTTAAAAAAATTAACCTAGCAGAGGCAATACTGGTGAAGGGCTAACTCTAAACGAGTGCCCATGACTGGAGATGCAGAGATTCAGGAACGTGACATAGATGCTCCCATTTATGACAGTCACCTCCTTGGGCATTTGGTGGAGAGCATGTGTGAATCCATGTTTGCTGTCTACAGGCATGTCCGGAAAGCCTGCCCCATTACCCGAGCCACAGAGAACCTTTATCAAAGCAACTATACAATAAAGAACAATGGTTGATTTTATCTATGGCTATCTCCAAAGATGAAAATGTCTTACAACATACCTCCTCGTTGTAAGCTGTCAGG